>NW_005371769.1:3528252-3547992 GCF_000412655.1 Myotis brandtii | reverse complement strand
GCCCCCCCTCCCCCCCCGAGTGCACAAATTTTTGTCCACCGGGCCTCTAGTATATAGATAAAAAGGTGGGGAAGCCACCAATAAAACAGCCGCCCGTGCAGAGGAAAGTGCTGGGAGGAGGGTGGGCCACCTGTGTCTCACCAGCTCCCTGTAGTGGGTCCCACAGGGCACTTTCTCAAGTGGAAAGCCACGGCATTCTCCAGTGTTGTTCCCGAGAGCATCTGGCTCTGGTCCCCGCCTTGGCCAGGCTCCTGACTTCGCCTTTCTTTGATTCCAACAGGGAAAGGTGAGCGTCTCTTGGCCCAACCCTGGGCAGCCAGGATGCGCGCCTGATGAGAGCTTGAATTTTTGGAGACCTGAGCATTCTGAACTGGTGGACGGCCCCGGGCCTTGGACAGCGCCTTCACGAGGACGCGTGCACTTTGAGTGCAGGGTCTCCAGGTGAGCTCGCATGGTGGTTGGCAGAATTTGGATCCCTTTCTTTGCGGTGGTAGAACTGAGGCCCTGGCTTTGGGGTCTGTTGGCTGCAGCTCACGGAGGATGGCTACGGTTCCCGGCTGTTATGGTTGAATTGTGTCCCCAAAAGGTGTTGCAATCTCAACCCCCAGTACCTGTGACTGTGACCTTCTTTAGAAACAGTGCTGGCAGATGGTCAAGCTAAGGTCAGCTCATCAGGGTGCGCCTGCATCTGATGCGACTTGACTTATACACAGGGACAGACACAGACACAGTTCTGCTGCTTAAACCGTGTGAGGGACTGGCCACGGCAGCCCTGGCAAACGCGCCGGCACGTGGCTTCCTGCTCGTGGCTGCCTCTATCGAGGAGAGAGGGGACTCCTTCTCTCCAGTCTGACATGCAACCTGACCAGGGGCCTGACCTCCCACCACCTTGGCACTATGTACGGGTTAGAAGCAAGTCACAGGTCTCAAGGGGCGAGGGTTGCACAAGGATGGGGCTGCCAGAAGGGGTCATTGGACCAGCCAGCTCCCCAGGGACCCTGGACCAGGTCAGGCCTGACAGGACCCCAGCTGAATGCCCCCCTGTGTCTCCAGCCAAGTGCGGACGGGAGGTAGTACAGACGTTTCCATCAGACTAGATTTATTCTGTTTAGGGAGATACCTTAATTTTTCAGTATTAAAGGACTCCCCTTTTAAGGGAGTAACATATGAAGAAGCCCTGCCTTTATGATCATGTCTAACGATCATTTTTGGGGTCTATATTTGGCAAAATAAAAGTTGGAAGCTCTATATCATTCCCCCTAAATAAAGAACACATTTGACAGCAGCCTGTAAATTCATCACGTCTGAGAACTCCTGGCCTTGAGCGCCAGAGGAGGGGCCGTAGGCGGAGCTCCTGTCTCCGGGGCTGGGAATCTGCCTTCTGCCCAGAGTCGGGCTGAGGTCTTGTTATGTGGAAGGAGTCAGCCCCAAGGGACAGATGGGCCCTCTTCTCCCGGTTCCGAGAGTGACTCTGCTGGGCCCGACTGCGGGGAGCTGTCTCCACACAACCCTGACTTAGCTTCGTGCTCTGACTCCTCCCCACGGTTGAGAGGAGACATGGCTGCTCCCTGAGACACTGCTCTCGACAACACCTTCCCCTCGCTACGCGGTCCTGCCCTCAGTCAGTGCCCTGGGGTAACCATCTCTGAGCTCAGGGCTTGGAAAAAGTTTGCTTTTCTTGGCAAACGTGTATATGTATTTTTCTTCTTTAGACAATGAGCTTGGTGACAATTAGGATTGTGTTTCTCTTTTTACCTTGGTTTCCAGGAAGCTTAGAGAAAGTTTTGTGTGTGTTTAATTGGTATAGTTTTCCACAGCTGAGGTTGTACTTGACCTCCTGCTCTCTGCCCTCACTCCCCCGCCCCCTTCTTATTCTCTTAGGCTTCTCTTCAAAGTCTTATGGGCTGATGGTATCTGTGCTTCTAATCGTAAGTCAACTTGAATCTTTTTGGGAAGTATATGGGTATAAATAGTCATCACGTTTCTCAGACTTGCTATAAGGATTGATGAGTTATGTATGCGAGAATGTTCCATAAACAGTGAGTGGCTATGAAAACACACACACACACACACACACACACACACACACACACACACACGTGCGTATGCCAAACACATATACCCTTATATTCAATACAATGGAACAGTCAAAAGGGGCTTGAACAAAAGTAGTAGGAAGCCTTGCGAATTTCACACATGGAATGTACCAGATTTTCATCGTTTGCATTTGTGGTTCTCAGCAGTTCTTCATCTGGCAGGACACATCCTTCCTCTCCGAACAGACATCAGACTTGTATGACTCCACGAGGCTCCAGCCTCCACCTGGGTTTGGGCTCCCCAGCAGGTGACCCTGAGGTAAGGATTTGAGTGTAAGTAGCCGATTTGGCAGCTGGGGGCGTGAGTGGGTGCAGTGGGTTGACTTGTGTTCCCCAATTATGTCCACATCCTAACCCCAAGTCCTATGAATGTGACCTTCTTTCCAAATGAGTTCATTTAATTGCAGATATGACTAAGCTAAGGGTCTCCAGATGAGAGCGTTTTGGATTTAAGGTAGGCCCTAAACCCAGAGACAGACGTTCTTATGAGAGACAGAGAGGGGACATGACACCAAGACACAGGGAAGAAGGCCAGTGCGGTGGAGGCAGAGATTGCAATGATGTGGCCACAAGCCAAGGACGCCAGGGCCACCAGAAGCTGGAAGGGCCAGCAAGGATTCTCCCCTGGAGCCTCCTCAGGGAGAGCAGCCTCTGGACACCTGGACTGGACTTCTGCCTGCAGACCCGGAGAGAACGAGTTTGTGTGGTTTGAAGGCCCCTGTCTGTGGTCATTCGTGCAGCATCTGAGCACACTCATCGGAGTATGAGGCAGGGAAGGGAAACAGCCTCAGAGCGTGCTGTCAGCTGGTTACCACGGCCAGCAGGTGGTGCTCAGCCCCACGGGGGAGCTCAGGCAGTCTGGGGACATGCTCCTGGAAGTCATGCTGCCCCAGGGGCAGGGACTGTGGGTGTTTATGTGCCCCTCCCATCAGTGCTGGTGCCCGGTCATTTGTGGCCCCAAAAAACCCTCTGATGAAGAAATGTGGGGGCTGGAGGTGGGGGTAGGCTGGGGTGCACTAAGCAGCCCCACTGCAGGGAGGGGACCGGTCAGTGATGGCTGCCGTGCTCCACTGCCTGGTCGCTGATCGGGTGTTGGACTCTCGTCCCTCCATCCATTCTGCATCACATCAGTCTGAAGACCTTGTTCTGGGTTTTCTCTGAATCGGGACGTACTTCACAGCCCTGCCCAGCACGCCTCCTCGCTCACATGGCCCCGGCTCGGACCTGTCTGTTCGGTGTGTGCCAGTTAAGGACAGAGCCGACTGCAGGGCACAGCAAACCACACAGGAGCGGCCCAAGCATGGTGGGGGCTGCCAGACATCGCGGGGGGGTGGCTGGTCAAGGACCCAGGGTCTGCAGCAGGAGTGACCCCTCAGTCAGGCCTCTTCCCAGCTTCTGGCGGCTGCGGCCACCCTTGATGGCCCCTGGCCTGGCCCCTGGCAGCCTCTCTCCAGTGTCTGCCCCCACATCAATGTCTGCCTGGTCTCTGCCTCTCCTCTTCCTACCAGGACATCAGTCAGAAGGACGGAGGGCCCTCCTCCTCCAGGATGACCTGCTCTGAGCTCATTCCATCTGCAATGACCCTGTTTCCAAAGAAGGTCACATTCGAAGGGTCAGGGAAGGACACCGAGTCTGGAGGGACACTGTCCAACCAAGTGCAGGGTCAAGGCTCTTGGGCAGGGAATCAGCTGCCTCTCCACGCGGTTTCAGCCCAACTGCCCCTCCCTCCAGGACACTGGCTCTGACCCCCAAACCAAGTCAGCTGTCCCTTGTCTGAGCCCTGTCCCTTGTCTGCCCTTCCCGCACGGTGGCCCCACTGTCACTGCCCACTTACTGGTCTGAGTCCCTCACGGGACAGAGGGCAGAGCTCCCATCCTCTCCTGACCCTCATCCTGGGGGTGGCCTCAGGGACTGCTGCTTGTCTCTGAGTTTAAGTAGCAGAGAAGCCACGCTCTCAAGTGGGCTAACCCCTCTGAGCATTTCTTTTCTTGCCCAACAGGAAGTGCAGAGGTGGGCGAACCCCGGGCTCAGGAAGCCAGGCTGTGGCTCAGCATGTGCCCACGTCCACGTGTCAGCCTCGGCCTCGGGTGAGGAGCAGGAAGGCAGCCTCGGGGTCAGACACACCTTTTTCTAGAGGGGACATTTCCCAGACTCCCAGCTGTGTCAGGGTGCCCACATGCCCTGGGTCAGCCCACCGCTGGCACGGCTTGGACTCATCATTTAGGGGTGACCAGGTGTTGGGGGACCAGTTCACTGAGGGAATGAATATGCTCCTTTCTCCTCACCTCCCTGCCCAGGCCGGGGGCAGTGCTCAGCGCACGTGCCTTCTGATGGGGACTTGGACAGCTCCCACGCCCAGCCCGGAGCCCGGGCCACTCGGCAGGGTCAGCAGAAGCGTGGAAACGTGCTTCCTCCCGCCTGGCCAGCTTCCCCCGAGGACAGCGCTGTGTGCCAGCTCCAAGGGGGTCAGCCGAGGGGACGCCGCGGGTTCTTTCTGGGCAGGAACCAGCTTCTTTCTTGGAAAGTTCTGTGTTCCTGAGACAGGCTCCCGGCCGCTCTGAGGTCAGGTGGGGGTGGACTCCCCCCTCCCCCAGGTCTGAAGGAGTGTGGCTCGCCTGGAGGCTGGCCCGTGGCAGACAGCTGCCCTCCTTAGCTCAGGATTTTGGCTCTGGCTGGTTAGCAGAAGGGGGCGGGGGAGGACTGGAGGTGACTGGTGACTTTTGCAGCCGAGAGATCATGGGGCAAGGTCAATCTCTGTTTAGACGCGCTGACGTGGGAATGAAGGAAGTGTGGCTCTGGCGGTGTTTCGACTTCTAAGGTGAGAGCAGGATGAATGCCCCTCTTCCGGGAAAACCTGCCCACCAGCTCCCCCTGAGCTGCCACCCGAACCTCCCTCTGCCGCGGGCTGCGAGGTGCTGGCCCTCCGCAGGGTGCCTGCCCTTCTCCTCTTGGAACAGCCTCCTTCTTCACGTGGGGCCTCTGGGTTTGGGGTGAACTCTTCAAACATTAGAAAAAGGATGGTAAGTATAGGACCTACTAGGTGAATTTGCCAAGCAGAGGAAATGTACCAGCTGAACACAGGAGAGACTGTTCTACGGGAAATCAAAAGCCAAAAGGAACACCTCAAAAGGATAGAAGCATTAACATTGGGGCAACTTGGGCAACGACAACAAAGATAATGACTCCCTGGATAGAAACAAATCAATAAGCCAGGGTGACACTCAAAAACCAGCAACTCACTCTTGAAGGTGGACTGGGCACTGACTGATTCTGAAAAATGATAAACAAAAGAAAAGAAATAAGCATTGATATTGTCTTTCTTGCACTGACTGCATTTTGTGGTCACCAAACGTTGACAAGGGACAGGTTTGTTTTTTAAAATATATTTTATTGATTTTTACAGAGAGCAAGGGAGAGGGATAGAGAGTTAGAAACATTCATAACTACTGTTATGAATCGTAATGTAAATATCTGATATGCAGGATGTATTTAGGCGACCCCTGTGAAAGGGTCATTCGACCCCCAAAGGGGTCGAGACCCACAGGTTGAGAACCGCTGTTATAGAAGACTTTTAGTTACTAAATGAAGAAGGACTAATGGAGTTAGGATTTACCGTTTTTGCTATCTCCTGTGGAATATGGATCTAGGCAACAACTCCAGGCTCTTACAGCCATGGGTGAGAGGGGGTGGGGGGCTCTGGTCGGGATGAAGCGGGCTGACAGGGCAGCGTCCAGAGACTCCGCCCTCCTGACCTGACGCAGCAGCCAGCACCCAGCGCCACCTGTTTTCCTGCCTAAACGCTTTGAACCTGGACGTAATTCAGTCTCCACAGCTCACTACCTGTTCTCAGGAACACGAGGGGCAAGGGGATACGTGAAATAACGGCACAAAGAAGACAGATGGTCCAGTTTCTTTAGCAAATAGTAGGGGGGGGGAGAAGGGGGAGGAAGGGGGTGAAATGTCTACATTTAAAAAATGTCAAAGACATAGCAACTAAATGTGATATATGGACAGTGTCTATAGCAGTGATGGCGAACCTTTTGAGCTCGGCGTGTCAGCATTTTGAAAAACCCTAACTTAACTCTGGTGCCGTGTCACATATAGAAGTTTTTTGATATGTGCAACCATAGTAAAACAAAGACTTATACTTTTGATATTTGTTTTATATATTTTAATGCCATTTAACAAAGAAAAATCAACCAGAAAAATGATTTCGTGTGTCACCTCTGACACGCGTCATAGGTTCGCCATCACTGGTCTATAGCCTTGTTCAAGTGAGTGAACTGTGAAAGAAACTTTTGAGATAATTGGGAAAGTGTGGCTGCCTGAATATAAGAGGACGTTCTTGTTAATTATTTCTAGGCGTGAGGCAGCATTGTGGTCATGTAAAAAGCATCTTCAATTGACACAGATGTCAGCTGATGGTAGTGATAGGCAAAATAACACACTACCTGGAATTTGCTTCAAAATAGCCCAGGACACAGGAGAAGATGAGACTGACAAAACATTGGAACCACAGAACGTGGGTGGTGGGCACTGGCGTTTATTGTATTTTTTTCCCAACTTTGGAGTATGCTTGATCATTGCCACAATTAAATGTTTAAAATAAAGTCTTTTTTAAACCATTAAAAATTGTTTTAAATACGTTTTTATTGGTTTTAGAGAGAGGAATGTGAGCGGGAGAGAGAGATAGACACATCGATGAGAGAGAAACATTGATCGGCTGCCTCCTGTTTGCTCCCTTCTGGGGATTGAGTCTGAAACCCAGGCATGTGCCCTGACCTGGAATCAAACCTGTGACCTCCTGGTGCGTGGCACACAAACATTGTGCTTTGCTCTAAGGCAGTGGTTCTCAACTTTCGGCCCTTTAATTAAATACATTTCCTCATGTTGTGACCCAACCATAAAATTATTTTCGTTGCTACTTCATAATTGTAATGTTGCTACTGTTATGAATCGTAATGTAAATATCTGATATGCAGGATGGTCTTAGGCGACCCCTGTGAAAGGGTCGTTGGACCGCCGAAGGGGTAGCGACCCGCAGGTTGAGAACCGCTGCTCTAAGGCCTGGTTGAAATCTCACCTCCTCTGTGAAGCCTTCCCTGACTGCCTGCCCTGGAAATAATCTTTCCCCATTTAAGTTCCAAGAGCATTCTGGTCCCTATCTCACTGTAGCATGTATCACTATAGTGTGTATCTAGTATCATTTAGCACCTTCAATTAGCTTTCCACGCCCTGATGTCAGGATTTTCAAACCTGACGTTCTTGGCTTAGACGCTTGGCTCTGCTACATATTACGACCATGGCATGGAGGAAATAGCCTCGGTTGCCTCTCTGTGAAGGACATGGGGCAGTGGAGGTTGTCGAAGGCTTGGCCCACGGCCCAGCACATGGTTAGAGCACATGAGTGGTAGGTGTCAAGGTTGGTGCCATGGGTCACAGTGAAGTCCTAACCCTCAGTCCCTTAGGATGTGACCTTATTTGGAAACAAGGTAATTGCAGATGTGATTTGATAAATGAGGTCCTACTGGAAAAGGGTGGGCACCCAACCCACATGACTGGCACCTTTATAAAAGGGAGACATTGGACCCAGACAGGGGTACAGGGAGATCAACAAGTGAGGTGAGGACGTCCATTTGTAAGCGGAGGAGGGAGGCCTGGAACAGATCCCGTTCTCACTGTCCTCAGAAGGAGCAGAGCCGAGCCGTGCCAGCGGTGGGCTGACCCAGGGCATGTGGGCACCCTGACACAGCTGGGAGTCTGGGAAATGTCCCCTCTAGAAAAAGGTGTGTCTGACCCCGAGGCTGCCTTCCTGCTCCTCACCCGAGGCCGAGGCTGACACGTGGACGTGGGCACATGCTGAGCCACAGCCTGGCTTCCTGAGCCCGGGGTTCGCCCACCTCTGCACTTCCTGTTGGGCAAGAAAAGAAATGCTCAGAGGGGTTAGCCCACTTGAGAGCGTGGCTTCTCTGCTACTTAAACTCAGAGACAAGCAGCAGTCCCTGAGGCCACCCCCAGGATGAGGGTCAGGAGAGGATGGGAGCTCTGCCCTCTGTCCCGTGAGGGACTCAGACCAGTAAGTGGGCAGTGACAGTGGGGCCACCGTGCGGGAAGGGCAGACAAGGGACAGGGCTCAGACAAGGGACAGCTGACTTGGTTTGGGGGTCAGAGCCAGTGTCCTGGAGGAAGGGGCAGTTGGGCTGAAACCGCGTGGAGAGGCAGCTGATTCCCTGCCCAAGAGCCTTGACCCTGCACTTGGTTGGACAGTGTCCCTCCAGACTCGGTGTCCTTCCCTGACCCTTCGAATGTGACCTTCTTTGGAAACAGGGTCATTGCAGATGGAATGAGAGGAGGGCCCTCCATCCTTCTGACTGATGTCCTGGTAGGAAGAGGAGAGGCAGAGACCAGGTAGACATTGACCGTGGGGACAGACACTGGAGAGAGGCCGCTGGAGGCCAGGCCAGGGGCCATCAAGGGTGGCCGCAGCCTCCAGAAGCTGGGGAGAGGCCGACAGTCCCTTCCCCACAGCCTTCAGAGGGAACGTGGCCCTGTGACTCCTTGATTTTGGACTTCTGTCCTTCAGAACTGTGACAGAATAAACAGCAGAATATCCTGTTGTTCAAACCACCAGTTTGTGGTACTTTGTCACTGCTGTCCTATCAAACTAACATAACCGGGGCCTTTTCCCCTTACAGCACCTGCCCAGTATCTTCTTCAGACTTTCCCGGGAGGCAGCAAGGCATTGCTAAGAATGCCGATGGTTTGACAACAAAAAATGGCTTCGAAATTGAGTGATATTGCCACAATTCAGGATTCCTAGCTTGGGTTTCTTAACTTGACCACATCCCCCTCACCCTGACAAGATCGCCAATTCATTAGGTTAGGCACAGCCCACACCCCACCATGTGCACGCACACATACACATGTACACACAGTTTCGCTTTTGATACTTTGAGCAACAATATCCAACTATTTGCCATAATATTCCTGAGGTAATAAAACCCTGGGAAAGGCCAACAAGACCACAGAGGGATGTAAAGTAATGATCTATTAACCAATTAGTTTAAACAAAACACTGTAAGCCCGGTTGTACAAACATCTGAGAGAAAAGACTGGTTCCTGGGTCCTAGGAATCAATGTCACAGAGATGGGGTCCAGGGGGCTGGCGTCCCAGCAGGTGCCTCAGCCGCTCCACGCCACGCGAGCCCCATCGGGAACTTTGCTGTTGCAGAATAAAGGCCACTGTCCCTCCCTAAAAGTTCGGGTGGACCAGTGTGTTACTGGAAGACCTAGGGATCTCCTGTAACTATGGAAACATAAATCTAGGCATGAAGAAGCCAGGGAGAAAACTGCCAGTGTTGCCTTGACAACAGATAAAAACCCAAGTCTTTGTTGTTAGGAATAGAGATCATGCACCTTCAGTGTCTTAAATTCATTTGCTTATGGGGTGCAGAAGCTCAAGTGGGCTGGAACACCTTCTGGAGGCAGACGATTCCTGGAAGTCAGGGGAGAGGGCATCTTTCTGAGGTTCACCCTACTGAGTGGTGGGTGTCAAACCGCCTGAGATGTCCCTGAGAGCTGGACAAAGGGCCAGTGTCCTTGTGCCCCAAGGAGGCCTGGTCTTTAATTCTGTGTGTCGATAAAGCAAGTGACCTCCGCCTCCTGGGGGGTTTGGAGTTTCTGAGCCGACTGGAGGGAGCTGAGAGCTCACCGTTATTGGGACAGATGCTCGAACACCCTCCCCGCAGCAATCCTGGCCCTCAGCCTTAAGGGGATGAAAGGTCAGCTTCTGGGGACATGGGCCACTTTGAGCTCATCCCACAGCATCTGCAACCCTGGAGAGACCGCCTGTGAGCCAGCAGAGAAGTGCCCGTAAATACTCATAGCTCTGGGCCACATATAGGTTTAATTACCATGTGTTTCCAAGAGATTATTTTTCTTCTTTAATCTCCTCAGAGAATGTTGGACCTCGAGGTGGCAGGAACTTCTGAGTTGATGCCCAGATGAAATCTGTACGGAGACTGTCCTCAAGCGAACTTCAGGGGGCCCGAGGAGGCGTTCTGCTCTAAGTGGAAGAACAATGACATTGCATCGTCTTAGTGACGGAGGCCAGCTCTCTGTCCCACAGAGGAAAAGGAAAATTGGAGGAAAGACTTCATATTGTCAAACACGGGGTTTGGGAGTAAAATGAGAAAGAAGCACACACAAAAATATTTATGGCACGGCCAGTGAAAGGAACAGCTGGGGAGGCTCCTGGCCTGCCCCTCCCTGGCCCCAACCCTGTCTCCCAAAATGATGCCTTCAGACAATTATTTTAATATAATATGTTGATATAGAGAGAATAATATGTTGACAAACACAGAGAAGAGGACCAATGGCAATTGTATATGGGCCAAGGGTTTGTCTTCTAGCTCAAGCCAATGCCGACCCCCTCCCTCCCCAATCTGAGACTCTGGTGGGAAACTTCCAGAAAATTCCACATGGAGAATTCAGAATTACTCAGGTTTGTCAATTCAAGGACACTTGTTATGATACTAAATGTCCCCTTTAAAGTCCATTCATTCACCCAGCAGCTCTTGCCAGCTTGCTCTGTGTTGGGGACATTTTGCCGGGGATGTGGCCATGGCCAGTACAGGAACTTGAAGGTAAGTATCTTAACTGTGCGACAACAACTATTTAATTCGCAAATGTGGAAATTTCACAAATGCATTATAGAATGTGAAGTCTCTTTGTATTACAAAACGAATAAACAGAAACACACAATGGCCGTGGAGATGAAAGACTTCACAGTGGGTTAAAAGCCACTGTTTTCTGAATTAGCCAATAACATACTTCTTGACCCACAAGGGGACCAAGGCACAGGCTGTCCAATTTCCTCATATTACATTTAGACAGAGATGGAACGTGGTCATTGAAAATCAGCACGTTTGTGAATCCAAAAGTTATCTGAAAGCATTAATAGCCCTGAACAAAAGTCGGTTTTGACATATTGCTTTTTTGTTGACTTTGTAGCCATTGCACTTGCTGTTGATCTGAAGCACATTTCATTAAAAAAAACAACAACAAAAAACCTCCTTTATTAATAAAGACCAGACTAGGATTTGTCTTATTATGTCTCTGGCAAGAAGCAAAGCTGTGCAGGGTTATTTTGGGTGAAGATTTCCAACCACTGTTTTGCACACCAGTGAGATAACGCAAATTAATCGTCACTGCCCCTGGATGCATTTGGCAAGTTCTCTTAAAAAATAATAAAGAGAAAAGTCTCCAGAAAATTTCACCAACCCTCCTCCCTGTCTCTGACTTTCTCCCTCCACAGACTGTCCTGACTTTACCCCGTGAAAGTCTTTTTAGCTTCTGTTTAAAAGAACCATCTTTGAAAACATAGGTTTGCAAACTGGGGATTAGGACATTGATTAGGTGATGGCAAGGTGCTCCTGACCTTTACAGAAGTGGGGGGAAGCGGGAATTTTAAAGTGGATGAGTCATGGGGGGTTAGAGCAGGACCAGGGCAGCTGGAGAGAGGGCCCGGCCGAGGGGCAGAAGGCCAGACGGTGGAGAACTTCTTTGCACAGAGAACAGGGTGTGGGGATGGGTGACAGGTACAGGCTGAGGAGGCCGTGGATTCCTGCTCTGGAAGCAGGTTAACTCTGTCCTGGCCTCAGCGGGGAAGGCGCGAGCAGGGTCCGGCCCTCCCGGTTCTTCCCTGCTGCAGTCACAGGCAGAAAGGACGGTTTTAAAATTCCTAGTGGAAAATACCCCGTGGGCCAAACGGTGTTGATGCGTGAGAGACTCCTTTTTCACAATCTTTCGTTCAGTAGTTCTTTCTCTAAGCATCTACTAGGCCCCAATTGTAGATGTTGGGGTTTCTGTGGTGGGGCCGGGGCATCCATGGGTGAACCTGCATTTGAAGCGACCTTGCTCAGGATCAGAGGGATAGAGAGAGATGTGGCCATGATGTCATCTGAAGTCCTGAGCGGCCACATCTGAATCACCTGCTTGAGCCTGACCTCACTCCCTGAGACATATTCCTTTTGGACATAAGCCAGTCTGAGTTGGGCTTCTATCACCACCCCCCAAATCTCCAGGATCAGGAAGCTAATATTTGCTATGCAGAGGCATATGGTGAGCACTCATTAGAGGGTGTCTTAGTTCATCTGTATTGGGCTGCTGGTGACACCCATGTGTGCCATGACCCTCCATTCTGGAACATTCTGGAGCATTCTGGTGCATTCGGGAGCACAGCATTCTTCCTGCCGTAGGAGAGAAGCAGACTTCTGCAGCAAATGGAAAAGTTACTCCTGCTTTGGTGAAGTAGGAGTAGGCCAGCTGAGATTTTGAGAATTTGTGGTTTTTTTAAAAATAGTTTTGAAAAAGTTCTGAAATCCAGCGAGGTTCGCTGCAGAAGAAGGTTTCACCTGGTTAGAAATCACTCCATTTCTCTTAATCACCTGTAGATTTTGGCTGCCCAGCGCTCATGTCCCTTTTCCTGGTAATGGCATCACCATTTTCTGCTGGAGACCCAGGTGTCCTCAGCTCATGCGGTTCAGGGATAAGCCAGTGTGCACAGAATTGGTGCTACAGACAAAATCTGAATGGTCATAAGAAAGAAGGGACCCAGAGGTGTGTGCAGAGGAATGCAGGGAAATGGGAGCATCCTGAGGGTCCCGTCCATCTGTGCTAAGATGACTTCTTGGCTATTGAAACGTGGTCTGAATGTAAATGCTCCCCGAGTCTTCCCACGAGAAATGTGGGGGATTGTTGGGGTAGACAGTTTGCAGAACAGCCACAATTCTTCACTTCTCCCCCTCCCCCACCCATACTCTTTGTGATGTGACTTTTCAGACCCTTCATCAAAAGGTGGGGACTATTTGTTTACCTCTTGAATCTGGCCTGGACTGTGGCTTGCTTTGGCCAATGGAATGTGGTGGAAGGGATTCTGAGCCAGTTCCAACCACACCTAGGACCTTTCTCTCCCTCTCTCTCTCTCTCTCTCTCTCTCTCCCCCTCTCTCCCTCCTTCCCTCCCTCCCTCAGAAGCCGGCTGTCTCCCTAAAGGAGAGAACCTGAGTGTCCTTGTTGAGGCCACTGACCCCCAGTCTATGGCCAGATGACTCCCAAATACGTGAGAGAGTTCAGTCAAGATGAGCAGCTGACTGCGGATGTGTGGGTAAGCCCAGCTGAGGCCTGCAGAACTATTTAGAGCAATTATAAATGCTTATTGCTTGAAGTCACCAAGTTTTGGGATTATTTGTTACGCAGAAAAAGCTAACCATTACAAACATCGACTGTTAGGTTCGTTAGGATCTAAATGGGTTGCTGTGGCAAAAAGTTGCCTGAACATAATTTATCGCCTCAAGTCCCTCAAAGCTTTGGGAGGTCACTCTACTTTGAAAATGGAAGGTATTCTTGTTGCTATGGATACCCCCATTGAGACATTAGAGTGAAAAGACAGATATTGAGTGTTGCCTTGACAACAGGTTTGAGAATCCAAGGCTAGTAAGCAAAGGCCTGTAAAAACAATAGGAAGAACAGGAGGAGAGGGGAAATTAGCTAAAAAAGCTTCCCCCCAAACAGCAACTTGTCTCACGGAGTCATCCGTCTGTTAGAAGCAAGCATCACCCAAATCGGGGGCTATAAAGTGAGCAACAGGAAGCTCTTCCCCTCCACGGCCATCTCCACGGCAGGAAGACATCTCTCAGCTGGGAGCAGCGGGAAGCACATTCACTATGTGCCTCCTTGAGGTGTTTGCAATTTTCTCGCCCCCAAGTTTCATTCCAAGAATTATATCTCGCCCGAGCCGGAAGGGGTCATACAGCATCTGGGCCCTCGCTCCTTCCCTCTTGCAGAGAGGCCCACAGCGGGTCAGGCATGACGCCAGGGCTTGGCTCGAGTGCAGTGTGCAAGTCCAAGTGCACCACTGCCTAGCTGTGTGAGGTTATGCAAGCCCCCGACCTTGGACTCTGCCTGTGGGATGGCATGTTGATCAGATGGGCCTGAACGGCTGTGAGAACTCGGGGAGCGAATGCACAGAAAGCACTTAGCACAGCGTCCGGCCTGCAAGGAGTGTGCAGTAAACTGCTCACTGTTATTGCTACTGTCATCGCGTCCCCCTGCCTCTGCTCTCAGGCATCAAAGCAATACCTGGGAGGCCCATGAGGAGCTGGCGTTTCTCAGAGAGTGACTTTTAAGAGAGCCACTGTCATTGTCTGTCTCTTACAGGTGCTGTTGTAGCTTATAAATCTTAAAGCAGTCACATCTTTCATTTTCTTGTTGTGGCAGCCAGGACAGGCAGGTGGGAGGGGTCACACAGCTTCCCTTAAAAAAAAAAATTTAATATTTCTATTGATTTTCCCGTTTTCATGTTGTCAAAGAGGAACTCGCCCAAAGGCCCTGGAGAGTTTCCGCTGCTGGAGGGCTGGAGCCGGCTCCTCCGGCCACATCTCCTTCCCCCGAACATGGCTGCCCCTCACAATGTCGCCTCCACACAGATGGCCCAACCGTGGGGTTTAACTCCGAGCGAGAGGAAGTCTGGGGCTGTTGATGAGAGAAAATCGCCAGCCATGGTGGAAATCTTCACATAACAAATAAATGACTTGCATAGTCACGGGCACATCTCAGACCTGAACCAAAAACTCTTGTAAGGGGAGGGGCTCAGGGTGGCCTGGCCATGACGGAGAGCAGGGTCCCACAGCGTCCAAGGAGGCCAGTCTGAGCCAGGATCAAAGCAGGGCCTGGGGCGGAGGGAGGGTGGGCAGGTCAAAGCAGCAGCCTTGAGTTGGACAAACACAGGCAGGAGGCAGAGGACTGGGAGCCGCAGTGTGGAGGGGTTCAGTGACAGTCCACCCAGGGGCGAGTGGGCCCCCCAGAGATTCCCAGGGGAGACCTCCCTCCAGTGGGGGTCCCTGACTGGGCATTTCCTCAAGAGCAGCTCTTCCGGCTGCCAGCTGAATCGATCTTGAAGTTTCGATTCTAACTATTTAGCCAGGCTGCACAGAGCAGGCGCGGCCCTCCGGTGCCAGGAGAGTGAGCAGGCGAGGGCAGGAGGCGTCCATACAAAATAGTCTGTGTTGGTGGCAACGTCAGGTGATCATCCAAGACCTCGGGTTAAGGAAACGTTTCTCTGGGGTTTCTGTTCCCCAGGTTTCGAGGGGCGGCCAGGCAGGGGGCTGTGTGTGCTCTGGGCCTCAGCCCCAGGCCACCTCAGGCCTCATTGGAAAGAACCATGGTTGCTGCAGTGGTGGCCTGGTCGGCCTCCCGTTAGCACAGGTGGCTGGAGGCGCAGCTGGCCACAGACTCCAATTTTGAGTAAAACTGTCGCCTCTTTGGTCCCTTGGCAACGCTCCCAGTGCCACGCTGGGCTTGGTTTTGTGAACGGACGGCCATCGGTCTGAGGATCAGCAGCCCAAGTTCTGTGAGAAGTCGGCCCGCAGCTGTGGTTGGTACCTGACCTGCTTTTAGTGACTGGGCCCTCGGGTGCGGTGCCCAGGGCCTCCTTGGTCCAGCATGGCCGGGAGCGTCCCCTTCTCCCGCAGGGCTCCCCAGCAGAGCGAGGAGGGGGTCCCACGAGGCAACACTGGGCTGATGGTCAGAAGACCGGGCTGAGGCCTTGCCACCGCCCTTCGGCCTCAGCTTCCTCCCATGGAGCGTGGGCCCCTGTGGGGCTCAGTCTGCGCGATCCGGGCTGTTACCCCAGGAGCGCTAGCCTCCACCCCTCAGCGCTGCTGGGGAGCTGCTGGTGGTGTGGTGCCCGCCCTCTCTAAGCTGCAAATGTGAATGTGCTCAGGGAGACAACCCCGCCCCCACGCCCGGGTAAACTCTGACCCTTTGGCAGCTCTGGCGCTGCCAACTCTGATCAGGGTTAGCTTTGGGCGAGCAGTGTCTCCAGGCTGACCCAGGGGGCGGGGCCTTCGGGAAACACTTCTCTTAAAAACAAGCTCCAGCCTAGAAGGCTCTTTTCTCTGGCGGGACATTGTTGGGACTGGTGTGGTGTCTGGTGTGGCACCGGCCCTCTGTGACAGGGATAGGGGAGGACACTCCAGCGGCGCAAGACCAGCGAGAAGGAAGGACTGTGGTCCCTGCTCTGCCCCTTGTAGGGCCTCTGGTTACCTGAGATAACAGAAAGGTCCCATCGGCTCAGGCTGTGGGGTGCTGGCTGCCGTTCCCTCCCAGCGGCTCCAACCCGACCAGGGCCAGGAGGATCTCGGACTCTGCCCCCGGCGCAGCCTCTGCTCCGGGATGGACCGGCGCACTCCCAGCAGCCCCGCCCTGATGGCCAGGCCTTTGTTCAACAGCCCTATGGAGGGGAGTTTGGTTTTGACAGTAACGGGCTCAATTCCCCCCAAGACAGAGTAGTAGGTGTTGGGTCTGCAGGTTCGGACCTGCCCGTCAAGCTTGGGAAGGTGGAGGGAGGCCTCGGCAGCGGCTCACCCACAAATCCAAGTGTCGTTTACAAGTTTCCCCAACTGTTGTTCATCGACTCGCCTTTGGGTTCAGCATTGATTTTAACCTAAAGTTGCGAGTGCAGTAAGATCTCATGAATTCTTGCCTCGCTGGTGTTGGGTGTTGAAGCCATCATTTAAATTGGGGCCAGGCTGAGGGCTGGCTGGGGCGTGACCCAGGCGAGGAGCCGGGTGGGAGGCCTCTGGGCGCTCGTGGGCTCCAGGGGAGGCTTCCAATTATACATGCACCTCGTCCGCTCAAGTTGAGCAGGAGCTGAGCTTGAAAATCAATCCGCCGGCAAATTTTTATTGAGTGTCCCTTATGCACACGGCCTGGCTGGCAGAGCACACTTTGTTCAGAGTTACTTTTCATCATCGCCCAGGCTGGGGAGGGAGGAGTTGCTCTAGGAGATGCATGTACTTCCGAAGTCTGGGCTCCTGCCCTCGGCCCACTTTCCCAGGTGTGAGTGTGGGTGTCCCCTCGCGTCTGTCCCCCTCCCTCCTGGCTCCTGGTCCACCCCAACTCCCCCATCTCCCATAAGGGCTGACCCTCCGCGTCTCACTGCTGTCCCTGCTTTAGCCTTGTGTCCTACAGCCTGTCCTTCACCTGGTGGTCCCCGGGACCTGCTAAACCTAAGTCTGATCGTGCCACTCACTCGCTGGTGAACTCTTCCTATGGCTTTCCTCTGCCTCAGAGTAAAATCCCAAATCCTTATTGTGGCCTCCAGGCCCCACATCTTGCCCCCACAGAGCAGGGGCTCCTGGCTGTGCCTCGGTGGTTCCAAACCTGGTCTCATCTGAGGCTGTTCACACTTGCTGTCCTCTGTTTCTAGAATGTGCTTCGTGGGTTCCTGTGACCTCAGCCGTGTGGAGACACGGACCTGTGCAGCTCCCTGTGCCCTTCCTGGTCTCACCTGCTCTCCATTCCGAATGCCTGGCAACCACGGGGCGTTCTGCGTCTCCATAGCTCTGTGTTTGGAGAATGTTATACACACTTAAGCTCAACGTATGCCCAACTGGCTATCTCACTCACTGGAATGCGGTTGTGGTATCAATAGCTGTTGGGTGTATCCATAGTCTGTTCCTTTTCATGGCTGCGTAGTACCCCTGCCATGTGTTTTAGAAGCTGTAAGAAATTACCATGGCCTGGGCATATTAAACAACAAAAGTGTATTTCCCACAGCTCTAGAGGCTGGAAGCCCAAGGTCCAGGAGCTGGCCTGGTGAGAGCCGGCTCCTTGCTGGCAGACGGCTGTCTTCTCATGGCATTTGAAGGTAGAGCCAACGGCACTGGTGATTAGAGAGAGAAAAAGGAACCTAACCTCATAGCCTCCGTTTTCTCACTTGTCAAGTGGGGATAGAGACAATATTTCCACACAGGCTTGGGGGTGGGCAGGTGTGAGCCAGGAAGGGCTTGGCTTCTGGTAAGAACTGACCAACATTTTAAATTAAATTAGGAACATTTAATTTGTTACTAGAGAGAGGGCCGTTGGAATGCCGGGTGAGGCTTCTCACGGCAGGTCTGTGAGGCGAGTCGGGTGGGGCTGGGAGCAGGGCCTGCCGGCACTGTGCTCTCCTTCGCTGCCGGTCCCAGCAGGCCGGGACCCGCCTGGCGTCGGGACGGGGGGCTTGGCAGGTGCACTGAACTGCGAGTCCTGCCCGCTGGGCGCTCAGGGCCCACGGGCATCGGATGGGTTCCTTCCGTGCTGTCCTTTCCTGGGGCGGCGTCAGAAAGTAGGTTTGGGGCCCTTGGCTCCATCCTGCCTGGCCTATGAGACGAGCTATGAAGGCGCCCGAAGTTCAGGAGCCCAAGCGCCTCCAAGTGCACAGAGCACTTCTGAAACCTAAGGTCCTCTGTCTCGGAGCTGACAGGATGAACCCCGAAAGGGTGACATGGCCCAACGCACCACGGTGCCAACATGGGCGTGGGAGGGCGAGCGGCTGTGGGGCAGCAGCGGTTGTAAATGGTCCCTCGGCTGGGGGTCCAGGAGTTCCGGATGGTTTTCCAAGTTAAACTTCTGGAGCTCGGGGCCCCGGGGTCAGGGCTGAGCTGGCGTCTCTGACATTTACTACGACTGTGACCTTCTCTGTCACTCAGGGCTGGCTGTGCCCATCACAGGTCGTTCCGATGCCCAAAGGAAAGAACAGTGAAGGTGGCTGGCACGTAGTAGGTGCCCAGCTTTCGGAAGAGCCTGTGAGAATGGTCTGTGATGAGGCAGGTGAGGAAAGCCACGGTCCCAGCGTGAACGCCAGCCTCTTGCGTCTGCTTCCTGGTCCGAGGCCCGGGGAGGCCTCCCTCCTCACCCTTCCTGGCCCTCCAACCCAAAGTCACGTGATACTTAAGTTCACCCCAGCCAGAGTCTCGACTTCCTGGAAGGGCTGGCACCACACTCTTAATAAGGATAATGACTCAAATGACCGTCTGTCCCCGCTGTGAAGTCCCCCCACGCGTCAGCTCAGGGGATCCCTGCGAGGCAGCTGCCACGGCATGGGTTGGGCAGGAGGGGACGCAGGGTCCCTTGTTCACTGACACATTGCCGGCCAGTTTGTCTGGCTCCAGAAGCCTTCCCCGCTCTGCCCGGTGCCCCTAAATGGCCCATGGTGACCCTTGGCCCCTCTTCCTCTCCTTCTAGCCTCGTGCATGTGCCTCTGGGCATCCTGGTCCTTGTGGGGCCCTGAGTGGGCAGGGAGGCCTGCATCTTGGCTGGTGGGAGGGCGAGCGGGCTGTGGGGCAGCAGTGGGAGCGCATGGCCAGCGGGGGCAGGGCGGCCTTGCCCAGTGGTCCTCGCTGTCCCGGAGGGGCCACTTCACCTCCTGCCGGGCACAAGAAGGGCCTCTGGTGCCTGCAGGCTTGGTGCCCACTGAATTTGCTCTCTCCAAATGGAAACTTGCATTGTACTCCTTTTCCTGATTATAAAAATGATACACAATCATTTGTAAAGAATTCAAACCACACTGGAGGGCATGCAGATGAAACGTCCAGCCCTCCGGCCCCCGGGCAGGTAACACACGGTGGTGTCACAGCGATGGGGTGGCCTGGCACACACGCCCCAGGTGGGACCGCCACCCCGTGCTGTTCTGTGGCTTGCTCCTTTGCCGCCCAAGACTATGATAGCGACATCTTCCTAAGTGAGAAATGTCTACTCCAGCTCACGGTAAAGGGTGCGTGGATTTCCTTGTGAGGAGGCCCCTGATTGAGCGGCCACGG
>NW_005371769.1:3526925-3527945 GCF_000412655.1 Myotis brandtii | reverse complement strand
GGGGGGGGGGGGAAGGGGAAGCATTTTCTGGCTTCAACAAACCACTTTGTACATACATGTTATGCATTTGTCTGGTTATGTTGTCAGAAAAAAATTGCTAGATAATTAATCGCTGGGCTAATAGTGCCAAGGTGGACCCCAAACAGGTGACCATTATATGCCATCAAATGGCAGGGGAACGCCTGTCTCCCGGACCCTGGCTTTCCAAGCACTGCAGCATCACCTCGCGATGACCCCACTCCTGCTCTTTCCTTCGGAGACCAGGGAGAAGCACCTTTACATGTGCTCCTTGGACTTTGCACATGTTCTGGAAATGTATGTCCACTGGGGGCTCGTTGTTCTTTTCATCATCATTGTAAACGGCTGGGTCACTGAACTGATGAATTCCATTTGGTGAAGGTGAGCCAGTGCAGGGTGACAGCCTCAGGGGCCTCGAGCCAGGAGCAGTGCCCTCGGGCTGAGGCCTGCTTGGCGAGGCTCCCCCGTGCTGCTGACCAAGCTGGAAGCATTGCAACTGACCCCTCTCTCTCTCTTTTCTTTTTAATATATTTTTATTGATTTCAGAGAGGAAGGGAGAGGAAGAGAGAGATAGAAACATCAATGATGAGCGGGAATCATTGATTGGCTGCCTCCTGCACGTTGGACTGAGCCCGCAACCCAGGCATGTGCCCTTGACTGGAACTGAATCTGGGACCCTTCGGTCCACAGGCCGACGCTCTATCCACTGAGCCAAACCAGCTAGGGTGCAATTGATCTCTTAAGGCCTAGCCAACCTCTGGGCCCGCGCGATGCCGTGCGGTCACTTTGGCCTGTTCCAGTAGCAAAACACACCTCACCTGTCAAACTCTCACCCAAAGTCGGCTTTGAGAAACTGTCAAATCTCAGAGGGAAGGCGGGAGGGTGGCTGGGTGGGAGGAGATGAACCAAAGCACTTACATGCATATATGCATAATCCATGGACACAGACAATAGGGTGGTGAAGGCCTGGGGCGGGGGTGGGGCGAGCTGGAAGGGGTCAAT
>NW_005371769.1:3504101-3526862 GCF_000412655.1 Myotis brandtii | reverse complement strand
AATGGGGGTGGGGAGAAGGGGATATATGTAATCCTTTCAACAATAAAGTTTTAAAAAATAAAAATAAAGCAACATATACCATATACACACGCAGATCCACACAGAGGCACCTCCGTGCGGAAGTGGACCTCTGCCCGTGGCAGACCAGGGGCCCTGTGTGACTGGAGTTGATGGTCGCCGGGCAGGAAGAGGGAACTGGGAGCAGCGTTTATGGAGGCAGGGCTGGCACACAGCAAGCAGGTAGAGGAGCTGGTGGGGGGTGAGGGAGGACCACACGTTGGAGCCTGGCAATTGGAGGAGACTTGAGGGGTTAACTTCCCTTGATCTTTCTAGAGCTTGGAAAACGAGGCTCAGCCCAAGACCCGCTGTTCTCATGGAGCTCTGCTCACCACCGACTGGCTGTGCTGCCCAATGTTCCCAGCCTCTCTTTGCTCATCTGTACAATGAGGGTGGGATGGGGGTTATTGCATTCTCTCCTCTAGACCCTCATGACTTGGGATGTTTTGCTTATTAGCTGTATAACCTTGAGAAAATTATTTAATCTCTTTGTGCCTCTGTTGCAAATGGGGCTAAAAAAAAAACCACCTGCCTTGTAAGGTAAGGATTGAGGAAGAGCAGGCGTGGAAAGTGCCCATCTCCACTTGAGTCTTGATGGTCCCCTTGTTTCCAAGGTGGGAGCGATAAGCATTTGTATTATCACAGGAGCATCTGTTGGCTGTGTCCTGTCCCCCAGCCTTGCAACTCCCCGCGGTGTCACTGCAGTTCTTCTTTTGACCCACGAGGAAAACACGCCACAGAGGACTTGCCCAAGGCCACTGAGTTCATTTTCTATGGCTGCTGATGCAAATTACCACAAACTTAGCGGCTTAAGTCCATTTATCATCTCGGCATCTGTTGGGCTCGGCTGGCTCTCTGCATCGTCTCACACGGAAATCCAGGAGGCTCTGGGGAAGGTCCCGCTCCCAGCTCAGTCGGGCCGTTGGCAGAATGCGGTTCTGTGCGGTTGGAGGACTGAGGCCCTGTTTTCTTACCCACTGTGGGCTGGGGACATTCTCAGCTGCTGGAGGCCTCCGTGTTCCCTGGCCCGTGGCCCCAGCATCGGCAGCTGAGTCCTCCTCACGCTTTGACTCTCTTCCCTCCTGTTCTGCTCTATCTCCTGTCTTCCCCTCCCCCTGTGCCCCTCGGCCTTCCTCTTCTGCTGGTAGGGGCTTATGCACTTATAGGGTGGCCTCCCTTGGATCATCCAGAATACCCCCCTAGCTGCAAAGTCGGCTGATAGTAATCTTAACACCATCAGCGAAGTCCCATTGCAGGAGGACTAGACTCCTGTCTGATCGAATAACCAGGGATCAGGAATCACCCAGAGAGGAAGTGTGGGGCCGGACTCCGGGTCTGTCCTGGGACCCTGCAACCCTCGCTGCCTTCTACCACCCAGCTGCCTCTGCTCTGAGTTCATGTTAAGTCCAGACCGATTCTCTGCGGTAGATACTGTAGCTCCCTCTTGATTTTTGGTCCCCAAACTGCTGCCTCCCCGAGCGTCCATCCTCACAGGTGTTTGGCCCATTCGAGGATGGGATTTGGGGGCTCGGCCATTCTTTCCCAGCAAATTCAAACTCCACAGGGTAACATGGTAGAGCCTGTCCCCTCAATTCCTTTCCCTTTCTGTCTCATTGTAACACTGCTCTGAGTTCATGTTAAGTCCAGACCGATTCTCTGCGGTAGATACTGTAGCTCCCTCTTGATTTTTGGTCCCCAAACTGCTGCCTCCCCGAGCGTCCATCCTCACAGGTGTTTGGCCCATTCGAGGATGGGATTTGGGGGCTCGGCCATTCTTTCCCAGCAGATTCAAACTCCACAGGGTAACATGGTAGAGCCTGCAAGGTGTCCCCTCAATTCCTTTCCCTTTCTGTCTCATAGTAACGGATCCTCCAGTTTCTAGTTGAACACCTGGTCACCTAGATTGAAAATAAAACTTTCTATTCTCTGTTGCAGCTAGATACGGCCCTGTGGCTACATGCTGGCCAAAGAGTTGTGAAGGCAAAGGGAGGGAGGCAGAGCAGCCAGTTAGAAGCGCCATGGCTTTGACTCAGTGGACCCTCTGCCCATTCCTGGACTGCCTGTGGCGGGACTGTTATATCACAAAGAATTACTAGTAAACATTCATCTTGCTTAAGCCACTGTTATTCTTGGTCTTTATTATGAAAGTGAAAACAGCAATATCCATATTGCGACATGCCCTATATTCTAATATGTCTTTAATATGCTCCCAACGAAACCTTTTTCTTGCAGTGAATGAAGTCCAGTATATAAGATGAACACTTCTTGCATTTTCCACTATGTTTTCTACAGATGGGATAGAGCCCTCTTTGTTTCTGTTCTCTGGCAAAGTTGGAATGAAGAATTGGTAGCACAGAGATGTAACTTATGTCTCTGAATCCCAAGAGGTGGTCAACCTCAAACTCAGCCGTTTCAGGTTGTCTTGCTGGCTCAAACTTTATGGGCACACAAAGCCGGCTCCCTATCAGCTCTCTAGCCCCTGGAGTGTTCGCTAGCTCCCAGACATTGAGTGAACAGGGCAGGGAGGGAACAGGGCAGGGAGTCTCCTGTCGAGTGGAGGTCATGAAGTCTACCTGCTGTTTCAAACTTTTGATTTTCAGCATCATCATCAACATGGCCACACCTGGGGGTGTCTCCAGGCAGGCGGGAGCTTTACAGCAATCCACAGCCTGCCTGGCAATGCCCGTAGGTGCCCTTGGGCACAGCTCTCTGACCTGCATCCCACCCCAAGCCCTTTGTTAGAGTGCCATTCTCGTCCCTGCACCCACTCCCATTCCAAGCTCCAGCCCTCCGTCCCTGACCATTCCCAAAAACCTCACTGGACTTCACCTGTCGGCTAACTTCTTTCAGAAATGCATTTTTTTCAACATCCAAGTGCTAGGTGTTAAATGTGCATCAATTACTCAACATATTTAATTGTAGAATTAATGCTGAAATATACGGTATTTAAGGACACATTAAATGCATTATTTTAAAACTGTGATTAACACTGATTCTGAAGCCTTTTGGGAAGACTAATTCAATGACTGAAAACCATATTCTGGCAATGCAAGTGTTTGCTCAACAAAAGCATTTGCAGGAATTAGGTGTAATTCAACCACCTCATTATACAATTAGTTACTTAATTCTGTCTACAGGAGCCTGAGGTCCTGGTTGGGGGCGTTGTGGTTTCCAGAGCATGGCTGGGCTGCAGGACTTCCCAGGGTGCTGCCTTCTTTGGCCACTGGCTCTCCTTCGCCCTCTCGGTCACCCTGACCGTACCCCTGCCTACGTGGTCATCATCATGGCTGCTCACAAGCACATGGCAGATCGCACTCTGCTCCCCCCGCCCGCGGGGGTGATAATGTGGGCGGAGGGACCCTCGTGTCCTCTTGGCAGGCGCTTTCAGAACCCATGTGGAATTTCCCTGTTCCTTTCCCTTTGCCATGGCAACCGAAGATTTTCTCGACAGTGTCTTCTCCGTCAACGCCGGGTCTTAAAGGGAGAAACATACTTCAGCCTCCCTGCCATGGACACAGAGTCTGACTTAGAAACAGACCTTGATTGCTTAGGGTCAGAGACCTTCGGGCTTTGTCCTGCAGCATCATCTAACTTCTGCGGGTGACTGCCTCCCACCTTCCTTCGCCGATGCCTCCCTGATTCTCAGACTCTTCTCAGATCTTGTCCTCAGAAAGTGCTCTCTGCCTGCCTCCTCCCAGCCGCTCTCCGTCCTGCCCAGCTTTCTTTTCTTCGCTGCCCTCCTTGTTTTGCTTATTTGTCCATTTGCGGCATTTCACTGCTTCTAAGAGAAACACTTTTTCACATGTTTGAATGTCTGAAATCAGGGTGGATCTTACGATCCATGGTGTGTTATAGGCTGTGACACAGCCAATGGCTCTTGCATGTATAAACACCAATGTCCAGCATCCAAGCCCCACTTCCCTTTGCCGGTAACACATGTAACTTACATGCCACTGACCAGTCTCAGCACATGGGAAGACAACTGGGATGGACATGGAGCCCTCTGTTAACCTCTATGGATGTCATGGTTGTAGGGATGGAGTGAAGGACTTGAACCAATCATACATATTTAGGGATGTTGCTGAAGTGGGAACCAAAGCAGAAAAAATATAGAGAATTCTAACATCTTCTTCAGAGCCCAGGACTCGGGCCTTTTAATTCTTTTGTGGATGCTTTTTTTTTTTTTTAAATAAGCACATCATTAGGGCTATGGATGAAGGCACAAAGGATAAGACAGCATGGAAAAACCCAGACATTGATGAGTCTGAGTCAAAAAGTGATTCAGAGGAGTTGGACTCTATATAAAAAAGTTTGAGGAATAACAACCAATTTATTTCACTTGTATTTTCATTTTTATGTATGCACAATAGTGATATGTGATAAAAATCTGTCTAATTAAGCCTCAAAGAGTTCTTTCAATAAGTAAAATTAAAAATTCGGAGCGATAAGAAAGCATTGTGTCATGGATTAATTGGCAGTGTGTTTTTCTTTCATAGTGGAACAAAAAATGATGCCGCTTCTTGCCATTGTGTCTCAGAATTGATGAAATGTGGTATTTCTGTCTGAGCTGCTCTTATCACAAAGACATCTGCTGTGTCATTCCATTCAATTTTGGTTGAGTTTAAACAAGGTCTGTAGCCATTTAGAAAGTTGGTTCATTTGGATTCAGAGGCCTCTGTGATTTTAAATCTGGCCGCTCTGACCTGCAGAAGGGCCAGGCTCTGCTTCTGGGGCTGCCAGGGTCTCGAGCTCAGGCACCCACCAGCTCTGCCCTGGGCGGCACTGGCCCCAGCACCACAAGAACATTCTTCCTACGACCTTGGGCAGCTCTTTTGTCACCTTCACAACCTTTCCGCTGAACTCTCGAATCACTTGTACTATTATTTAACTAATAGTTTTCTCTTTTCAAAACGGATTTTTCATTAATTATAGACTCAGCGAGGTCCTATGGGCACTTCACCCAATTTCCATGATCAATTTCAGCTTGGTCACTGCTGCAGGGTCAGAAGAGACTGCAGACCGAGGGTGGCGCCGGTATTCACACGCACTCGTTTCTCTGTGTCGGTCTCGGCAATTTTATGATGTGTGAACACTATTGAGACACAGAGCTGTCTGTCACCACGAAGGAGGGCCCTGTGCTGCCCCTACGTGGTCTCACCCACCCTCTGTCGCTAACCCCGGCAACCACTCACCTGCTCTCCATCTCGATGATGCTGCACTTTGAGAGCAGCATATACATGGGATTGCATAGTATGTGGGGTTATTCTCCTTTTTATTCAGCATAATGCCCTTAAGAGTGATCCGAGTTGCTGAGTGTATTGTTACTATTTTATTGCTTAATAGTGTCCCACATGATAGACACACCAGCTTTCATCACCTACCTGTGGAAGGACATTTGGGTTGTTTCAAGTTCTTGGCTATTGCAAAGGAAGCACCTATAAACACACACAGGAACGCCCCAAGTGCAGTTGCTGGGCTGTCTAACAGGTATGCTTAATGTCACGAGAAACCGCCAGGCTGAGTTTCAGAGTGACTGCCCCCTGCTGGCTCACACCGCTGCGTGTGGCAGACCCAGGGTCTCCGCGTCCTGGCCAGTGGCTGGCAGTGCTGCTCATTTTAATTGCAGGCTCTGATGGGTGCGCAGTGCTATCCCATCGTGCTTCAGTTTCCACTGCCCACGATGCTGAGTGTCTTCCCGTGTGCTTATTTTTGCTGCTGTTGTTAATCTTCACCCAAGAATATTTTTTCCATTAGTTTTTTAGAGAGAGTGGAAGGGAAGTAGAGGAGGGGGGAGAGAGAGAAACATCCATATGAGAGACACATTGATTGGTTCCTCCCGCACGTGCCCCGACAGGGGCAGAGGACAAACCTACAGCTGAGGTATGTGCCCTTGGCCCGGAATCAAACCTGAGACCCTTTGGTTCTAGGGCCGACACTCCAACCGCTGAGCTCAACTGGCCGGGGCTCCCCATGTGCTACTTGGCTACCTGCTTGTCCTCTCGGTGGGGTGTTCGCTCCTGTTTGCTGCTCATGTTCTAACTCAGGGGTCCTCACTGTCCCTCAGACCGTTGGAGGGCCGGACTACAGTTAAAAAAAAAAACTATGAACAAATTCCTATGCACACTGCACATATCTTATTTTGAAGTAAAAAAACAAAACGGGAATAAATACAATATTTGTATTTGCATGTGGCCCGCGGGCCGTAGTTTCAGGACCCCTGTTCTAGCTGGATTGTTTTTCCACTGTTGAGTTGTGGAAGTTCTTCATATATTCTGGGTATGAGTCTTTTGTCAGGTATTTCTTCCAATTTTTTTTTTATAAAGACACCTTTTGAGAGCAGTTGTAGGCTCATATCAAAGTTGTGCAGAAAGCGCAGAGTTCCTGTGCCGCCTCTGGTCCTCATGCACAGCCTGTGCCCATGACCACCCCCTGCCTGAGCGGTGCATTTGCTGCAACTGGCGAACCTACATTGACATGCTGTTATCACTCAAAGTCTACAAGTTACATTAGAGTTCACTCTTGGTGTGGTACATCCTATTGATTTAGAAAAATGTACAATGATGTGTATCCATTATTATAGTATCACCCAGAGTATTTTCTCTGCCCTAAAAATCTTCTGTGCTCTGCCTATTCATCCCCCCACCTTCCCTCAAATTCTTGGCAACCGCCACGGATCTTTACACCCTCTCCATAGTTTTTGGCTTTTCCAGAATGTCACATAGTTGGAATCATACAGTTTGTAACCTTTCAGATTGGCTTCTTTGACTTAGTATTATGCATTTAAATCTCCTCTATGTCTTTTCACTATTTGGTAGCTCATTTCTTGCTAATGCTGAATAATATTTCATTTTCTGGATGGATCACAGTTTATTAATTCATTCACTGTCTGAAGGTTGTCTTGATTGCTTTCAAGTTCTATCAATTCTGAGCAAAGCTGCTATAATCATCCATGTGCAAGCTTTGTGTGGACATAAGTTTTCAGCTTCTTTGGATGAAGACCCAGGAGCATGGTTGCTGGATTGCATGTTGGGAGCATGTTAGGCTAAGCCATCAGCATACCAAGGCCACCTAGGTCTTCTCCTAGGCCATCTTCCAGAAGTGGTATAGTTTTGTATTTTGCGTTTAGGTCTGTATCGATTCTTTTTTTTTTTTTTTGCACATGGACATCCAATGTTCAATAGAGCTTGGTTTCCATCCTCTTAACAGGGTCTTTTGCAGAGCAAAGTATTTAATTTGAATAAAGTCTAACTTACTGATTTTTTTCTTTATGGATTACATTTTTGGTGTCATGTCTAAGAACTCTTTGTCTTAACTTTAGTTCCCAAAGCTTTTCTCCTATGTTTTCTTCTAACACTTTTATAGTTTTACATTTAAATATACATTTCATTTTGAGTTACTTTTGGTGTATGGTGTGATGTTTAGCATACTTCCTCTACCCCTCCACCCCCAAGATACCAAATTCCTCCTATATCACTTGTTGAAAAGATTATTTGCTTTTGTGCTGTTGTCAAAATCATTCAAGCATTTTTGTATGGGCCTATTTCTGGGTTATTCATTTTGTTCTGGGTTATTGATCTATGTGTTTTTCTTCATCAATACCATACGGCCTTGATTATTCTAGCTATATAGCAAGTCTTAAAATGAGATAGTGTGAGTCTTCCAACTTTGTTCTTCTTTTTCAAAATCATTTTAGTTATTCTAGTTGGTTTTGGATTTCCATATAAATCTTAGAATAAAATTAATATTTTATTTAGATTAGCAATTAAAATGTATTTAAAAGAAAAGTTAGTTAGAATTGGATGTGACCTAAGTCACATTAAAATAAAAATATAACTACTACAATTAAAAAATTCATCATAAACCATGTGAAATGATCTCATAAATCACTAAACTGGCCCAGACCCTTATCTCCCACACCCATATATTAGGAGGGGGTTTTCCATAGAATGCTGGCTGTGACCCTTGGGGAAATTCATATCACTCTGTCCCTTGTCTAGGGCTGGCTCAGTGTCAGCTGGCTGACTCCACAAAAGTCACATATAGGATGAGTAAGCTTCCCTATATGGGAACCAATTAGGCGAAGTCAGGCATTGTTAGTGAGAACAGGGTGGAGCCATGAAGAAGCAGGCAC
This sequence comes from Myotis brandtii, assembly GCF_000412655.1. Taxonomy (NCBI): domain Eukaryota; kingdom Metazoa; phylum Chordata; class Mammalia; order Chiroptera; family Vespertilionidae; genus Myotis; species Myotis brandtii. The sequence goes on along the minus strand of NW_005371769.1, from coordinate 3,518,674 downwards.
TCAAAGGGTGAGGCACGCAGAAGGCAGCGGTCTCCCACGTGGGGCAGTTCTGTGGCCTGGCAGTGGCAGGAAGGGTGGGGAACTAGACCACAAGGCACTCAAGAGCTGTCCTAGGTCCTGAACAGCCTTCTTCCATCTTCCAGACAAATCATGAGCAGGATGGTTCTTCAACTCTTCCTTTGTGTTTAATGTAGAGCTTGGGGTTCGCAGCAATGGTGGAGCGCGAGACCGCTGAGCCACGCTGGCTAGCCCATTGTGGTTTTTGATAGTAATTTGCTTACACATTACTATCTTTGAATAATGCCTAGTACATAGTAGAGATTCAAATTCTCAGGCAATAAGTGATTAGATGAATTGGATATTTTTTCATTATTCCTTGATTTTCATCTTTTTACCCCAGCTGACTGTGAGCCCCATGAAGGCCAGGACTATGCTTTTGTTTTTCTTTCACGGTTTTGTTCCGAGAGACAAGCAACGTGCTGGCACAGGAGGTTCTCAGAGACATGACCATGGCTTGTCCTGGTGGCTGAGCAGATGGGTGGGTGAGGAGGGCTTGGGAAGTCAAGACAGATAGGCAGCCTTGCTCTCTAATTGGACCCTGTGGGAAAGCCAAGGGAACTGGCTCGCGTGGGCCCAGATCAGTGTCCACGCCGGGAACTTGGCTCATCTTTCCTTCCTTGAAGGCTTAGCAGGGGCTGCTCTGTGCACTTATCCCACACACATCCTCTCTTGCTTCCCTCCTGGGATGGGCCTTCCCCTCGCTGCAGTCCCAGAAGGCCTGGCCTTTCCCCCTGTCCCGAGCACACTCCTACCTGGGTCTTTCCCACCAGCCAGGAGAAAGCCGATTCCTGGTCCCACCATGGGGTTTCTACCAGTGGGGGCCCAGAGCGAGGCATGGCCAGCCTCCTTCTGTGAGGCTGGGCAGTCAACTGGAACCTGAGTCTGAGCTGGAATTGCACGTTCTCTCTTGTTGGCCTCTACTATTAATTCGCTGTGTGCTGAGGGTTGTACTGCAAGCCCGCGGAAGGTTTCTTTAGAAGGCACCCCGCCAGGCTAAGGCCTTGGTGTTGTGGCAGGACAGCACCCTCCTTCGGGGGGTGGAGGGAGGGAGGTCAACAAGTGAACCCGGCTTCGTTTGAGCCTCTTTAATGGATTCTGTAAAATGTGCTCATTGCCAACATTATTTGTCCAAGCGCTTGTGAGTGTTTTAAAGCTTTTCTCCACCCATTTCACTCTGTTCCCAGAGTTCAAGTTCTCTGAGAGACTTAAGCAAGAGGAGGCATTTCTTTTCTCCCCTTTTCTTCTTTTTTTAATTGTGTCATTTGGAGTGTTGACCAGGCGGGTGGGCTTTCTCTGCCCTTGGTCTGAGGCAGAGCTTTACTCCGCTTTCCAGCTGTTCCCACTGTCACCTGTGAGAAAGGAAATGCTATCCACACGCTATGGAAGTCGCTTTCTTAGCTACGGCAATGGACTCGGCTTCCGAATCCCCTCACACGTTGTCTCATCTGAGCCCCATTGAGAGGGACTGCAGGGCTCACCTAGACTGGGGTGTCGGCTTCCACTGACTGTTGGGGACTGTCCCGTGCATCGTAAGCTGTTGGCAGCACCCCTGGACGCTGCCCACCGAATGCCAGCACTGTCCTCTAGTTGTGATAACCAAAAACGTCCCCAGACACTGCCAGATGTCCCCTATGGCGGGCACAATCCCCCTTGGTTGAGAGTTTTCAGATGGGGAGGCTGAGCAAGGCACCAAGGGCTTGCCCATGGCCCCAGTGGGGAGCTCTAGCCCAGAGTCTGTTGGCACTGCCAGCCCACAGTAGTCCCGATTCAGCGAAGGGGGCCATCTCCTCCTCTCTGCCTCCAGTTCAACTTCCCAGTCTGTCCTCAGTCATGGTCCTTCCCAGCGCGAATGCCTCTCTCCAGCACGTTGGTCTCTGGAGTGTGTGTGTCTCTCATGGGTCTGCTCTCCTACCTCCCGAGTTTCATGCCCAGAGGGGCAGGCTCAGACAGCTCATCTTGTTCGTGTCCCACGGAGGTCTGTGGGCAGAACACTCCAACGTCCCATCCGGGGCTGCCCCACAGCGACCCCAGGAGCTCAGTCAGCTTCCTGGGCCATGGAAGCGAGGAGGGCACCCCCTGGGTGGAGAAGACAGAGTGACAGCGCCCACAGCCCCGAGGGATCGCTGGGATCCCTCATGTTCTCTGTTCTGCCAGAATCAGAGACCAAGTTCTTTGATAACCATTCGGGGCACCTGTGTTGATGCCAAGTTGGGAGTCTCCGGTCCCCAGTATCTAGCGTACCTCCCGCCCTCTCTTGCTTTCTGGCCGAAGAATGGGTTCTTTCCTCTAAGGTCCCACACAGGAAATGTTAAAAAGCGTTCTTTCTTGCAGGACTTCCAGAGCCTTTACCTGCTCACATGCTCTGAGGTGGTCCCACAGTTACCCAGGATGCAACAGTTCCCCAAGTAATGTGTCCACAGCACGCTCTCTTTTCACGGAGCATCTCATCCCTCCACTCGTGGGATATCCATGGGAACGTGTCACCCAGCAGTGAACGTGTACCCCGTGCCTTCGCTGGGCAGTTCTCAGGAAGCTTTAACTAGGAAGGATGAGAGCAGCCAGACAGGGTTGCCTCTTGGGTGTGATGGTGCTTAGTGGCTGGCTTCAGGGCAGGACCCTGGAGAAGAGAAAGTGTTTCTCAGATGTCTGGGTGTTCCCAAGCCGTGGGGGCGAGCCTGCACCATCTGACCTACCTGTGCATGTCTGGCTGCAAGAGATGGAGCCGGGGCTCCCAGGGCGCCGTGTCCACCCTCACCCTCCTCCTCTGAAACCCCAGGGGAGGGCGAAAGGGCAGACATGCAGAAAGAGAAAGGAAAGCAGAAGTTTCCACTTGTACTGGATGGTTTTGTTTTTTTTATCTGTTTGCAAATGTTCAGTGTAATGGTTTGAAACCCAGCCGTGGAGCTGCCGCCGCCCACACACAGAGCTGCCGTGGCACTAGCTTCCCCGGCGAACCGTCGCCCCGGCATCGGCCATTAACCGAAGCCACCCCGGGGCAGGCTGCACGCGTGCCCGGCGTCCCTCAGCACCCACACCGCACGGCACCCCCGGCACCGCCACCCTCCACACACACACAATTAAAAAAAAACCTGCAGCCCCCGGTTTCTCTAGAGGAGGCATAGAGAGAAGCAAAGGCAGGATGGGACGAGCAGGGAGAAAGCTCCTGCTGCACCGGAGCCACCAGTCCTCGGGAGAGCGCGCCAGCCCCCGCCTGCCTGTGGACTGACTGCAAGGTGAGAGAGGTCTTTGTGATTTCTTTGTGCACCTGGAGGTCTGGGAGGCCAGGCCAGATGAAGGGACTTAAGCATTGAGCCTGTCTGATGCCTCCCGAGTGATTCTATCAGGCAAGCATGATGGACGCTCCCTGCCAGGCACACGCAGTCATTTCTGACACAGCCCCACCCAGGTCCCCGTGAGTGCTGTGACCAAGGGGTGTCTGATCCCCCGTCTGCCACCCTCAGCACAGCCTGGGATGTGCATTCAGGTCTAATCCTGCTCTGGCCTGACCTGCTGATTTCCACCTGAGGCTGCTGACCACCCCCATCCCCCCCCCGCCCCCCGGAGCGAGCACAGACCGATTCCTTTGGGGCCATATGGAAGGGTTCTCCGTCCAAGGGGCTTTGGGAAACCTGTTTCCCCAGTGACCCCAAACCCAGTAATCAGAAGCAATCAGACCCAGCTGTCCAGCTAATCTGTACGAAATAGGCTTCCTTCCCAGTAGAAATCAACAAAGTTTAAAATAGAAGGGCTGTCATCGGAAACAGAGCTGCAGAGTTCTCTGCGGTGCAACAGGCAGGGACACTTGCCTGGAAAATATTAAGTCCAAATGACAGAGCTCATGGCCACACGAGCCAGGAAAAGACTCGGCTTCCTTGCTTATTAAGCATGTTTGTGGGTCGGAGGGTAGCTGAGTGGGGACCTCGCTCCTGGAGGGCTGAAACCTGTTGCCAGGGAGGAGCGACATCAGGGACCAAGGCAAGGATGGAGGGCGAGAAGAAAGGCCCTGATGTAACGTGCATGTAGGAGAGAAGCAGAGGAAAGGCCCTGGTTCTGTGCAGTCAGGGATGAATCAGTCAGCGGGTCTATTTTTAGTCGCTAAGATCTGCTGTTACATTTGCCTGGCATTAATTAATGTCACAGGCATGTAACATCCGCGGTTCGGAAGGGCCTCAGCATGTCACTCACACTGGGCGGGAGGGGCGTCCACCCTCGTGGAGGGTTGCCCTCAGGGTCTGAGGGGTCTGGGCTCCGACACAAACATGGGGCAGAATGTTCCGCTCTCTGGCCTTGCCCTCTCCGGGTGTATCCGCTAATCTCCTGGCTCCGGCCCTTGGGGGTCTGGCCACTGGCCAAGCGAGAGTTGTGATTGTTATGCTTTGTTTTTAAAAAAGGAAAGGCTGAAATTGAAAAAAAAAAAGAAAGAAAAGATGTTGGATAGTGGTTTGGAATAAGGAAAATGGTGTTGGGGGCAACTCAATCATCGCAGAGGAAGGAGGCCCATAATCCCCAAACAAGACTGATTTTGACGAAGTAGATTTCGTAAGTGGGGAGCATTTTCCAACGTAGTTTAGACAAAGTATATGTTAGCAGGAACCAAGTATTGGGTTGGGGTTGATTGGATGTTGGCTGCAATTATGTGTGAGACTAATTATCCCATCAGAAGCCTGTTCGTGTGTCAGAGCCGAGACCTTCACTCCAAAGAGAATTTACATGCAGGACAGGAGTGTGTGCCTGGCTTCCCACGGTGGCACAGGGTGACCGTCGGCTTGAGTAATGGGCAAGAGTGAGCAACAGAAGGCCATGTGGTAGTCAAGCTGTTGGGACAATGTTTTTGTACATTTGCAACAATTATTAGGTCAATAAGAAAGTGAGACTCAACAGGCCCTAATTAGAAGAGACACCCTTTATACTCTCTCATTCAGCATGCCCCCTCGCTCCCAGAGTCAGACCGCGTCACTGATTACTGGTCCCGCGCCACTTGTCAAGGCCTATGTGTGGTCCTTATTTACTTCAAAAGTCACTTACGGTTGGTCCATCCATGACAAGGGCACGGACAACCTCCTGAGTAGGCCGAGAGAGTTACTGGGCACTTGGCTGGCCTCTCTGTTGAGTGGAGAAATACAAGATGTGTAGATGACCTCTGGGGACCATCAGCAAAGCCAATTTTCAGATCCTCAAGAAGCAGCACTGCATTTCTGACATTCTGGAGAGGGTGTGGCCAAGCAGGCCTGACCTTGAGGGTTCTGCTACCAGCTCCATCCCATTCTTTCACCCCCACGGCTGACTCCAGGACTGTGAGCCGCCCCCCTCAGCTGCTCTCTGATGAGCCCTGTTCTCCTGACCATGCCGTGTTCCTTGAGGACACCCACCGCATCCTTCCCCAGGACCCCTGGGCTGGGGACACCTGTGTTAGGAACGTGGACCTGAGAGGGGAGCCAGTGCCTGGCGTCTCTGTTGCTGATGCGAGTCTCTGGCCTCTTCTGGTCCTGTTTGAGACCCACCAGAGGACGCCATTGGAAAACCAGTGAGCGCTTCCTCGGTGCCCACAATATAGAGTCCTGGGCTGCTTCGCGGTTTCTTCTTGCACATGGAATTCTGACCTGCAAGGCCAGGGACGGCTTTCGTCCTTGGGCCCTGCCTCCACGGTGGTCGGTGGTTGGTGGTCGGTGGTCGAGGTGCTGATTGGAGAAGGCCTTGAGGCTGTGCCCAGAGGGCTGACCTGCCTTTCTTATTTGAATCCTTGGGGGCCTGTGAGGTTGGTGCTGCCCCATCACTACTTCACAGAGGAGGAGGAAATGGAGCTGTATAGACTTGATTTGCACTCCATAGTCTAGTCATTGATCTTACTATAAAAGGACACTTGGCCCTAAATAAAATCTTGAAGGAACAGTGTCATTCCTGGGCAAGGTGCCCGTCTACCTGGGCTGCCAAGTAGGTGGAACCCGAGGCGCCTGGCCCAGCTCGGAAGCACGCGTCCCAGCCAGAAAGCCGAGCCCAGAGCAGTTGCTCTCCATGCCCGCTCCTGCTGAGCCTCTGCATCTGAGGGTGACTCCCAAGAAGGGCCGTGCCCCCTGACCCCGTCCGTCCCCCTGCAGGCCCCCTTCAGCAAAAGAGGAACCGGGCACATCACCACCTTGACATTCTGCAAAGGTCCCGGTTGACTAGTGTGCAAGGGGGAAGCTGGGCAGAGAGTCGGGGAGGCTCAGGACCCTCCCTGCCGCCGACCCTCCTGCTCTGTGACCCGCCACGGGCCTCACATCCTGAGGGGGAGCCCTAGAAACGGTCCCGGTTGACTAGTGTGCAAGGGGGAAGCTGGGCAGAGAGTCGGGGAGGCTCAGGACCCTCCCTGCCGCCGACCCTCCTGCTCTGTGACCCGCCACGGGCCTCACATCCTGAGGGGAGCCCTAGAAACGGGCCGTGTTGATGAAAACACACGTACCCATCAGCACAGGAAGCGCGGCCTCACGTTCACAGCAATAACCACCGGGCCCCTCACAGAAACCAAAGAGGAACAGATTTCAGATTTTTAACTAAATTAGGAAACACATGTTCTCCCTCCCTCGCGCCCTCTCTCCCCTCAGCAACTCTCGGTTTGCCTCACACGTGCCCTCTGCCCTCCCTTCCTATCCCCCATTGGGGAGCAGGACATTTAGGAAACAGTCCGCGCTCCTCTGGGCTGAGGGAGCAGCTGTGAGAAAACAGGATATTAGCGATGCTGGGAGCCCGCGGGCCTCGGCCCCAGGTAGGGCTGTCGGATCAAACACAGGATGCCCGTTAGCCTTTGGATGCCACGTGTGCAACAGAAACTTTTTAGCCTTAGCCTGTCCCAACTATTGCACAGGACACACGTACACTAACGTAGTAACCCTTGTTTCTGTGAAATTCACATGTAACCAGGCATCCTGTGTCTTTATACATTTGCTGCTAGTGACTGCCACACAGGCGGCCTCAGCAGTTTCCTCTTGTCTAGTGTTGGGCCCACACCTCTCTCAGGCCCTGCTTCTGGCCCCTGACATGAACGATAAAGCAGCCTTATCACAGTCAACTAGCGGGTCCTCAGCGCGGGTCACGTGTGAGAGGGGTCTGCCCAATGGAGGCGTGTTGTTATTCGTTGTCTCAGGGGAAACTGAGGCTCAGGAACTGGCGTGACTCAGGGGTGCTCGGAAAGCTGTGGCCTGTCTCCCTGAATAGAACTTTCTGGCAGTGGGTGGGTAAGCAGCCTGCGTGCTGGGGAAAGCAGGCTTGGAGGAGCAGTAATAACAGGTTAGCTTGGGAACGGTTGTATCAACACATGCAAATTATATGCAAATATCCTTGGCCGCCTGCAGGCTGCCCTCCCTGGATGGGAGACCTATGAGCATGGTTCCCAGCCCTGGGTTTCCGGCAGGAGCCGTGTACCTGGCTGAGCACACCGGGCCCGTGAGAGGTCCACGTTCCTGGGGTGCACGTGGGCTGGGGTGGGAGGCGTGTGTGTGTGTCAGTGAGTGAACACACGTGTTCTCTTGGCTGGATGAGGATGCGAGGGGGCTGGTGTGGAGGTGGATGCATGAGGGAGCGTGTTGATGTGTGCGTGACTTGCCACCTTGATCCGTGCGCCCCCAGCAAGCCACATGGCTCCTGTCTCCTGGGATAACCTCTCCCAGGCTCCTCCGGCATCTCTCTCCGGAGAGGAAGAGGCAGCCCCTCTCTGTGGGTGTCCTTCGCTGAGCTCTGGGCTTGGAGACTGTGATGAGAACCATCATAACCAGGACGCTGTCCACATCTCCAGGGCCCGGGTCTACCTGCCGGTGAGCACCCGGTCCTTCCTTCTCAGCGGTGCCTGGGTCATTACCGTCCCCAACTGACAGGGTGTCCCTGGAGGCTTTGAAAGGTGAGGTGACTTGCCCACTGCTGGTGAGACCCCAGCCCAGGTTCAACCCCAGGTGCCCTCACTCCACGCTCTGTGACTGGCCCGGTGAATAAAGGGTGCTAAAAACTGGGTCTTGCCATGAGCTTTCAAAAGACAGAGCACTCTTTTGGAAAGTTCTAGATGGAGACTTGCAAGAGTTTTAACTGAGATGTTTTGGGATTTGTGCTCTTAGGATTGATAGGGTTGGGCTCATGTTGGTGCCGGCGGAGCCCGGTGTGTTGGGAGATGTTCTCCGAGAGAGGAGCCGGGCCAGAGAACACGGTAGGGGTGGTGTCCCCGGCCACCCCCTCCTCCGCTGAAGGGGAGCTTGGCTTAATGACTGCGGATGCTGGAGTGGGGCTGGGTGACGGGTCCACGCACTGTCCTTGCTGATTGCTGGCTGAGTGGCCAGGGAGACGGCCTCGCACTGGGACATGGCAGTCTCGCTGGCCTAGTGCCGCCCAGTCTGGGCTGCTATCAGTCCTTGCTGGAGCCAGGCCCCACCCAGGTGCTGCAAGAGCTCCAGTAGTCGGACAGGTGTGGCTCTCCCCTTGGGGGCTCTTAGAACCCAGGAAACCAAGCGAAGTCCTTAGTGTGTTAGGTTCCTAAAGATACGCCCCAGAGTGCTGCAGACAGAGTGCTGCTGAGGGTCAGGCTGGGGTCACTCCAGCGGGGGAGACGGGGGAGACGCTGGAGGCCGCTGTGGAAGAGGCAGGGCTCTGATCCACCTGGAGGAGAGTGGGCTTGGGTGGAGAGGGAGTGCGGCTGAGGGAGCGGCAGGAGCACGAGCAGCTGGCTTGGGTGGAGGGTTCCTCTCTCACCGCCTGTGCCAGGCAATGGGCTCAGGGTTGGGGACACGGTGGAAAGGTCCCTGACCTCTGGGGTTGCAGCATTAAGCAAGTGATGCTTCATTATCCTTGTGGTGAGGACAGGGGGTCAGACTGGTCAGGGAATGGGGTCTGGGAAGGCTTGTGAGGACCTGAGACTGAGCTAAGGTAGAAAGGGTGAGTGGAAACTGCAGGCCATGGGTGTGTGGCTGCGGGGGCCCCTGACACGGAGCTGAAAGACCAGCGTCTGGCCTCCTGGGAAGCGGAGGCAGGAATGGGGTTTGGGAAGGGAAGGTGGGCAGAGGCCCGCGCCCAGGGGAGCTTGCAGGTAGGGACAGTCAGCTAATCCTGAGGGCAGTGGGACCGCTGACAGGGTTGTCACTAGGGTGGGGCCTGCAGATGTCATTTTGTTACGGCTGCAGAGTGGACTTGTGGAGGGCAGGGGTGCAGGTAGTGACCGACTTCAGTGAGCTGTGGTTCGTACAATTCGCTCAACAACTTGCTTGGCTGCCTCCGCCATCCCTGGCCGGCAGGCTCAGTGGCTACTTAGTGGCCACAGTACCTCAGCAGAGCCTGCACCTGAGTCCCGGCCCGACTGCCCCCCACTCCCTCTGTAGGACACGTGCTTGGGCTCGGAGCCCACACTCTGAGAGTCTTCCTCTCTGGGCCAAGTTCTGCACAACCGGAGAACAGGAAAGAGTCAGCGAGATAGGAAGCGTGCTTCAGACCCGCTGCCTGAGTGCTGAGAAGGTCAGGGCCTGGTTTCTGCTTGGCCCTCGGCCCTGGGCTGGGCGTCTTCCTGGGCTGGACTTCCTGGGGAGCAGGCTTGGCAGGAGCAGCGATTGCTTCACCGCCCGGGCGCTCCCAGGCCCACAAGGTGAAGTGCTTAATTGTTCTGGCCGCTGCCCTGGGTCTCCCCGCGGCCAAGCCCTGATTGGGGGCAGGACGAACATGTGTGACTGTCCCAAGGGCTCACCGACACACCCTAAGAAGGGCCTGTCAGAGGTGGAGGTTCCCACCAGGCTGAGCTGGAGGGACGGGGCCCAGGGTGCTTTGGCCAACCCGGCCTCAGAGAAGGCATGTCTGCCTGCTGCTTCGGGCTGGGTGGGGAAGCCGCAGGCAGCTCTTCCTCCCCCGCAGAGCTGAGGCTGCCCCCATGCTCCCCGGCCTGCCTGGAGCATGCTGAGAAGCGGGCTGTGTGCGCAGCCCTCAGGAGCCCGGGGTCTGGAGGGCCTCGCGGGCCGGCGGCCTCTTGCCTATCGCTATGACACAGGGGACGAGGGAAACTGGGTTGCTTATAATTTGAGTTGTGCTTCTCCCAACAGAGATTTGGTGGACTTACAGTAAGAACACAAGCAGAGGACAGACGGTGGAAAACAGCCAGGGTGTGGGATCGAGGCCGCAGAAAAAGAGCCGCGGCTCGGGGATGCGGTCTCGGCCAGGCTGGCCGCACACGGTCCCGTTTGGTTTCACAGGGACAAAGCTTGTTGGGTTGGAGGAGCAGCCGCAGGGACTATAGACGGATCTGTGCTCCCCCTGTTCACTGAAGTGTCTGAAGCACCATTTTTGTGAATATGTCCCCAAGATGCCCATTAGCCCGGCCCCCAGGTGGTGGGTGGGGAGGTCTTAGCCATTTTGCCCCCCATCCGGGTGGGTAAACTCTTCCCCTTAAAAAAACAAACTCTTCAGATAAGAAAGTTTTGAGGATGGGAGGAGGGGGGAATCCCGTTTTTCTTGTTATTGTTGAATGTAAGGCTTTTTCTTTCTGGTCTAAAACATTCATTTACAAAACCAGTGGGTGCCACCAGCAAAACCGCTTCAGGGGCCCACAGTGGTTTCGTCTCAGGCTCCGTGAGTGAAAGCCCGCGAGCCACAAGCTCAGGAGCCACGTCAGGTCTTCCTCCGTGGGGAACCGGCTTGTAGGGGGTGGGCGCCTCCTTCCCTCACTTTCTGTCCGTCGCTCAGGAACTTGCTTTCTATGTGACTGTGGGTGGGCACGGCGGGCGGTGGTCTGGGGCCGTGAACCCGGAGGCAGCGCCGGCAGGAGGCCTGTGGGGATGGCCCTGGGAGCTGTCACCATCACAGCGGCAGCCATTATTCCCAAACGGCGTTTGCTGCCCAGGGAGAAGGGGCAGAGATAGTTTTGGGGAAACTGTCTTTTGAGTCAGAGGGACATTATCTTGGTGGATTTCTGCCCTCTGCCCACCAAGCCACCGGTTTCAACAGCAACGGCCATCTTTCTGCTTCCTCGCTTGGCGCACGCACTGGGCCAGGCGCACCTGCCAGCCAGCCTGTCCCTGGACCAGGAGCCTTCACAGGGCTGAGCCCCCGCTCCTCCGTCTCGCCCCCACCTCCCTCCCCCTTCTCCTCCCCCCTTCTCCTCTTCCCTCCTCCTCCTCCTCCTCCTCCTCCTTCTCCTCCTCTTTGGTCTTTGTCCTTGTAGGCATTTAGGAAAGCTGCGGAGTGAGCGCAGGGAGCTGCCCTGCCCTCGGCCTTCCCTCCCTCGAGCCTGAGCGCTGGGGGCTCGCACGGAGGACACTGGCCTGACTGTGATGGGCTTTGGACATCTTTGGATTCAAACAGTGTTTTGTGAATGTTGTCTTTCTGCACTAGGATCCAAGCTGGGGCCCGGGGTATCATTTCATAACCTTTTAAAAAGTTAGTGCTTAGGGAGTTATTTTAATGGCTATTATATAAATACATTATGAGCACATCAACTGTGATTACAGCTGGGGCAAATCAAGTGATAAGAGTGGGCCAATTTGAAGAAATACGCTGTAACTATCAATGACGCTGACACGCAGCGCGGTGGTGAGGAGCAAGGCGCGTTGTGTCCGCCCAGCCCCTCCTCTTCCCAGCCCCCCGAAGGGAAGGGTGTTGCTCCTCGTCCCCTAGAAAGCCAGTGACAAAGTGCTGGCCAGGCCTGGATGGGGCCTGGGGGGACGTCCAGCCCAGCCCCTTCGGCGGCCCCTGCGCCTCTCCGGCTGGAGGAGGCCGCGGAAACTCTGGGTGGAAGGAAAGTTTCCATTTCCATTACTCAACTGATCCTTGACCCCCATTACCACGGATAATCAAAACCTGGCGGAGGCATCAGCTTTTAATGAAAACATGGCTTACGTGGCCTTGAGGACAGAGGCGGAGGGTTGCCTGTGCAAATCGCACTTCAGGGTGCGGTGCTGTCCCCACGGAATGATGACAGCCAGCGAGTCGGCCGCACAGCTGTGGAGGGCCCCTTTCTTTGGGGCTGTGATTGCACCCCTCTTTGACTACGAGGACAGTGTGTGGAGGAGGGAGCTGCTCCCAAAGATAGGACAGGCTTAAATGAAGACCAGAGCATCGCTCCCGGGCCTGGAGGGGCTGGGCCCCACTGCCTGCCCCTCCAGAAGCCCCGCACTTGGCTTGAGGCTGAGTGGGTGCCTCTGAGGCTCAAGTATCAGGCGGGTGGCACCTGGTGTCGGGGTGTCTCAGTGAAGGTCTGGGGCAGCTCAGGGAGTGAGGGCCACTCAGCAGATGCTGACTGAAGGCTGATTCTGTGCCCAGCACTGTGCAGGGCACGCGGTCGGATGGCTTGAGGCCTGGCAGGGACAGAGGAGGGCTGAAGCATCGCTATGACACAGCTGGGCAGACGTGCTGCGGCTGTCCGCCTCCGAGAGCATGGTGGAGGGGGGAGTGGGGGGGCGCGGGGACAGGTGTCCCCGGCTCCGTGTGGCCTTGGTTCTTCACTGTGTTGCATGGTGTGCACAAGAGTATTGCCGCGAGCAAACAAGCAAATGTATCCCGTTGTCATTCGCTTGTGTGACATACTTTTGGGACCATGACACCAGGCTGGGCTCAGTTGGGTGCTTTGAAGGGGGCCAGTGGAGGTGGGGAGGGGAGAGAGGCAGGCGGCAGGATGTGGGGACCATCTGGGGAGACTCATCTTGTAGTCACTATCGATTCGACTCATCTGAGGCATTGAGAAGCGCTTCTTAGAGGCCTGCTTGCTGGTGAGCTGGGCCGGTCCCTGGGCCCCAGGCTTCCTGCTCAGGCTCAGGGGCCCGCCCAGCCCTGGGTGAGCCAGGTGGTGCTTGCAGAGCTGCAGTGGGGCCAGGGCTGCCAGCCCCCCCGCCCCCTTCCCTCCCCACTCCCTGGCTTCCTGCCATGTGACCAACGAATGTCTGGGGCTCAGGAGGTCCCAGGGACTGAGCCCCAAAGGCAAGATCATTGAGTCCTTGACCTGTGCCCTTGGGGGAGGTGGGTGTGCGTGGCCCCTGGGCCCCTTATTCCTTTCTCCTTCCTGGCCTCACTCAGCCCAGGTGCCTGATGGCTCCTGCATCTGCTGCTTTGTCTCTGAGATAGCTTTGTTTGAAGAAACAGTCATTTCAGGCCGCAATTTTGCCAAATGAGCCTGGCTTTTGGCAAGGGGGTGATAATATCTTTTTTGTTTGTTTGGGAATAAGAGACCTGAGAAAGCAAGTTCCCCATTCTTTGGAAATGTCTTTCTTTGGTGACTACTGCCACAGGCGTAGCTGGATGTTCTCTGCTGCGCCCTGGAGAGTTGAGTTGCATCGTGGTGCTGAGAACAATTGGAAAGGGAGCGCTTGTCGCTTATGATGATGAGATGTAACTCACATACTCTAATGCTCATCCTTTTTAAGTGTGCAATGTGGTGGTTTTTAGTCTAGTCACAAAGTTGTGTGGTCGTCACTAGTTTGTAATTCCAGAACATTCTCTGTTCCCGCCCAAGTAAACTCCGTGCCCATTAGCACTCACCCTCCCTCCGGCAGGTCCAGGCAGCCCCGTGGGCTTCCCATCTTGGTTGCCACTCTGGACCCTTCCTGTGGACTCAGCTCTGGCTGCTTCGCTGAGCACGTGGCCCCGGGGCGCCTGTGTGCTGCTCTCGGGACCTTGCTGCTCCCGGCTGCGATGCTCTTCAGGTGCACGAGTGTGCCCCATCTACCTGTTCATTCGTTTGTGGATAGATTTATTTTTAATCAACTCCAAAGGTATTTTAAAAAAGTTCTTGTACAGGAAACTCTTTCATTGGTTTATCTTCATGAAGGGCATTCAGACCGTCACTTGGGAGAAAAAAAGGCAAATCACAGGTCTTTTTAGGGGACAGGAGCGGATTTGTCCCCGAGGACTTCCCGGGAAGCCCGGAACCGTCCGCCAGCCCCAGGGGAGCCTTGCTCACCCCTCCCTGCCGCTTTCCATCGCTCTCTGCTCGCAGTTTCCTGCTCTGAGGCATCTGGGGTTCTCCCCGACTCCTGGGAAGGCCGTCTCTTCAGCATGAGAGGTGTGTTTTGTTGGCCTGCCCCAGCCCACGTTGCCAGCACCGCTCGCCCTCCTTGGGGCTGAGGCTGCCCCAGGCCTTCCCCCTTTGGGAGGCGGTGGGGCGCTCGCAAGGCTTCGGCTTTTGTGCATTTTCAGGCTTCCCTCGCTTACCTCTTGTTTTCTTTTTCTAACTTGATTTTAGAGAGGAAGGTGGAGAGAGAGAGGGAGAAACTCGATGTGAGAGAGAAACATTGACTGGTTGTTTCCCGGACATGCCCTGACTGGAGATTGGACCCACAACTTAGGTACGCGCCCTGATCAGGAATTGAATCCACAACCGTTTGGTGTATGGGACGATGCTCCAACCTACTGAGTCACCAGGCCAGGGCTAGCTTACTCTTGCTGCTGCTTCTGCCCATCAAACTCTTATGCATCCTGCAATGCCCAGCTCATCCACCATTTCCTCCAGGAAGGCTCCCCAAACCCTCTCTCCTGGGGCTCTCATATGCTGTGTTCATATGTCTTGTGGCGGGGGGGGGGGGGTT
>NW_005371769.1:3489023-3503975 GCF_000412655.1 Myotis brandtii | reverse complement strand
GGGGGGGGGGGGGGGGGGCTCTTACAATACTTAATATTGGGATGGATGCTGGGGTCAGTGCCTGGCAGGCATTCACTCCTTGGCTGTGGGTTCTGGGGGTCCTGGGGAGGGGAAGGGATGCTGGAGTTGACAGCAGCTGGCTGTGCACCTGTCCTTCTCCCATTCTCAGTTGCACACCCCCTGTGGCTTCTGGCACGCCAGCGAGGTGCCTGCTCACGGATGTGGAGGTACCAGGAGTTGAAGCCACAGAAATCTGCATAATTTGGTTCAAAGCCCAGCTCACCTGGCCACATGAAATCCCTCCAAACCCAATCTGGCTAACATGAGGCTGAGGTGCATGGCCAGCTGGGAATCATGGATGGCACAGTGGGGTGAGGACGCCTCTCTCCCAGTGGAAAAACATCACAAAACAGCCCCTTTCAGAGCCTCGGGAGGGACTTGAAGGAGCTGACACACAGCCACTCCGCGCGGCTGGCTTCCCATCTGGTTGGCCCTCTTGACCCAAATGTGCTTCTCGCCATTAGCTCCTGTTCTGAGTTAGAGACCTGCTTGCCTCTCAGCTTCCACCACTTAGAATCATTGAATTTTTCACCCTCCATCACCCCTGTGTTGGCTCCTTCTAAAGTCACAGAGAGCAGGGCCAGCACTCGGGTGGGGAGAGAGAGCAGCTCACCGTGGGTGCAGAACTCAAGGGGCACTCGAAAGTCAGCCATCAAGATAAGATTTTAGTGCAATATCTTCAAAATAAAAATTAATGCAAACACTCCCCTATTAACCAAATATCAAAATTTTGAGTAGAGGCACATCACAGAGATCCCTGCAAGGCCTCCACCATCAGCACCTGAAGCGAGTTCAAGTTCGATGCCCCTTCTGGGCCCAGGAAGCTCCAGGCAGATGCCTCTTCCAACCCCACAGCCAGGAGATGGCCCCGCTGGCCCCAACCCTCAGCCTGCACGAGCCCTCATCTGTAGTGTAAGGGCGGCTGCACCTCCATCCCAGGTGGCAGTCTGTCTTAGGGCTGTCTGACCGATAGTCACTACATCATGAGCTGTAGCTCTAGTGTTTTCCTTCTTTGCGCCTGTCTCTTCCTGTTTTTGACGGGTTGCTACCGTGACACTAAGAAATGTATAGACAATCATTTACTTCCTATTTCGGAGTCAGTTCAAGTTTCATCTCTGTCTGAGTCTCCCCCAGGTTGCTCCAAAGGTGCTTTTTCTCGGTTAGACACCGAGTTGACTCAAAGGCAGAGCAATGGGAGGCCAAACTCTTTTCTTTTATCTTCTAAGACGCAGGGCCTGCCTCTCTGTCCTCTGAGACACAGCCTGCAGATAGGGACAGCAGAGGATGCCGCCGACACCTTCTCAGCTAAGAGGCGTGAACTCGCTGCACAGGTGGGCGGCCAGCCACCTGTTGATGTTTCCCCAGTTTCAGGCCAGGCCATCTGTGTTTGAATCTGAGCATCGCCGGCTGAAAATTCATCCCTCTTCGTGAAGGTATGTAACGTGCTGTGAGTGATAGGCATCCAGAAGATGTCAGTTAAGAAAAAAAAGTGATTTTTTTAACCCTGTATTCTTAATGATATATTTATCTTCGAGCATGCAGTGCTAAAGAAAAGGCCACATAAAACTGGGTCTGACCCAGTTTAGTAATTCTCTTGTGTGCTTAACCCCACTGTTGCTTTTGTCAAAATATTTACTGTGATTCATAATGGCTGTCAGGAAGCAGGTCCACCATCCGCGTTGTCGGACAGAGGCGAGCGCAGAGACAGTCTGCTGCTTTCTAAGCAGCGTTGTCCTTGGCGCTGATGGACCTGCTCACAAAGGTGTGAATGGAGTAGAAACATCAGCCACATTAGCCCGCGAACTTGGAAAACACGGTGTACAGTAGATCTAAATATCAAGGTCTTTGATGGCAATGTATTTATAGCAGTTCCAGGGGGAACATTTTTCAATGAGATTTACAAGGGACCATGGACTCTGGACCATGTATTTATACACGTATTTGGTTTCCCATCATCCAAAATAGCTAAGAGCTGGAGGTCTGTCAGATATGCCCTGGAGCCCATGTTCTGGGAGGTGACATGGGTCTCCGTTCCCGTAGCAAATCTTTCTGTAATAATGAAAGCAGAGATGCTATCTGCCCCAGCGCCACAGGGAACAGGATGCAACTTAAGAAAGTGATAACATCAGCGGACTGGGAACTGCAGAACCAACGTCAGGGCTGGTTTAAAATAATGCGCCTTTTAACCGCCCTAATTCTATTGCCCCTGGAAAGATCAATCATTTAGGATCACAAGGCTAATATTAACATTAGAGCAAGTGTTTAGGTTCAGCAGGAGTCACGGGGCTGTGGGAAGATTCAGAGAAAGCTAACAGATGAAGGTTACCTTTTGACTGGGAAGTTGGGGTGAAAGGTGGGCATAGAGGAGCAGGGTCACCCCCAAAGATCTAAATGACGACTGAGCTCCCTGGAACAGTCATGTGCAGGGATTTCTGCAGAGCCCATCAGAAGCCTTTTGTTCTGCTTTGTCTTGTAACCGAGCGAGAGGCCTTGGCAGGTCTGCAGAGCTTTAGTTGTAGTTTCGTTATGACCACCGTGTAGCCATAGCAGCGGTGTGGCTTTTTCTTGTCCCGTAGTGATGTAGGATGCCCTTTGAATATAGAGGTCCATAAGGAGAAGTGAGTTGATACACAGAAAACGAAGCCAAGGAAAACGCTGCATGTTGAGTCTGATTCTCCAAGGGTAGCCTTGTGGTGCTCAGGGCTGGGGACGTGCGTTAGGGAAACAATAGATGCTCCATCAAGTAACATCGACTCATTTCAACTTGTTCCCATTTCAATTCTCTCTTTGGCTATTTATTTACTATCATTATTTTTATAAAAGAGCCTGTTTGTTTTGAGATCATGGTAGATTCACATGCAGTTGTAAGAAATACAGAGCGGTCCCATGTGCTTTGGACCCACTTTCCCCCCACCGTGGCATTCTAAAAATCACAGCCCGGGGATGGACATGGATGCAGTTGAGGCACGGGCCATTTCTGTCACCACAGGACCCCTCATGGCCACATTCACTTCCCTCCTCTTCACCCCTGGTAACCACTCTCCTGTGCTCCATTCCCATTTCAAGAACGTTGTCGACAGTCATGGGGATGTAAAGTACAGCCTAGGGCAGCGGTTGCCAACCGGTGGTCCCTGAGGTCCGAAAGGTTGGCGACCGCTGGGCTAGGAACATAGTAACACTGTGATAACTATGCACAGCGCCAGAGAAGTGTGCTGAGTGAAAAAACTCATTATGCTGCACACCTGAAACTGAAAGTAGACTGTAATGGAAAAATAAAAAAATTTAAAAAGAATGTTATATGAATGGAACCATACAGTGACATTGTGGCTTTGGGACTGATTTTTTTCACTCAGCACAATTCTCTGGAGAGTCACTCAAATTGTTCCCTGTCTTGGGAGTCCCCCTGTTTATTGCTAAGTAACATTCTCTGTAATGGGCGCACGACCGTGGTTGAAAACCCTCTGCTGGTGGACATCTGCGCTTGGGCCAGTTTTGGTGGCTACACATAAAGGTGCTCTGAACACTCGTGTCTGGGCTGCTGTGAGGATGGGAGTTTTCATTTCTGTGGACGAATGCCCCTGAGTGCCATTCCGGGTGGAGTGGTAGTTGCACGTATCATTTTGGAAAAGAAACTGCCCAATTTTCTGCAGAATGGCTGTCTGCTTCCCTATGCGCTCACCCGCCATGTGCCTGCACCCACACCCTCACTGCACGTGGTGACGTTTGCCATCCGAGAGGTGCGGCACACCTCACCGTGGTTTCACTTGCACTTCTCGGTGGCTGATGACATTGAGCTCTGTCCAGGCGCTGGCATGTCTTCTTGGCAGTAGGTCTTTCCGTGTCTTTGGCTCATTTTCTGATTGGATTGTTGTTGAAATTTTTTAATGTTAAGTTTTCATAGTTCTTTATGTATTCTGGGTATGGGTCCTTCGTCAGATGTGAGGTTTGCAAATATTTTTTTCCTGGTCTGCTGCTGGTGTTTCCATCCTCCTAAAAGCCAACACTTTCATAGAACAAATACTTTAATTTGATGAGGTCCAATTTACCCATTTTCCCCATATGATTCATGCTTTTGGCGTTAAGGCTAAGATCTCTTTCCTGTGTCCTACATCCTGAAGATTTTCTCCTACATTTTTTCCTAGAGCCTTATAATTTTACATTTTACATTTAAGCATGTTTTACATTTTGAGTTAATTTCTGTAGAAGTAAGGTGTGAGGTTTAGGTTGAGAGCAATATTTTTTTTTTTGTCCATGGATGTCAATTACTCCAACACTATTTGTTGAAAAGTTTGTATTCTCCTTACTCAATTGCTTTTGTAGCTTTGTTTAAAATTAGTTGGGCATATTTGTGTGGGTCTGTTTTTTTAGTTTAATTTTGTTTTTAACATATACATTTTTAAAATATGTTTTTATTGATTTCAGAGAGAGGAAAGGGAGAGGGAGAGAGAGATAGAAACACTAAAGAGAGAGAATCATCGATCGGCTGCCTCATCCATGCCCCATGCTAGGATCGAGCCCAAAATCCAGGCATGTGCGCTGACCGGGAATTGAACTGTGATCTCCTGGTTCATGGGTCAATGCTCAACCACTGAGCTACCCTGGCAGGACAGAGAAACTTTTTTTTTGGAATCCTCACTTGAGGATATTTTTTTTCCATTGATTTTATTTTTTAGAAAGAGTGGAAGGGAGGGAGGACTGGGCAGGGGGAGAGAGAAAGAGAAAGAGAAACATTGATGTGTGAGAGGTTGCCTTGTGCACACACCCTGACCAGGGCCTGGGGATCAAACCTGCAACTGAGGTATGTGCTTTTGACTGGGAATCTAACCCGAGGCCCTTCAGCGCATGGGCCAATGCTCTAATCACGTGGCAGCCAAGATGGCATTGTATTTTTAATTTTGGTTTCCAGTTGTTCATCACTAGTCAATAGAGGAGAATTGATGTGTCTTTGTTGCTCTGGTATCCGACGACTTTGCTGAGCTCCTCATGAGTTCTAGAAGGTTTTGTTGTCCATTTCTTGGGATTTTTTAGGCAGACAATCATGCCATCTGAAAACAGGGACACTTTCGTTTCTTTCTTTCCTACATGTAGGTCTTGTATTTCTTTTCTTGCTTTACCTCACTGGTTGGAATTTTCGGTTTGATGTTGAATAAGAGTGACATCTTTGCCTCGCTCCCCCTCTTCGGGAGGAGGGGTTCTTTGTTTTTCATCGTTAAGTGAGGCGTTGACTGTGGGTGCTGTGTAGAGGCTCTTCATCAAGTTGAGAAGCTTTCTCTCCATTTCTGTTTTCTGAGAGATTTTATCATGAATAAATGTGGACTTTTGTTGAAGCCTTTTCTACATAAATTGATAGAATCCTGTGACTTTTCTTATTTACTCCGTTCACATGGTGGATCCCATTCACGCATCACTGGGGCCTTGGGTTAAGGTGCCTGATTCTTTTAATGCTGCAGAATGTATATGCTAATATTTTGGGAAGGGTTTCACACCTACATTCATGAGGAATATTGCTGTGTAGTTTTTGTTTGTTTCTGTCCTGTCTTTGTCTGGTTTTGCTGTCAGGGTAATACTTAGCTTCATAAAATTAACTGGGAAGTTTTCCCGCCTCTACTATTTCCTGGAAAAGGTTGTGTAACACTGGCTTTAATTCTTCTGTAAACATTAGGTAGAATTCTTCAGTGAAGCCACCAGGACCCGGAGACTTCTTTCTAGGAGTTTTAAAATGACAAATTCTGTCCACTTAATAGTTATGTGTTATTCAAATGACCCACTTCATATTTGGTGAGTTGTGGTAGTTTGTGTTCTTCGAGGGGTTGGTCCATTTGCTCTAAGTGAATGAATTTATGTGAATGGAGTTAGTCACAGGACTCCCGCCGTGTCCTTCTGAGAGCGGCAGGGCCTGTAGTTGTATCCTGATAGGAACATTTGTATCTTTTCTCATTTCCCTTTTTCAATCTTTGTGGAGATTCTAAAGATCAATTTTTTGATCTTAGTAAAGAACATGCTTTTTTAAAAATGGACTATTATTTTTCTGTCCCAATTTCATTGATTTCTTCCCTTTTCTTCATTATGTCCTTCTTTCTGCTTGCTTTGGGTTTATTAAGCTTTTTTGACCAGATTATTGAGGTTGGAGTTTAGATTATTTATTTGAGATTCTCGCTTTTCTAATACAAACACTTGGGGCCATAAAGTTCCACTAAAGCACCAGGTCAGTTGTGTCTTCACTTTC
Organism: Myotis brandtii; assembly: GCF_000412655.1. Taxonomy (NCBI): domain Eukaryota; kingdom Metazoa; phylum Chordata; class Mammalia; order Chiroptera; family Vespertilionidae; genus Myotis; species Myotis brandtii. Next base: position 3,497,689 of record NW_005371769.1, on the reverse strand, counting down.
ATTCATTCATTGTATGTTTTGGTCACAATGGACGTTTCCTCTTTGACCCCTGGGTTATTCAGCAGAGTGCTGCTTAGTGGCCCGGTGCTTGGAGATTTTCCTGTTATCTTTCTGTTGTTGATTTCCGGTGTATTCCATTGTGGTCAGAGAACACATGCTATATGATTTCTATAATTTAAATCTGCCCAGGTTTGTCTTATGGCTCGAAATGTGACCTATTTTGGTATCGCAGTAAAGCTGTGTCCATTTAGGAAGTAGAAGCTACATAATAGATTCAACAAGAGACATTGAACATAAGAATTATTAACTCTATGAAGAGTGACTGTAAGACACAAGGGCACTATACATATATCTATAAATATATTCCTAGGATTGAGAGAAGGGCGAACTTGGAAGGGGTTCAGACTCCATTGGGGAAGCTGTGGTCTGGCCACCAGCTAGCAGAGGAGTTGGCTGGAGGAGAAGACTGGAGCGTGTCTGGCATGTAGGGTAAACTCTGGAGTGTGGGCAGGAAGCATGCAGTCATGGCAGGAGATGTGGGTGTGCATCGGGAGTCTGCACACCAGTGGGGACAAAGGCCTCCGAGCTCACTGGCTGCACGTGGGGAGGAGGAGTGGTTCTCTGTGGACACCCAGCCACAGGTGGGCTGTGCGCAGGCTGTGTGGGGTTGCAGAAGGAGCTGCACATCCACGCGGACCCTCTGGGCCACAGGCAGGCTGCATGCAGGCTGAGCAGGAGCTTTGGTTTCCATATGAAGGGGCTGCAGACAGGTTAGCGCCAGGCTGAGGCTGCACGGGGCGTGTATCTGGGGCTCTTGGCAAGGCTGGCTCCTGCAGATATCCTCACACCCATACCTCTTGACCCTCTCCCTGGCCCCTGTGGAAATGACAGGAAGCCTCTCCCTCCTGGAATGTCCTTCCCTCCTGGAATGTCCTTCCAACATCTCTGTTTCCTTAAGACTAAATTGTAAAATTAACCTACAATAACTCATGTTTAAAATTTTAAAGGATGAAGGAGAAAGACGTAGAGAGCTATTAGTATATGTAAATAAACTCGTTCATATCATGTGCATAGCAGTCGCACGCCACGCTCCTCCTGTCCTCCCTGCTGCACTTGGTCATGGGTTGACATTTGTATCTATGACCTTCCCATTCCATCCTTTGCTTGCCCTCAGAGCAGAACCTCAGTGGCTCTGGGTTCTTTACCTCTTGGAGTGTCTAGTTATCCCTGAAAAGTTTGAATCTGTGGCCATAGATGTCTCTGGAGAAGGCGAGGAGGAGGATTACAGTGTCTTTGTCCCAATAGTACAGGGTGCTTTTACAGGGGACCAGGCTTCCCTGTCATCAGGGGCCTCTGGGCCTGCAGACTGACAGGTCTGAAACCTGGTGACTCTGTCAGGTCTCTGGCTACCACACTTAGAGTGTTTCTTGTAATGCAGATCAAGCGACATCCTAGCAGGCTGACCCCCTGTTTCACTACGAGGGACACCTTGATCCATCAGCACCTAATAGAGGCTCTGAGACCCAAAGTAGCCGACTACGGGCACATCCTTATTGCCCACTCCTCCTTCGACAACTAAGTGCAGCCCCTCGGCCTCTGCTATTCTGGAATTCCATCTTCCTGTCGGAATCAGGGAGCCTGTCTCCAAGGTGCATCCCTATAGTCATACTGGAGAAAGAGCAGTCACACAGGTGTTCAGGAATTGAGGACCCTCCTAATGTATTGCTAGTGTCCTGTGACAAGAGAGACTTCTGGGTCGTTTTGAGGATTGGAGTTTGGGGGCTCAGTGGGTTTGATGATTGCACACATTACTTCCTGTCCAGTGCTCCTCTTTACCTGACTCCTCATCTGCATCATGCCGGAGAAACCCTGGCATCTCAGACTCACTAAATGTAGGTGACCATTGTGTCCATGATCCAGTCAGCCAACCAAGTAAGCTGTTACAGCGACATTCAGCTCTACAACTAAGACATTAAATTGAGAATCTCTAGTCAGTACGGTGCTATCGATGAATTTGGCCAGAGGCTGGTGTTATTTTCTGTTGTTGTTGTTGTTGTTGTTGTTCTTCTTCTTCTTCTCCTCCTCCTCCTCCTCCTCTCTTTTCCTCCTCCGACTTCTCCCCCCCTCCTCCTCTTCCTCTTCTTAACGAATACCCTTCTTAAAGAATATTCTCCTTAAAGAATACCCTTTTCTTATCTGTGAAGCTCTTTATCTGACCTTCAATTCTGAATGATAGCTTTGCTGGATAAAGTAATCTTGGTCGTAGGTTCCTGGCATTCATCACTTTGAATATTTCTTGCCACTCCCTTCTGGTCTACAAAGTTTCTGTTGAGAAATCAGCTGACAGTCGTATGGGTGCTCCCTTGTAGGTAACTAACTGCTTTTCTCTTGCTGCTTTCAACATTCTCTCTTTGTCTTTAATCCTTAGCATTTTTATTATGATGTGTCTTGGTGTGGGCCTCTTTGGGTTTTTCTTGTTTGGGACTCTGCACTTTCTGAACTTGTAAGTCTATCTATTTCAGGTAGAGGAAGTTTTCTGTCATTATTTTTTCAAACAGGTTTTTAACATCTGGCTTTCTTTCTTCTGGCACCCCCATAATGTGAATGTTGGTATGCTTGAAGTTATCCCAGAGGCTCCTTACACTTTCTTCATATTTTTGAATTCTTTTTTCTTTTCTGATTGGGTGATTTTTGCTGCCTTATATTTCAAATCATTGATTTGATTCCTGGAATCCTCTACTCTACTGTTGAATACTTATAAACGATTCTTTATTTCAGTTAGTATATGCTTAATTTCTGACTGGCCCTTTTTTATGTCTTTGATGTTCTCACTAAGGTTCTTGAAATTCTCACTAAGATCTTTGCAAGTCTCACTGAGTCCCTTGAAGCTCTCATTAAGATCCTTGAGCAACCTTGAAACTATTGTTTTGAACTCTGCATCTGTAGTTTGCTTGCTTCCATTTCATTTAGTTTTTTTTCCCTGTAGATTTCTTCTGTTCTTTCACTTCTGACATGTTTCTTTACATTTTGGCTGCTTTCCTGTGTTTGTTTCTATGATTAGGTAGAGCTAATATGTCTCCTGGAATTGGTAGAGTGACCTTGTGTAGTAGGTGTCCTGTGGGGCCCAATGGCTCAACCTCCCCAGTCACATGAGCTGGGTATTCTAGGTGTGCCCCTGTGTGGGCTGTGTGCACAGTCTTGTTGCAGTTGAGCCTTGATTGTTGTTGGCATCACTGGGAGGAATTGACCTCCAAGCCAATTGGTTATAAGAAACAGTTGCGACTACAGTGGAAAAGCTGCTGTGCAGGAGACACCCCTATGGAGCAGGCCTTGCTTCAGTGGGGCTTTGGTGTTCATTGAGTCTTCCCCTTGAGTGTGTCACTTGTGGATGTGTAGAGATGTAATCTGGTATGGTCTGAGGCTGTCCACCAGTTATACTGGCTCTGGGGCCTCCCAGGAAGTGCAAAGTCAGCCACTGCCTGGGACCACTACTAGGAGCTACTGAGTGATCTGTGGATGGCTACCACTTTTGCTGGGCTTGGAAGTGCCTAGGCAAGGCCAAGCTGTGAAGCAAGGCAGCTGGGACTAATGCCAGGTTTTGGGCCTCTTACTGATAGGTATGAGTAATACTGATACCAGCTGCTGCTTGTTTGAGAGATTTTAGGAAAGTCTAAAGCCTGAGCCAGGACAGGCCATTCATATGGAAAAGCCACTGCAAACAGCATGGGTGGGGCTACAAATTGGATGGGGTTCTGTGACAGGGGCAGTCTCAGCACAGGAATCACACCTGAGAGCACCTCTGTCAGGGAGAAAACTGCCCCTGAGATCTTACCCTGATGCCGGACAATCCAGTTCCACCCCAAATGTCCCAGGTTCCTTTAAGCTGCTGTCCCAGCGCTGGAACCCAGAGGAATTGAATCCGAGTAAGTCAATATTCCTGCCCTTTAAGAGGAACTGCCTGGGTCTTCAGTAGCCTCCATGTTACTCAGTCACAATGCTCGCTGGTTTTTATAGTCCAAAGTTATGGGGACTTTTCTTCCCAGCCCTGGGCTAGGGGTCTGGTGTGGGGCTGGGACCCCTTGCTCTTCACAGGAGGGCTCCCCAATGAGATAACCCTCCCAATTAAAAAATGCCACACATGGCTGTCAGAGCCTACTCTGCACCTCCACCTCTCCTACCAGGCTCAATGTGCTTTCTTCTTTACTTCTCTAGTTGTAGGACTTCCATTCAGCCAAATTTCAGGTGGTTATCAATGGTGGTTGTTCTGTATTTTAGATGTAATTTTGATGTGGTTGTGGGAGGCAGTGAGTACTGGTGTTTACCTATGCCACCATCTTGGTTCTGAACAACCCCTTTCAAAGCATCAACCCCAAGTGAGGGTGTCACAGGTTTTCCAAGCTGAGAAAGACCAGTCTTCTCAGACAGAGAGAAAGTTGTTACTGCTAGAAAGAGAGATTCAAAAAGATTTTGAGGTCAACACTGCCAGTGTCTCTAGGTCAAATAAGATATCCTTTATTTCATGATTTAGGATCTATTTCTTGCCCAATTAAGACCCTAATTAACACATGGGAAACATGGCGAGACTGAATTCAATGGCTATTTGAACCTAGCCACCTGCACCATTAAGTTTTATGTTTGATTTTCAGCAATGCCAGTCATGTGGCTCTAAGGAATAGAGATATGTTTAGGCTACCTGACTCTCTGACTCTCTGACTGTGACTCAAGGTGGGAGTTAATGAATCTGAGCTGGTCACTTTCTCTCTGTAAGTGCTCCAGAGCACTAAAAAATTCATCTCACAGTACAGCCCTTACAATCATTGTCCCTGCCAGGTGGCAAGAGTGGGAGCTACTAGTACTTGAGCTCCTAAGGCATGTGCTCCTATTGGCACCTAATCACAATCAAGCACAGATGATAGCTTGCTGACTTGTGATGCCACTGCACTGGCAAGGAGCTCAGAATTTCACTCCAGTTCAAGAGCATGACCAATTGAACCTCCAGATCCCATCTTTGGGGCTCTGTCTCTTGGGCCCTCTCCCAGTACCAATTCTGTAATAGTCTTTATCTACTCAGGAGATAGGAATCACACAGTAGGTTACACTGATTCACTGTAATAAAAGGGTAACCACAAGATAGAAGGAAACTCTATGTGGCACCCTACGATTGAGAGTGAATACCCGAGGAAGGAGAAACTTGGAAGCGTTTCAGACCTCACTGGAGAAGTTGTGGGTTGGCCCTCGAACAAGAGAAGTTAGCTCCATGAGCCAGACTGGAATAACTTTGTCTGGAACTGCTGAGCAAACAATAGGCGACCCTCTGGAGTGCTGGCAGGAAGCAGGTGATGAACAGCAGGAGATGTGGGTGTGCACTGGGAGTCTGGGCACTGGTGGGGACAGAGGCTGTCAGAGCTCACGGGCTGTGCAGAGGAAGTAGGGCTTGCAGAGGGAGGGCCGCTCTATGTAGACTCCAGCCACAGGTGGCTGCACAGGGCCCTAGTTTCACTGTCAAGAAGGCTGCAGACTCATCATCTCCAATCTGAGGCTGGGAGGTTGCAGAGATCACATCTGTGGCCTGTGGTTTGGGCAGGCTCTGTCGAATAGCCTCATGTTGATAATGTGGCTGCATTCATCACAGTCTATTGGTGTCACTATATACCAGGTGGAGTGAAATGTAGAAACTTTATCTCCCTGTACCCTCCCCAAATATAATTGTCTGAAATATTTCTTCTAAATACATTTAGAACCATATCAGACAGTGTTTTGTCTCAACCATCAAACGTCATTTAGGAAACTTCAAAGGAAATATTGCATTTGCCTATATTTTTACTTTTTCCACTGTCCTTTTCTCTTGCTTGTTGCTCCATCTGTCCTTCTTTTTTTCATTTCTTTCTGTTTAAAGAAATCCCTTCAGTGGTTCCTTTAGTGTAGGTCTACTGGTGACAAGTTCTCTTTGTTTTCTGTTATGTGAGAATGTCTGGATTTCCCCCTTGTTCAAGAAGGATCTTTCTGTGGGATATGAAATCTGGCATTGACAATTCTTTCCTTTCATCCCTTGAAAAATGTTTTGCCACTTCTTTCTGGCCTCTTGAGTTTCTGATGAGAAGCCTGCTGTCATTAGAATTTGTTTTCTTCTATAGGTAAGGTGTCATTTCTTTTTCACTGCTTTCAAGATTTTTTTTTTTTGTCTTTATAGCTCAGAAATTTGACTCTGTGTCATTTCTTTTTCACTGCTTTCAAGATTTTTTTTTGTCTTTATAGCTCAGAAATTTGGCTCCGATGTGTTTTGGTGAGGATTTCTTTGGGTTTATTCTATTTGGGGTTCACTAGCCTCCCAAATACATAGATTTATGTCTTTTGCTAAACTAAAGTTTTCACTCTTGATTTCTTTGACTGGTTTAGCTCAGACCTCCCTCTCCTCTCCTTTGGGGACTCTTGATTTCATGAATGTGATACCTTTTGTTAGTCCCACAGGTCTCTGAGGCTCTATTTTTAAAACCTATTTCCTTTCAGTCATTCAGATTGGGAAATTTCTATAGTCCCGACTTCAAATTTGCTAATTCTCTACCCCCACTATCTCCATTCTGCTTTTAAGCCCATGCATTGAGTTTTCAAAAATTTGGTTGTGATATTTTACAGTTTTAAAATTTACACTTGGTTGCTTTATTATTTTCTACTTCTTTGCTGAGACTGTCTGGTTTTTATTTCAAGCATATGTGTAAGGGTCCCTTGAAACATTTTTATGATCTCTGCTTTAAAATCTTTGTTAGATAATTCCAACATCTCTTGCATCTTAGTGTTGGCATCTATGGATTATCTTTTTTCATTCAGTTTGAGCTCTTTCCAACTCTTGGTATAAGTGGGTTTTGATAACAATTTGGACATTTTGGGTACTATGTTATGAGAGTCCGGATTATTAAACCTTCTGCTTTAGCTGGCTTTCTTTGATGCTACTCGGCAAGAGAGGAGGGTAGATAGAAGCCCAGGTCACCCACCTCGTCTCTGTTGATCCCCAGGGGAGCTCCTCATTACTGCTGGGTGAGGATGGTAGTTCTGGCTCCCCTGAGGCCACCACTGGTCTCTCCCTGGGAGAAGGGAGTGCCTTGGAGACAGGATGACTTGGTATTGTTCCCTATGTGGTTTCCACTGACAACATGGGCAAGAGAGGTTTCACTGCTGGCGCATGCTGGTGACTATCCTGACTCCCTGCCAGGCCTCCTCAGATACTACCCAGCAGCTCACTATTGGCTCACTCACACACTGGAATACTGCTCAGCAGGAAAAAGGGGGGCCTGCTGAAACGCAACGACGTGGATGGATCTCAAAGGCATCATGCTAAGCAAAAGAAGCCAGACTGAAAAAGCAATTCAGGCAACGGCTCCATTTACACGGCATTCTGGAAAAGGCGAAGCAATAGGCACAGAATGGATCTGTGGTTGCCAGGGGCTTGGGTGGAGGAAGGGGCTGACCAAAAGAGGGAAGGGGCACCTTGGCAGTACAGGGAGGTCCTTCTGTAGCTAGATTCTGTTGGTGGTTAGGCAGCTGTGTCTGCGTATCAAACTTCTTACAACTGTACCCTAAAAAAGGTGAATAGTATGGTATGTAAGCTGTTCCTTAATTAAAAACACAAAACTCTAGGCAGGATGGTACTGCTGAAGCTGGAGAAGTTCCAGGAGCGTGATCTCTTGGTAAGTATTTGCAGTCAAAAGATCATCTTTGCAGGCCCTTGTTACCATGTGCCCATGGTAATTGAGAAATAAATTAAAAATATTAAAAACAACAAAACAACACCCAGGGGTAAAAGCTGCAGGCCCCTCCAAGGTGAACCTGGGCCATGCATGTGGTGAGCGTGCTATGTGAGCATGCACAGTGCCTGTCCATGTGCTGTGTTTCCAAGTGCACAGTTCAATGTGCAGGGCTTACTCTTTTTTTTCTTTTTTTAAAATATATTTTATTGATTTTTTACAGAGAGGAAGGGAGAGGGATAGAGAGTTAGAAACACCAATGAGAGAGAAACATCAATCAGCTGCCTCCTGCACACTCCCTACTGGGTATGTGCCCACAACCAAGGTACATGCCCTTGACCAGAATCGAACCTGGGACCTTTGAGTCCACAGGTCGACACTCTATCCACTGAGCCAAACCAGCCAGGGCAAGGGCTTACTCTTGCAACCTTCAGAACCCCATCAGTGCTTGGGACCCTTGAATTCTGCCTGGCATCTGTTTGCTATTTTCCTGGCCAATTAATGTAATTATAGAAAACAATAACCATCACCAACACAATATTCCGAATTATGTGATTTCACTTCATAAACAAACGAATCTGTTTAGCGCCTGCCGGGCCACCAGGAGTTGTGGTGTTGCGTGCCATTGTGTTTCATGTGTTCTGAGCTGCAAGGGGTCACAGTAAACCTGTGTGGTCAGACCCGCAGTGGAAGGAGCTGTTCTTGGGATGCGTCCTGGTGAGCAAAGGTCACCTTCAAAGCCGTGTTCCCCAGAGAAAGCGGGTGGTCCCGGGTGATCATTCTCACCTTTGTGTTGGCCTTGTCTTCCAGCCAACAAAAAAGCCAGATGCTGTGCTTTCTCCGTATGCCATGGGGGAGAGTGCTCGTCACAGCGGGGATCCTTGCCCCCTATCTACAATCTCAGGGCTTTTTGTACCCAGACCTGCC
>NW_005371769.1:3478223-3489004 GCF_000412655.1 Myotis brandtii | reverse complement strand
CCCCCACCCCCGTTGTGCAGTTGAAGAAGGAAAGGCTGAGGGAAATGCAGATTTTCCCAGAAAGAATCACAAAGCACTGTTGGGCAGCTGGGTCTGTGAAGGCATCCGCTACAGTGAGTGTGCCCTGCCCGCAGCACTCCAGGCACATTCCTGCTGTTCCCGCACCACTCCCTCACCAGCCGCCTGTGTGTGTTCAGACATCACCTTCGCAGTGAGGGTTGCCTGCCCGTCCTGTTTACCATGGCAGCCCCCTCCCCTGCTGCCCCTCCCCACACTCCTATCCTTCCTCACCGTGCTCTCTTTCCCCCACAACACCATTCTCTGATACATTATATAATTGACTTTTACAAAAACCTTCCTTATCTGTCTTCCTAACTAGAATATAAGCTCCATAACCTTTGCTTCCTGGTGCACCTGCAGGAGACAAACAGAACACAGCACCTGGCCCTGGGGAGGGGCTCCGTGAACCTCTGAATGGGTGCAAAGATCAGTTTCCAACAGGGCACACTAACCTGGCGTCGTCATGTGCTCCATTTAATGTCGCACTGGAGAGGCTAATTCGTCCCACCACTTTCTGTTTGAAATATTTGACTCCATAAACCTAGTGTGTGTTAATGTGAGTGTCCGTCCCCATCCTTCTCTCCGGTATTCAGCCAGTGGCGGCCACTCCATGCCTTTGGCGCCAAGGTAACAGCTCTGCCGTGTGACCCGTCACCTGTCTCCCAGCTAGTTAGTTTGCATTCCAGGAAATATCTTGGATCTAAAATGAATGTCAAAATATCTGCAAGTGCTTGAGCTGAGTGCCCCAAGAAATGGAGGAAGATCATCTTGTTACATGTTAAAATGCAAATTTATGGGCAACCCAGGCTCTTTAAACAAATGGGTGAGAAAAGAGGGTAAAGGTGGGAGGACACAGAGGCTGTACCATATCAGCACCGGGCTGGGCTGGAAGGGTGACCGGTGCTGAAGGGAAGCTGAGGAAACTCCGGTCCAAGGCGTGTCAGGACCCTGTGCTATTTGAAGAAAATGCCAAGTACAATGCCATGTACAGGGGGTTAATCAATAATGACCCCTTCAATACTATGGCATTTATCTGTCCCAGGTCTGTGCCCTGAGAAAGTGGGTTATGGGTGGACTCACAGTGTTGAGGAATGTGGTCGGGTAAAAATCACCACTGGTCAAAATTACCCTTAAAATTGTTTAGTCAGGCACCATGCTAAAGTCATACTGTTTGTTCAGTTAACTCTTGCTCTCTAACAGCCCAAACAGAGGATTAAAATGGTGCCATTTATTTAGCTTGCAATACTATGGGGAGGTGTTTCAGGCTGGGCTCAGCTGAGTTGTTTGTCGGATTGTGGCTGGGCTTGCATATGTGTCTGTGGGCGGCAGCCGGGTCTGCCGGGGACTGGACAGGCTGGAGGGCCACCCCCTGGGATGGCCTGCCTCGGCTCCACGGGTCTCTCTTCCTCCAGGCGGCTAGCTCAGGCGCGTTCTCACGGCACAGGCAGAGCAGAACATGCAGGTTCTCCAGCCCTAGTCTTGGAACCAGCTGACCATCACCAGTGGCACCCTCTTCCCCAGAGTAAGGGGATGGAGGCAAAGTCTCACTCTCTTGACGGAAAGAGCAGCTAAGTCCCCTGCACAGGCTGTGGAGACAGGGCTGTACAGGGTCGAGGCCGTTTTATGCAGCCTCTAACCGTGCTTCTCAGCACCTCCAACTCAGCTAGTCTCCCCTTGGGTGCTGAAACTTGTCTTAGTGCCTTGTTTAATCAACAAGGCAGGAGGGGGCTGTGTGTTCAGTGCACCTTATACCCCAGACACTGACACGTGCTCACCAGTGAGAGGCTCATGGTGGGGAGGCCGAGGGGGCTCAGCCTCCAGGGCCTCGGGTCTTCTCCTGTTTGCTGGGCACTTGCTTGTTGACTTGACGGCTGGGGCAGTGCCAAGTGGTTGGCATCAGTTTCTTTCTTGCCTGAACTGTGAGGCTGAATTCAAGCCACTGAATATGTGCAGCGACTCTGTTGTATGGGCCTTCGGGGGTGTCTCAGGCTTCAAAGACAGGAGCAGTGTGGTCCACGCACGTGGGGAATGTAATGTCTTCAGACTACAGATTGATGGGCGCAAGCCTGGAGCCAGAAGTCCAAAATCAAGTGTGGGCCAGGCCGTGGCCCTCGGGAGGCCCCAGGGGAGGCGCCCTCCTGCCTCTTCCAGCTTCTGTCGCTCCAGCTATTCCGTGGCTTGTGGCTTCGTTGCCGCAGTCTCTGCCTCCATGGTCACCTCTGAATCCTCTGTCTTCTTACAAGGACACCGGTCATTGGATCAGGGCCACCTGACTCCAGGTACAAATCCTCCTGCCTTGGAGCTCAAAACAATAAAACAAAGAGAGAAGGTAATTTTGGAAAACCTTTCCCTCAATATTAGTATCTGTTCTTAAGATTATTGTCTGACCAGAAAGCCTCGTTTGCAGGCTGGGGGCCAAGTCTCACCTTGTTCTGTCTGTCTTCCTTCTTCTTGAGGGATTACATGTCCCAACCGCTTGACTTTGGGCAAATCTCTCCACCTGTCTGTGCCTCGTTCCCCTCCCTGGGACCCTCCAGCGCCTTCCTGATGGGCTGTTATGCGGGTCAGGTGACCAGGGACAGTTAAAATGCTTGGACCAGTAGCCAGCACAGAGCAGGCACCCGTAGAAGGCTCCGCTACATCTGCTAAAATCTGTAAAAGTCCTCATCTCCCTTTAGGCAGATTGACACCTCGGGCTGCCCAAGGTAAGTGATTGACTTGGAAAAGGAAGAGAGAAGAGCGCATTAATCTCTCAGCGATTGCTCCCATTCTGCACAGAGGCCACGATAAGTGCTGCTAGATGGAATCTGCTTAATCCTCCGCCTTCATCCTCATTTCACAAAGGAGAGTCCTGACATTAGAGGGACTTGCAGAAGCCACTCAGTGGGGTTAGTGGCAAACTAAAGCTGGAACCCTGGGGTCTTCCCTCAAGGCACCCCCAGGTCTCCAGGACGGCTGGCCAGGGACAGCCTGTCTTGCCAAAGCCTCCCTGACATCAGCCTTTTCCCTGCAAACATCTGAACCCTCTGGGCCATCTACAGGGAAACCACATCATTCGTTTATGAAAATCAGGCAGTGAAGGGACCCGTTCCTAGACAAGCCCCCCGTGCCCAGGGTTTTTGAGGATAAACTCCATCCTGGCTCACTTATCTTGTTGTGTTTAAGCAGAATGTGCTTTGTCACCCAGCAGAATGAAATTGGGTGAAGTCATGGCGAGAGCCATTGTGTGTCTAGAACAGTTTGGTGAAGGGACCCACGTTTTGGGGAGGGGATGCTCCAAAGGGGATGACCGAGGCGGCCCCATCTGGTCACCCTTCTCGTCACCCTAGGACCTGACAAAACTCAGAGACGCCCTGGCTCTCTGGGGAAACTCACCCACACACATCATTTAAGTTGTCATTTCTTTTGGGTCCTGGCGGGCCCAGATGCATAGGTGAGCAGGCAGTTGGAGGTTAATGAGGGGTGAAGACTGGCAGTGCGGCCCCAGAGGCCAGGGGCAGGACCTGGAGATGCCACCTGGGAAAAGTGTGGCCTTCAGTAGACGAGCCAGGCCTGGCCGACCGTCTTCCCTTCCTGCTCCAACTGGCCAGAGTGGACACCAGAGGCCTGGGGAGCCCGTGCTGCAACCTCGGGGGCCCAGGAGGAGGGACGAAGGTCCGCTCTCTCTGGAGGGGCTAGCCAGAAGGTGTCCCAGGTCAAGATCTTAACTTAGAGGTGCAGTCCCCCAAATATGGAGCCATCCCGCTCTGTGCAAGAGCATATGAGGGGTCCACAGATACACATTTTAAAAGATTCATAGTTATATATTTATTGTAATGGTTCTTAGAAAAAAATGACCATCTTCTCTTTTTGGTAATGACATAGTCCTCCCCCTTTCTTCTGCAGTTATTACACTGAGGTATGTACCTCGCATTTCTTGGCCAGTGAGGATAAACATCTTTTCAAATGTCTTTTTAAAATTGTTTTGATTAAAATTTTTTTAAATTAATAGACTTAATTTTTTAGAGCCATTTTAGGTTTATAGAAGAATGAGGGGAAGGTAGAATTCCCAAATACCACCCACCCTCTCCCCGTACAGTTTCCTCTATTATTAGCAGGCTGCATTCGTGTGGTACTTTTACTGCAATTGACGAGCCACGATTACACATTAGTATTAACTGAGGTACGTAGTTTACACCAGGGTTCACGCTGGGTGTTGCATATCCTCTGGGCCCGTCGTTATGTCCCCCACACAGCAGTTCACTCCCTGAGCATCCGCTGTGCTCCGCCTGCTCACCCCCCTCCCCTCTGACCCTCGGCAATCACTGGTCTTTCTACTGTCTCCACAGTTTTGTCTTTTCCAGAAGGTCAGAGAGTTGGAATCACACAGTATGTAGCCGCTCAGGTTGACTTTTTCATGCGTTTAAGTTTCCTCCATGCTTTTTCATGGCTTGATAGCTCATTTCTTTTAGGCGCTGAATGATATTCCATTGTCTGGATGGAACACAGTTTACCCATCACCTACGGAAGGAGGTCTGGTTGCTCTCAGGGTTTGGCAATCATGAACAAAGCTGCCATAAACATCTGTGTGCAGGGTTTTGTTATGAATGTAACTTTTCAGCTCATTGGGTAATGATATCTTTTTTTCTTTTTAAATCCTCACGAGATGGTTTTTTAGAAAGTGAGAAGAGGGGGAGAGAGAAGGAAGGAGAGAGAGAGAAACATTGATGTCCGAGATCACATAGAGATCACATAGATTGGTTGCCTCCCGCGCCCCAATCAGGACTGGGAGTGAACTCGCAACCTGGGTACATGCCCTTGACCAGGAATTGATCCCGGGACCCTCTGGTGCATGGGCTGACACTCTAACCACTTAGCAACACTGGCCAGGGCATCTTTTCACTTTTTAAAAGTTGTGAAATATACCTAACGTAATATGTGCCACTTTAGCCGTGTGCAGTGAGCGGCCCCGAGCACATGCACACGCACACGCACACGGCTGTGCACAGGCTTCTGGAGTGACAGTGTGTCAGCGAGACAGCCCCAGCCCCCGGGTGTGAGGCGTCAGCGTGCAGGGCGGGCTGAGGCCGGGGACTTGTCCCTGAAGCGTTTCAGCCCCCATGTTCTTCTTGAGAAAGTCTGTCTGTTTAATACATCGATAGCATTTCCCAGCGGCCACCGGCGTCAGGACCCCAACAGTGAATTTTGGAAACTATTTCTTTGCCCAGGCCCCGTGATTTGCTTTTTAAAACGGGGGCCTTGGGAATGCTCGCTCTGTCCCTCGAGTTTCTCCCGCTTCTCTGTGAGCAGCTGTGCACTGGCGCGATGAAGATGGCTGGTGGGCGGGGAGGGGACATGGAGGAAGCGAGGGGCCCATTGAGTCCCTCATTGTGGCCCCTGAGGGTGGCAAGGGGGAGCACTGGACAGTGAGTCCAGCTGACCAGGTGGTCTTCCCTGGCTCCCGCCTTCCCAGCCCGGTCCCTCGTTTCCCCCTCCGTGCAATGCGGGTGCTCCCATCGGCCACCTCCTTGATTCAGAGAGAAAAACAGGGCGGCGGCCGGTTGAGTTTCCTGAGAAAAGTGTCCTCTCCCGGGAGGAGGTGTTAGCGGGCGAGTTGCCCTGCCCCAGGGAGCAGCTGCGACGAAGAGACGTGGCTTTTGCTGTGAGCACAGAGCGGGCTGCAGGGGACAAACCACAGTCATGACAGTGTGTCAGCTCCTCGCGCCTCTCCTGCAGTGACTGTTTTCAAGCCCCATCTCCCCCCTCCCCAGGGGAGCAGCTGCGACGAAGAGACGTGGCTTTTGCTGTGAGCACAGAGCGGGCTGCGGGGACAAACCACAGCCATGACAGTGTGTCAGCTCCGCGCGCCTCTCCTGCAATGACTGTTTTCAAGCCCCATCTCCCCCCTCCCCAGGCAGTCAGTCTGGGTTTCTCTCCCCGCCCCTCCCCCCCAAGGCTGGGCTCATTCGGGGAGCGTGGGCTCAGGCCTCAGCACCCCATGCAGGCCCGCACTGAGGCCCCGCGAGCTGGTCGCCCTCTGTCCGACCCTTTTCCTGGTCCCAGCTGTGGAGGTCATGCTGGCTGCCGGCCCCCGGTGCCGAGACCGTCCGTCCCTCCCAGGGGACACGTGCTGTGGCTGTGGCTGCTCTGTGGCCAGGGGCCTCCCCAGTTGCCCCAGGAACAGGGTCCAGGTCACCCCTGTACCCAACTCCCCCCTGAAGCAGAAGTTGAGGGTCCTCTCCCTCCCGTCCTGACCGTCCGCCTCCCCCCTGCTCCCGAGGACGGGAGAACTGCTCGCCCTCTGATCTCCTCCCGGGGGTTAGGCTCTGGGATCCAGAAGGCTCTACCCCGTTTCTGCCACAGCAGCTCAGCAGAAGCCCTGGCCATCGATCTCTCTCCGCACGGACCATCTGGAGGCTGCTGCGAGCAGCATGTGGCTTTCTGGGGCCACCAGGCTGGCATGGTGTGTCCACTTGGCCAGCTGGACCTGCGAGCAGTGGCCCTCAAAGCATGCTGCTCCCCCCGCCACTGGTGGGGTAACTGAGATGTGTCTCTGCACGATCTCGGCGAACCCCCAGGAAGCTCCAGCTGCCACGGTGGGACTTGCTTCACAGCTCTGTCACCCCACTTTCCCACCCCCTGCAGCTGTTTCCTGGGGTCACCTCCCAAATAAGGTCCTGGTAATGACACCCTTTACTTGGGAACCCAACCTGAGACTGCCCCCCTTCCCGGAGCCCTAAGGGAGCCTGCTGCACTGACTTCTGGGGGAAGAGCAAGGGGGTCGGAGGCATGATCGGGTGGGGGAGCAATCGCGCATTAATAGTTCAAAAGGTTATGGAGGATCTTTGAAAACTCAAGTGAGTCAAGCTCTTGCTCCATGCCTGGCACTGCGCTCGGTGTTGTCACAGGCATCATTTCACCTGGTCCTCCAGGAGCTCTGCCGAGTGACCTGCTCTCAGAGCCAAGGGAACTGGGCCCAGGGGATCCCCAGCAAGGGGGGCAATGAGGGTCAGAACTCAGGTCGGTGGTCTTGGGGAGCATCGTGAAATTCCTCAGCTCATAGCAAGGATGCAGCACCGTGAGGTCAGACATAGTCTTCCACTATGTCAGTGCTGAAGAATTCTAGTAGCCACCTACTAATCTCTAAAGATGTGTCTTCAAATCTTTCCTTTAAAAAGTATAAGGTCTCTCTCTTTTTGAGGCAGGTGGCATGTTACTGTGAGATCTATAATGTTAGATGAGTTTGTGAGGAACAGAGAATGGGAGAGATGGTCTCAGGATAAAAGAAAAAGAAGATTCATGTGGCACCTGCCCATTACTGTGGTGTAAATGCTCCCCCCATGGCCAGTTCCAGGCTATGAACATAACATTACAGAATCCAAAGTTGGGGAGAGGTACCACACCATTAGATGGCATTTCCATTATAATGATACAATCAATGTAAATAACCTCAAGAGCATTGAGAATGGCAAGATGTAATAAAATAATTAGTAAGTGATGAGCGTTGAGTGTTTAGTAACCTATTGCTGAGGTAAAATTTACATAACATTAAATTTGGCATTTTAGCTCTGTAAAGTGTACAATCAGGGCAGTGCATTCACAGCGTGCCACCACCCCCTCGATCTGGCTCCAGAGCATTTCATCGCCCCACAAGGAAGCCCTGAGTCAGTAAACAGCTATTCCTCATTCTCCTTCCACCCCTGGCAATCACCATAACCTGTTTTTGTGTGTGTGTGTGTGTCTATATATTCTGGGTTTTTCAGATAAATGGAATTATACATATGTGACCTTTGGAGTCTGGCTTTTTGAACTCAGCATAATGTTTTTAAGGTTCATCCATATTGTAGCATGTTTTTAAGGTTTATTCTCTTTTTATGGCTGAGTAATATCCCACTATATGGGTATAATGTATTTTGTTTATTTATCCATCAGTGGATGGATATCTGGGTTGATTTCAACTTTTGGCTATTTCCAGTTATGCTAGTATGCAGGTCTGTATTTGAATACCTATTTTCAATTCTTTTGGGTATATCCCCAGAAGTGGGATTGCTGGGTCAGGTAGTAGTTCTATATTTAACTTCTTAGGGAGCTGCCAAATTGTTCTCCATGTGGCTGCACCATTTTACATTCCCGCTAGCAGTGCAGAGGGTTCCAATTTCTCCACATCCTCATCAGCACTTGTTATTTCCAGGTTATTATTATTATTACCATAGCCATACTAGCTGGTGTAGAGTCATATCTTATGGCATTTTTGACTCACATTTTTCTAATGACTCATGATATTGAGCATCTTTACATGTACTTGGGCCATTTGTGTATCTTCCTTGGAGAAATGTCTATTCAAGTCCTTTGCTCAGTTGTTTATTTTGTTGTTGTTGAGTTGTAAGAGTCCTTTGTCTTTTCATTTCCTTGATGTGTCTGTTTATGCTCAAAAGCTTTTAATTTTGATGAAGTCCAATTTACCTTTCTTTTGTTTTTGAATTACTCATTCTTTTGGTGTCATATCTAAGAATTCGTTGCAAAACTCAAATTCATGAACATTTACTCCTTTGTTTTCTTCTAAGAGTTTTATAGTTTTAGTTCATACATTTAGGTCTGTGATACAGTTTGAGTTCATTTTTGTATATGGTGTGAGGTAGGGGTTTAACTTCATTCTTCTGCATGTGACATCCAGTTGTAGCACCTTTTTAATATGTTATTTAATTGTAAGTTTATATAATATAACTTTTAATTATGGCCATGTTTAACAACTGGCTTGCAAAATTCCTGAAAACTTAACCATTAGCTCTCATGAGCCAGTGTGAACCGGTCTGAGCTGGCTCCCACATGCCACTGCCTTTGCCATGTAAGCTGCGTGGCAAGTCACCTCCATTCTCTGAGCCTCAGTTTCCCCTTTCCTGATGTGGGGATAAGAGTACTTTCCTTGGGGGATTGTTGTCAGGTTTCAGTGGGTGATGAATGCCCGGTGGGAGGCAGGGGAGAGTGTGCGTGTGATGAAAGACAGGTGCCCATGGTAAAGTCTGGTTTTGCCTGCAGGTTTCCTAGCATCCTGGGCCACACAGACGATGTGGGATGGAGGTGCCAGAACTCAACTGCCCCGCCTCACCTGCCAGGGAGCAGCCAGCTCTTGCCCCTGGGACTCCAGGGGCCCCGGGTCAGCAGGCCTCACCACACCTGACTCTGGGCCCCATCATTCTGCCGCCAGAGCAGAGCCTGGCGCCCACGGTGTTCCTGAAGGCGCTGCCCATCCCACTGTACCACACAGTGCCTCCCGGGGGTCTCCAGCCACGTGCCCCCCTGGTGACGGGCGGTGTGGATGGGGGCAGCGTACCCTTCATCCTCAGCCCCCTGCTGCAGCCTGAAGGCCCTGGCCCTGCCCAGGTCGGGAAGCCAGTGACCCCAACGGTCACCGTGAACATCGTGGGCACTCTCCCTGTCCTGTCCCCGGGGCCCACGCTGGGCAGTCCGGGGAAGGCGCGTAAAGCGGGCAAGTACCTGTGCCCACACTGCGGCCGGGACTGCCTGAAACCCAGTGTGCTGGAGAAGCACGTTCGGTCCCACACCGGAGAGAGGCCCTTCCCGTGCGCCACCTGCGGCATCGCCTTCAAGACCCAGAGCAACCTGTACAAGCACAGGCGCACCCAGACCCACCTCAACAACTCCCGGCTGTCTGTGGGCTCTGATGGTGCAGGGGGCAGCCTCCTGGAGGAGGGCGACAAGGCCGCGGAGACCCCCGGAGCAGCCAGCAGCGGGGATGGCGGGAGCGTTGGTGGGGGTGATGGGGCTCGATCAGAGAGACCCCTTTCTCCAGGTGTCCAGGGTTCCGGGCACTGCCTGGTGCCCCCCATGCATCTGCCCCCAATTGCCAAGAACCTAGATCTGAAGGCGGAAGCTCTTTTCTGTCCAGCGTCCACACTGGCTGACAGAGAGGCCCCTCTGGACGCTACCCACGCGGCTCCCGTTGGGATCCCCCTGGCCAGCTCTCAGCGCGGGCGCAAGCCGCCGGAGCAGAAGTCTCCGACAGCGGGCAGGGCGTGCTCCCTGCAGGACACCCGGGCCTCGGAGAGCCGGCTGAGGAAGTGTGAGAGCACCGACTCGGGCTACCTGTCCCGCTCGGACAGCTCGGAGCAGCCACCGGCCCCAGGCAGCCCCCCCCACAGCCTGTCGGATCACAGTGTGGAGTCTGAGAGGGAGGGCGCCTCACGGCCTGGGGGGGCCAGGGCTGAGCCGGGAGGGCAGGAGCCCAGCCTGGAGCTGGAGAAGCGGCAGCTGGAGGAACGCATCGCCCGGCTCATCTCCCACAACCAGGCCGTGGTGGACGATCCCCAGCTGGACCACGTGCGGCCCCGCAAGACCGTCCTGTCCAAGCAGGGCAGCATCGACCTGCCCGTGCCCTACACCTACAAGGACTCCTTCCACTTTGAGATCCGGGCACTGGGGCCGGGACGCAGGAGGCACGGGCCCCTCTGCCCCGCCCGCTCCACCTGCGTGGCCTCTGACAGGGCGCGGCCCCTCCTCTTCCACTCTGTCCCCACTCAGCTCTCCACCACCGTGGAATGCGTGCCCGTCACCAGGAGCCACTCGCTGCCCTTCGTTGAGGGCACCAGGAGGTGGCAGGAGCTGCTGGACCCCCAGGACACCCGTCCCGGGAGGCGGAGGCCTCTGAGCCCCAGGTCTGTCCCCACCCGCCTGGGGGAGGTCCCCGGCAGTCACCCCCGGGCCCTGGTCAGACAGGCTGCGGT
>NW_005371769.1:3476365-3477728 GCF_000412655.1 Myotis brandtii | reverse complement strand
ACCTGCCTGTGCTGGAGGAGGCAGTGGGGGGCGAGGGCGCAGCCCCTTCTCAGGACGGGAGGACCCCTGCTTGTGGGGACACTTCTGTGGGGGCCAGGCCAGGACCTGGGGAAAGTCCACCAGCCGCAGGAGGCTTCTTGGTGACCAAGCCCCCCAAGCAGAGGGAGCCAGTGGCCAGAGCAAGAGACGGTGAAGGGCCCGGGGCGGGCAGGGCCCCGGCACATCCCGCCCTCAGCAGCCGGGAACCCCGGTGTCCGGGCAGCACGAACCTTGTGCTTCCTCCAAATGGGAGGCTGGAGCTGGGGTGTCAGCTGCCCCCTGTCCCTGGTCCCCTCAAAGGTGGGGACCTAGAGGCTCCCAGGGTGGTTTTGCCAGACCCCAAGCTGGAAGGAGGCCCCAGGAGTGGAGGGGACACCCAGGGGCCCTGGCAGCAGGCCCTCGCGGTCCCGACACGGCCCAGCGGGAGCTCTGGGGAGCCCCAGCCTGCAGGGGACAAGCTGCCCTCGGAGAGGAAGAAGCTGCGGGTGGAGCAGCTGAGCTGCCCAGAGCAGCTGGGGTCTCTGGGAGTGAGAGACCAGGCCCCCGGGGGCCCAGCACAGGACAGCTCCCCACCCTCCTTGAACCAGGACAGTGACTCTGGGGACAGGCTGCACACGAGTGCCGACGGCAGGGGGGTCTCCGGTACATCTTTCTCTGCGCCCTCGGTGGCCCTGCAACCGGCGGGGCCCGGGCACGAGGCGCCTATGTGTGGTCCTGCAGCTGGAGCCCCCGGGGGGACAACCTCCCTGCCTGCCCAGCCTTCAGACACCACCTTTCCCCCCAAGTACCTGCTCAGGTTACCGCAGGGAGAGACCCCGCAGCCGCTGCCTGGTGCCCCAGGGCCGGAGCGCAGCCAGGACCCTCTCTGCAGGAGCGGGCTGCCCCAGGACCCAGCCTCCTCTGCTGGGCCAGGGCTGGGGACCCACCCAACCCCCCGCCTGGCCCCAGGTAGAGCCGACAACTTCGGGGAGGACTCCAGCTGGCCCAGGCTGTGGGGCAGGAGAAAGGGGGTACCAGGAGAAGAGAAAGGAGGTTTGGACACCAGCACCCCCGCGGCCGGGGAGTCTCTGGGCTGGAGTGTTGGGGCCCCCAGGGAGACAGCCTCTGCCCTGCCCTCCCCTCCTTGTGGCCCCGGGAGGAGTGAGACCCGAGATGCTGGACAGCTCTGTGTGGGCAGCATGTGGGCAAGGGCCAGGCCCTCTGGGGGTGTCCTGAGTCCCTGGACACTCAGCAGGGAAGTGGCGGGGCCTCCAGGGCCCCTGGCGGGGCACAGTCCCTGCTGCCCCCTCGAGCCCAGCTCAGTCCTCTCGGCCCCGCCCTCGGG
>NW_005371769.1:3466739-3476325 GCF_000412655.1 Myotis brandtii | reverse complement strand
GGGCCTCTGCTGGCCCCCCAGCCCCTTCCCCTCATTGCGGGCCGAGCCCCGGCTCACCTGGTGCTGCTTGAGTGGCAGCCTGCCTCTGCCCACGGAGCAGAAGGAGAAGGCCACGTCCGCGTACTGGGCGCTGCACTGCCCTGGGAGCAGTGCCCCGGCCCAGGCTGCCGATGTCCGGCCGGTGAGCAAGGCAGAGTCGGGACGACGGACTGGGACCAGCCCTGCAGGAGGAGGGGAGACGCAGCCATGGAAGGTAACAGCTTCGCCCCCGGGCCCCGGGCCGAGGGCACTGCCGAGCAGGTAGGACGTGCCACGATGGAGAAGAAGGGTGACGCAGTCCCCTGGCATCTGCCTCCCTTAGAACGTCTTCCCCGCCTGTCCTCCAGGGAAGTGGCTGCCACACCCCGGGGGCGGGGACAGGAGAGAACACAGGCCCCAAATGCCAAACAAAAGAAAATCATGAAAAACAGTTTCAAAGGAAGAATTAATTGTACCCAAGACTCTGGGTGAGATAGTTTTCCTAACTAGACATAAATCGAACTCTGAGCTTCCCGGTAACAGAGGCAACATGTGAAATGGACGCTGCCTAAGAGAGCTCTCTGGGTCATCTAAGATTATTAGCCAGAATCTCTTATTGCGAGACAGACTCCAGGCAAGAGGAGTGGGGGTGAGTCCCCACCTGGTGACTGAACAGTTAGTCCACAGTCCACAGTCCCGTCGGGAGGGATCCCACGCCTCTGGATTTTATAATGGGGGTGTTGTCCCATTCGGGAGGTCTCAGACAGGGCAACAGAAGAGGGTGCGGGACCTCAGTGCTAATGTCACGGTGGGGACAATGACAGGAGCCGCCCAGAGCCTGGCAGGCTGTTCTCCCAGCGGGCGGCGGAGCCAGAGGGAGGGGCCGCGCTTCTTCATCCTGAGCCTGGCGGCTGATAAAGAAGGCGCTGGGCCCGAGAGAGGGGCCTGCAAGGCCTGGGTTAGCCTTCCTTCTCCGAGAGACATGAGGTGTTGGGCCTAGGGGTTCCTGGGGAGGGAGACTGGGGGATGGAGAAGAACCATGCCGTTCCCCAGGACTCCAGTGAACACCACACATCCGGGCTTTCCTCTGGGGACCCGCCCGGGCAGTCCTAGGTCCCTCCCAGGAACGCTTACACTGTCTGGCTATGCAGCACTTCCGTGCCTTGACTTCCCCAGATAGGCGTCCTGGGATTGTCCCCACCCGAGGGCTTTGAGCAATATGATGCCAACGTGCCTGGTATTTTCAGCTCTCCTGCCCAACAGCCCCAGGGATGACATCCGGGGACCCGGGGTCTGAGCCAGGCTGGACGAAGGGACCGCCTCGGAGGAGGGCGAAGATGTGCCGGGGGAGCAGCAAGCAGAAAACACTGAGAAGGTAGGTGTTTGGCCACCGCTGTCCTTTCCGCAGGTGCCTGTCGTGTTGGTAACTACAGACCTTGGCCTCACCCCAGGAAAAACGTCCCATGGGATTCAAAAGGAGCCTCTGTGCTCCAGGGAAAGGGTTCCTGCCAAGAGCCCGGGTCTGGGCTTTCGAGGGGACAGGACCCGGCTGGTCCCCACAGCCCCCTGGCTGCGTAGTCTTCAATGGCACCTTTCCAAGGCCAGGACCCGAGCGACTATTGGAAATAACTGACCTGAACCACGCCCGTCCACGTTAAGTCCTCAAGAGAAAGTGTGTTAATTATTACAGCGTTTACTGCTTTTTTTAATTACGCAAGCGATGCAGGTCTTTTGCAGAAAAATTAGAAGATACAGATGAACGAAGAGAAGACAATAAAACTCCTGGTAATCTCTCCACCAGAGACAGTCAGCGTCAGCATTAGATGCCCTTCCAGACTGTTCTCTACCACGTGCTCGCGCATAATACACAGGCAGCACGTGGCGGGGTGTGGGTTTTAATACCATTCTTTGATTGTCTTGCTCCTTTGCTCATAACCCTTCGTGCTGCCCGTGGCGTATGAGTTAGAAAGCCAGCTCTTTATGCAGCCCCTGCCCTCTCTAGACCCCCACGAAGCTTTCGGTCTCCTTTCCGCACAATCTCCTCCTCTCCCACTCGGTGACTCGGTGCGGTGTCGCTGGCCCTCTCCCATTCTCTAATAGGACTCTGACCCCACGTCCCTAAGACCCTCCGGCCCCCAGCAGCTCCCCTTCCAGGCATGCTCAGCCTCTGCACCCCATGACTGTCAGTAATTGATCCAAAGCCTAGCTCTGCTTCCAGAGGCAACGCGAACTCCTGACTGGGCCCTGCAGCGGCTCCGCCCTCCGTGGCTGCAGGCACCCCCTCCCGAGGCCCCGGCCCCTGCTCTGAGTGTCTGCCAGGATAGGCGTCCAGAGTGGCCATCGCTGAGGGCTGTTCTGTACAGGGCACTGCACCGTGATGCCCCACTTTTCTCAAGGGGAATCTGAGACACACCGAAGTCAGGTGACCTCCCAGGGGCCTGTATCCCCCCCCCCCACCCCCTCCCCGCAGTGGGCATCAGAGTTGCCTGCAGTTTTCTGGAGTTTCCTGTGATGCTGGGTGGAACTCAGTGGGTCTGGGGGTGGGGGCTGAGGGTCTGCTTTCCTGGCATCCCTGGTGAAGCTGGGTTGCTGACAGGGAGCGTCCTGAGGAGCCATGCTTCTGCCCACACCACATCCTGTCCTTCCCAGCGCCCGCCCTCTCTCTGACCCAATCTCCCACCGCTTTCTCCTTTTGAAAGACTCGGGTGGTAAATGGGGCTCACCCCACTAATCTCATCATCTTACTGTGCCCACAATTACTCCTCAAAGTCCTTTTTGCCATGGAAGGTAACACATTGACATGATCTGGGGATGAAGGGCTGGGCACCATTCTTCTGCCTGCCACCCTATCCATCCATCTGTCCGTCCATCCACCCGCACACACATGACTGTATGTATGCATATAGATAGCGTGTCCCCAAAATGTAAACACTTTGACAGCTGATAGCTCACTTAATTTTCACTTCTTTTCAGGTTTAACTGATTTGAAATAATGGATGAAGCCAGACTAAGCTTTGAACAAAGAAAATTTATCGTAAAGTGCCACTAGACTATTTTTTATGGGAGATACATAAAAGATAAAGTTTACAGCACAAAACTGTCAACAGTCAATGAATTGAGGGCATATAAATACCAAACGAAATGATTCTTGATCCCCCTCCATTGCTTGGCGTTATCAGCAGTGCCTGGACCAGAATGGTCATCAGTTCAAAAACACGGAAATGATAAAAAAAATCATTTCTGTAAGATTCTTTTAAATCTTGAAAATGAATTGTATGTTTATAAACACTGACTTTATAATCATTCAAAGTGCATATACATTTTGTAGGGACACCCTGTATGTCTCAACTTATATATCCATCTCTATCATCTATCAACCTGTGTGTTCTCTCCTCAAGAAAGAAGCCTATATTATTAATTCTCTTTCCCATTTTACTTCAGTTGTCTTAATGTTCTATAGAAAACGAAATACTGTACTCGAGACCCCCCCTCCAGGCCTTTGCTCACAGAGAATGGTGAGCTTTCTGTATCAGAGTATCTGTTCTCTTTTTTCTTGTTTTGGAAAATAAAACAAAAAAAAAATACAGAAAAGCTCAGAAAATATATGACAGACACCTGGGTAATGACCCAGTGTTGAACAAATGTTAACATTTTGTTATATTTGCTTCTGAGCCTTTAAAAAAATCACATAAACGGTTATTCTATATATTATATGTTGTGAAAAATAAAATAAATAAAACACAGAAGATAATGATGCAGTTTTATGTATTTGGCACTAATTGTTTCAATCCATGTTCTCATACTTGAACAATTGAGGTACCCACTACTTGCACATAATAATGTTGATTTCTGTCTTTAAAATCTGTATATAAATATCAAGCTATATTTATTGTTCTGCCCGACTTTAAACTCAGTATTGTGTTTCTGAAGAGATAGCCATGCTGCTACATACAGCTCAAATTCATTCCCTTCATTGCTGTAGAGTGCTTATCTCATGAGTACATTTCATTTATTTCCAAAATTTTTGACTTATTTTGCAATGAGCATGAGTACGCATGCCTCCTTAGGCACAGTGCAAGAGGTGGTCTAAGAAACATACTTAAAAGTGGAATTGCTAGATGATAAAGTAATCACATTCTCAACTTTACAAGTTATTACCAAGTCCCTCCACAATGGCAGTGCCATTTTCCTCCTCTGGGAGCAAGCGGCAGCCCTGCGCCCACTTTCTTACTAAGGTCTGTTATTAGCAGATGTTTAAATGTTTTGCCCATCCAGAATTTGTAGGATTCTGCACCTACTTTAATTTTGTCTATATTATGTGCGTGTTATATACATATATTGCAAATATTTTTTCCAAGTCTGTTATTTGTCTGTTTGAGCTCATTCATTTGTATTTTCCCACCTCACTGCAGATGTCCTGAGTCTTCATTCTTTTTACGTAGCAGACCTTCATTCTGGGGTTGCTTTCTTCTGTCTAAGGCATGTTTTTAAGGATTCCCTTTAGAGGATAAAAACCACATTTACTTTATCAGTCTGAAAGTACATTTATTTCATTGTTTATTTCCAAAACATCCTTGTTGTTGAGAAATATTTCTGCTGGGTATGCAGTCCTAGGTTGGCCTTGTCTTTAGCATGCAAAGCTATCCTAAGGCTGTGCCGTGTGGTAGGGCAGTCAGCTCTCGGTCTACTTCTCTGTCCTCTGAAGGTCTTCCATCTCTGGCTACATTACAGATCTCCTTTTAATCTTTGGTGTGCCACACTTTTATTTTGATGTAGAGAAGTATGTGTTACTTTTATTTATTCTATTAGGAATCCATTGGGCTTTTATGATTTATGGATTGATGTCTACCTAGAAAATTCTCAGGCCTCATTGCTCAAACACTGCCCTTGCCCCGTTCTCTCTCCTCTCTTTCTGGAACTCTAAAATAATGTATTGTAGGTGTCCTCAATCTTCCACGCCTCTTTTTTTTTTTTTTAAATCCTCACCCAAGGATATCATTCCATTGATTTTTAGAGAGTGGAAGAGAAAGGCCAAGACAGAGAGAAATATCAATATGACAGAAACACATCAAATGGTTGCCTCCTGTACCCGCCCTGACCAGGGTCCAGGCTGGGGAGGAGTCTGCAACCAAGGTCTGTGCCTTTGATCAGAACCGAGCTCAGGACCCTTTGGTCCACAGGCCAGTGCTCTATCCACTGAGCCACACCGACTAGGGCTTCCATGCCTCTTAACCTCTATTTTCAATAACTTTGTCTCTCTGTGCTATCATCTCCATGCTTTGTTCAGATCTATCATTAAAATTTTACTAATTTTCTTAATCCACTGACTTATTTTTGAAAATTTCTGCTGAAATATATTGAATTTCAATATTATGCATAATTAAAATATGCAATTTAATAAGTTTTGACATGTGTGCACACCTGTGAAACCAATAACACCATCAGGATAATGAATGTGCCCATATCCCCAAAGTTTCCACGTGTCCCTTTGTGATTCCTGCCTCTGGCCCACCTGACACCCACCCATCCCCAGGTAACCACTGATGTGCCCGCTGTCACTGTAGCTTAGTTCACTTCTAGAATCTTATAGAAATAAAGTCGTACAATATGTGCTCTGTTTCTTGGGGGAGGGGGCACTGGCTTTTCAGGTCCATTCATGTTGTTGTGTGTATGAATAATTCATTCCTTTTATTGCTAAACTAGTGGCCCAGAGCACAAAATTCATGCACATTAAAAGGGAATTAATTAGAAGAAATATTTTAATATTGCTATTTGCTGATTCTCTATAATAGAAGTGTGAGAGATGAAAGGAAATTAGTAAAATGTATATGAAAATAATATATAAATTTATTAATAAACAGTAACAAAAGGATATAACAACAATAGAGGCATGATATAAAAACAACAAAAACATGATATGAAAACAACAAAAACATGATATAAAAGCAACAAAAACATGATATAAAAACAACAGTGATGCAAACAATGACTGATAAAGTGATTAAACTTATTCTAATATCTCCTGTATACCACATTAAGAGTGAAAACACTTTCAGAGTGCTTGACTAATTTCCCTTGTGTTGAAGTATTTAGAACTTTAACTTTAACGTCACATGATTTTCGAACTTGAGAGAAAGCAACATATAACTGACCATGTGCGAAAACAGGTTCAGGTAGGAATATTCCTACTCTGTCTAGAGTTTGTCTTTGTGATTTATTAATAGTCATCACAAATGCTGGCATCACGGGAAACTGTTGTTGAATCAATTTAAATGGGAGGCCAATGTCAGATGGGGACAAATCAATGGTTAGAATCAGAACAACCTCTCCCCCTGCAGATCCTGTTAATACTTCAGCTTTGATAATGTTAGGTCGTAAACTTTTGATAATAAATCTGGTACCATTACAAAGACCCCAATTACTATTAAGATTTCTCAGTAGCATGATGATTGCACCAATTTTCAATTTTAATTTATGACATGGCATTCCTGAAAGAGTAATACTATTAAGAAATTCAATGGGAAAATTTTCCTTTTCGGCATCATCCATTGAATCAATGGAATCATCACTCAAATAGGTGTGAAAATCTCCATCGAGTATATCCAACATTTCTTCATTTAGTTTATGAATGTGCACATTTTTAGGATAAAGAATTGCATGTTTAGATATATTTTTAATATTATCTATAGATACACTATTTCCAAAGGTAGCTTCAATAATAGATCCATTACAAATCATTTCACAGGGGATTTCAATAATATCCATTCCTAAATGAAAACTGCTATCAAGTTTGCCATCTCCAAGTTTTACTAACCATTCACTATAAGCAGAATCCTCTGATCTCATATTTGTTTTAAGAGACAACTTTCTGAAACATCACCAAACATTACAGTACTTTAAACTTGTTTGTACTATGGCTGATTGCATAGCATGCGGTACAATACTGAGACATTGTCAAAAATCCCCTCCAAGAAGGAGAACTTTCCCACCAAATACAACATTCAAATTCATAATTTCTCTTAGTAATCTGTCTATGGCGTTTATAGCATGACTGGATGCCATGGTGCATTCATCAATAATGAGAAATTGGGCCTTTTTAATAGTTTTAGCAACTTCACTGTTTATATTGAGTCTAGAAATTGAAGTTTCATTTAGTGGAATTGGTAATTTATATTGAGAATGAAAGGTTCTTCCACCGAGAAGTAAATATGCAGCAATTCCTGTAGACGCTGTGGGTAAGACAGTACCACCACAACCTCTAATATAATGTATTAAAACTTTATAAAGATATGCCTCCACGCTCTGAGGGCCGTTTCCTGCCTCAAACCTCGCCCGCGGGAAACAGCTCGGTGAGGGTGCAGCCATTGCCAAGTCAACCCCTGCAGGACTGACTTCCTTCCAGTTGGTCGAGCCTCGGTCGTGATGGGTGTTACACCCAGGGTTTTTATATAAATAGATAGGGTAGATATGTCAGAATTTAGTTATATATTCACTTGTTGGTAGACATTTGGTTTGTTTCAGTTTGGGGCTGTTAAAATAGAATGACTATTCATCTAGATATCTTTGTGTGGGTTATGCTCCCAGTTCCCTTGGGTATGTACCTAGAAGTAGAATGGATGGAACATATGGTAGATGCATAATTGATTACTTAAGAAGCTGCCAAACTATTTTCCAAGGTGATTGCATCGTTTTCATTCCTACCAGCAGCGTGGGGGGTGCCGGCTTCTCCCCAGCCTTACCAACACTCAGTGTGGCCATTCTTCTTCGTCTTTATTCGTATTTTCAATCTTTTCAGAAAACACTAGTTTTTTGCTAGTTTGCGCCTGACAGCGCCCACATAGGATGTCTCGGCCTATCTCACTGTTTCTTGTGCTAGCTCGCACTAATGCCACCTGGTTTCCTGGTTTGTTCGCAGAGCTGAGATTTTTGGAACTTTGAGACTTGGCTTGGAGGTGGGTGTCTTCAGTGGTGACACGCTTCACCTCTGCTGGGTGCCTCTGGTCACTTACTTTAAAGAAAAATCTTGGCTTTAGGTTCCTTCATGCCACCGGGCAGTGAATTCAAATGGCAAGCCCGTGAGAAGACTGTTTTCTTGTTATGAAATCAACGGAAGAGACTTTTGCCCCCTCCGTTCTGTGAGAAGGTTGGAGTTTTTATGTCCCCGGAGCAGGTGGTGGGGGTCGGGTGTGTTATTTCTGATTCGCCCACATTTTGAGGGTATGACCCTCTGAGGTTTCCGCCTTGTGTAGGAGTGGACTCTCACCTGGGATAGAGTCTGGGTTTCAATCCTGCTCCTTCACCCCAGCAGGCCAAGCAATGAAGGACCAAACTCACCTCAAGTGCCCTCAGATTGACAAAGCTCGCTTACCTTTCCAGGTTTCTGTTTCCTCTGGGTTTTTGACTTTTAAGTGTATCTTACCTTCTAATCAGAACACCAATACATTTCATTGTGTTAAACATTTTTCTGTTTAACGCATCTGAGTCGTGCTCAGTGCGAGGGTGGGTGTGGCCGCCGTCAATCGGGGAGCTGCTGTGGGAAACGGTTCTTATTTTCTAACCGTGTTTACGATCCTCTTGTCATCAAGAAGTGGTAATTTTGCTGTAGGCAAGTGGAGCTACCTTTTCCTTTATAATGATAACTTTTTGGTCTTGTCTGAGAAATCGTCTCTTACTCTCAATCATAAATACGAAAATGCCTTCTCTTGTGCTCCCTCTGTGTAATGTAAGGAAAAACTTATTTTGGTCCATATAAAAAACTATGCAGGGGTCAAATTGGGCTCTTGACCAGTTTTTGTATGCCTTTGTGAGTGAGGCATGGCTTCTACATTTTTTGAAAGGATACATATAAATACACACACACTCATGTGTACATGAAGAATATGTGTCAGAGATTGTGTGTCACCTGCAAAGTCTAAAATATTTATTACATTCATTATCTGGACCTTTATACAAAAAGCCTGCAGACTCCTGGATTCATCACTTTTTTCTCACTTATTTGCTATATTTTAACTCCTGACTTGTACCTGGAGGTTTTTTTTTGGGTGGGGGGGCTCCATTCTGTCTCATCCATCTCTTTGTTGTCAACTCCAAATACCACACTTATGAAAATGGCTGTTTCCATCATAAAAGTACATGAGCCGAAGGACGGGAGTAGAGCACAGGCTCCATCCTCCAAGTGGAACTGGGGAAGCGGGGAGGTTCAGACTCCATGCCTCCTCGCCCAACGCTAACTAGAGGCACAGAAATGCGGAGAGCTCACGAATGCACTGCCCTGGCCCAGAGAAGCGCTGGACCGTGGAATGGGATTTCATTGATTAATTTGTAACCGTGGGCCGTGCCCTATGGAGCATGAAACACCTGAGCCTTGATCTGGGAAGCTCCCGGCAAAGGGAACAATGAATGGTGAAGTCCCAGGAGCACGGAGGTGCTGGGAGGTGATGGGGGAGGAGGCTCTCCCTGAGCCCTGAAACATGCCCTCATCCCTGAAGAGGGGAGCAGAGGAGAGAACCCTGGGCGCCGTGCACACCATTCCCCTAATTGCTGGTGTCTGCGTTACAGCATGAGGCCT
>NW_005371769.1:3453620-3466458 GCF_000412655.1 Myotis brandtii | reverse complement strand
CTGCTCACTTGGCCATGATGCACTTTCTTGTTTGAGGGGGTGGCCCTCTTAGTAACCAGAGACCCGTTCCGAAGTGAGATGGAGACACACACCTGGAGTTGTGACGGCCACTAGTACAGGCACCGGAAGCTTCCACCACAGTCCCGGCCCTGCTCAGTGGGAGCCGAGGGCCCGCCGGCCATCCACTCCACTTCTCTTTGCCTCGTTATTCCCTGTGGGGTCAAGAGAGGAGAGTGAGAGGGATCCTGCGAACATATTCTTTCCCAGAGGAGCATGTGAGAAGCAGGGGCGTACGCCTGCACACCTCTCCTTGGAGGAGGGCAGGGCGGGCCTGAGGAGGCAGGACGGTCAGTGGCTTTCAGCCGGCGTCAAGGTACATGACAAGCCTCGGCCTGCTCCTTCTGTGAGCTTCCCACTGGACTCCGGTTAACATGGTGCTCCCTGAGCTCGTGGCCTTGGCCAGCGAGCCGTCGGGGTCCCTGCTGAAGCTGCTGTGGGGGAAGAAGGCTTTTTTCCTGAACGTTCTCCCATGAGGTCTATAAACAGAGGTTCCTTGCTGGTCTTACATCAGAGTCCGCGACACAGGCTCTTCTTGGAAGACCTACAGAGAGGGACAAAGACAGTGGAAGCTGTGCCTAGTGGAGGAGTCATCTTTAAAACCTGGACCTTACGTGGCAGCTTATGTGGTTTTGTTACTTTTAAGTAAACCACCATCAGGCCAGCTAACAGTAGCAAATTAGACACAAATACAGAAATCGAGATTGATCTCAGAAACACGGCCTTGAGTGAAAACAAAGTGAGAAAAAGAAGTCTCTGTGGCCCAGCGTCCCGCACAAGTGCCGCGCACATTTAGAAGCCTGTGTGCCTATTGAAGGTGCTTGTCCAACACCCCCCAGGGTTGGGGATCAGGAGGGAAGAGGGGAAAACACTTGCATGGTGTCTGAGGTTGGGCTCCCTAGAAGCAGAGCCTGAGAGGGGATTCTTGTACGAATGGTTGATGGAGGGAGGGCTCTCAGAGGCTGGTGAGTGAGAACAGCAGACCAGGGCAAGGGGAGGACGTGCTGCTGGGTGTGCAGTCCTGCCTGACGCATGGGGAGCTCTGGAGTGGGAAATGCACAGTAGAGACTGCCCTGCTGGAAGCCGGGACTGAGCGGCGGCCTTTCCTGGAGGTATGTGCAAACTCCCTCAGGCCTCCCCAGGCAAGACTGCGCCCATCTGCCAAGGGCAATTCCCTAGGGAGAGAGAGAGGGCGTCACTAGTAGCCAACACTCCAGCAGCCGGGCCTGGGTGTGCAGCCTGGTGGAGGCGAGGCTGTAAGAGGCTGTGTGGCTGGTGATGACCAGCTTGCAGCCCCTGCCTCACCCTGGCTGCTCTTCCCAGGGCCATGCTGCTCCAGGAGGGGCTGCACGAGAAGGTTCTGGGAGAAGCCAGGAGAGAAGGAGACAGACCATGCGCATGACTAAGCAAAAGAGTGCCTTGAAGACAATGCCAAGACCTACTTGGGCTCCCCCTAAGGGCAAAGGGTCCAAATTCCACCCTAACAAAATCTGAGTTCAGCGCTGGCCTCTTCCAGCAGAGCAGGCACCTAGCTATTTCACTGAGTGGAGTGTCTCGATCCTACATTTTCCAACAGCAAAACCTCCCTGCAGCTCAAGCTGTGCATTCTTAACACCTGCAAGCGCCTGGCAGCCACCCACTGATGTGGGGGCAGAGGTGACGGCAGCACGAAGAATTCTCCCTGTGACCCCGCACCTTCCTTCCTTCCTTTGTCTCTGCACTTTGAGATCACTCCAGGCCCCCCCGCCAGCAGGAGCCCCCACTGGTGCAGGCTTTGTGATGATGGAAACTGCAGCCCTGTTGCTTCCCACCTGGCTCAGATAGCGGTTTCAGGAACCTGTGGTCTTGACAAGCAGGGACCCCTAGGAGTGATGGCTCCTGCCCAAGGCCAGGAAGGCAACTGTGCCCCATAAGTGGCACCTCTCCTAAACACAGACGCCAGAATCAATGAACAGAAAGTCCCTTTCTCATT
This sequence comes from Myotis brandtii, assembly GCF_000412655.1. NCBI lineage: Eukaryota > Metazoa > Chordata > Mammalia > Chiroptera > Vespertilionidae > Myotis > Myotis brandtii. The sequence continues at coordinate 3,464,429 of NW_005371769.1, read as the reverse complement.
GTTGCTGCAGTCAAATCAGTGCCCGAGGACACTGCATTCTGCAGACCTGATTTAAAATTCTGCCAGCGCCCTGGCACTCATGGGACTGCGGCTGGATGTCGGCAGAGGCTCAGACAAATGAGAAAGCAAAATGGCCGAGCAGGTTGACTCGCCTTCCTCTCCCTCACCCCCAAGCCAGGTGGTTCTGAGGAGTGTCGTGGGAGTAGGATTCTTGTGATCTGAGGATTTATAGTGGAACGAGTCCTTGTGGCTCAACCAGGCAGCTAGAAGTTGGGTAGAGACCCTTTTAATGAGCTCACCACTGATGGGGACCTTTGCAAAGTGGTCCAGAGCCCTGGATCAAGTGACCACTTGGTCTGTGAGTCTCAAGGCACCTGGCAGCTGCTCTGCATCTCAGTTCTTCCCCCTGCAACACGGGGGTGCTAGACTAACTTGCTGGTCTGCTTTTACTTGCACCTTTCTATTAGTAACAAGTTGTGAGCCTGTACCCTAATAAATGCATAACTGTTCATTTACAAATGCTACATATGTGGCCGGGCAAAAATCACCACTGGTCAAAATTACCCTTAAAATTCTTTAGTCAGGCACCGTGCTGAAGTCATACTGTTTGTTCAGTTAGCTCTTGCTCTCTAACAACCCAAAACAGAGGATTAAAATGATGCCATTTATTTAGCTTGCAATTCTATGGGGAGGTGTTTCAGGCTGGGCTCAGCTGAGTGGTTTTTCTGATCTTGGCTGGGCTTGCATATGTGTCTGTGGGCAGCAGCCGGGTCTGCCAGGGACTGGATGGGCGGGAGGGCCAGCCCCTGTGAAGGCCTGTCTTGGCTCCATGGGTTTCTCATCTTCCAGGCAGCTAGCTCAGGTGCATTCTCCCAGCACAGGCAGAGCAGAACATGTGTTATGCACATTACAAATGGCGTGCAACAATGGACATAAGAATGTCTAGGTCAGTGGTTCTCAACCTTCCTAATGCTGGGATCCTTTAATACAGTTTCTCATGTGTGGTGACCCCCAATTTTATTGTTACAAATTGAACATAATTAAAGCATAGTGATTAATCACAAAAACAATATCTAATTATATATGTGTTATCTGATGGTCATAGGCCACCCCTGTGAAAGGGTCGTTCGACCCCCAAAGGGGTCGCGACCCCCAGGTTGAGAACCGCTGTTTTAGACTCACACCGTCCAGTATGGTAGCCACGAGCCATGTGTGGCTATATAAATTCATTCAAATGAAATAAAATGTAAAACTCAGTGTCTCAGACACTAACTATATTTTAAACACTCAGCAGTTTCGTGGTCAGTGGCTACTACTGCCTGGGTCAATGCAGATTACAGAACATTTCCATCATTGCAGAAATTTCTACTTGACAGCCATTTTTATTAAATATTCAAGACTATTTGTCCCAGTCTTTAATTACAGCACATGTTAAGTGCCACACAGCACAGAGGGCATTTCATAAACACTGTCTCATTTAGTCCCTGAAACAACCTCATGAACATGGAGTGAAAATGAGGTGAGGAGGGAGGAGGAGTTTCTAAGAGCTGACAAGCAGAGGTCAGCCCTCTGTTCTCCCAGGGACTTGGGTTTTATTGTCTGAGCATCACTGTTTGGGATGTTGTGTGTATGAGCTTCTGGACACATGCTCCCAAGGCTGGTCACTGCACGTGTGCTTCTCTGTCCACAGGTACAGAGGGATTTTCTTGCAGGGTCGAGTTCGACTCAGAGCGAGTAGACTACGCAAGCCTCTCTGGGTGCTGAGAAGAGACTGCCACCCTCCCCCACTCGAGGGGCTGGACCCACGCAGAACGCTGGGGCAGGCTTCTTCCGAAATGGCAGGTAATGCTCTCCTTGGAGGTGAATCGTGTTGGGCGTGAAAAGGCACCAGGCTGCTGGGGATGCAGGGTGAGCAGGAGACAGCCACCCTTGCCCTCAGGAGCCCAAAGTCCAGGGGGGTACAGGTGATGTCACAAAGGTGTGACATCTGTGGGACAGTCAACATGACCCTAAACTAGTGGACAGGATGCCAGTGAGAATGCCCAGTGAGATTGATTGAGAATCCAATATTGAGAAGCTGACAGACACCCTTGAGCACTGGGCACGTGTACTCGACACAGGTGTCCCGCAGGACCTAGGAAAAGGGAGTTAGAACTCTTGGTGTGTCTACCTTCCCACGTTTTTAAAAAAGTCGACTCGGTTCTTTCCACCGGACCATTGTGAGGCTGAAATAGGTCAGCGGATGGGCCTGCCTGTCCACGTGAAATAGAAGAGTAAGTAGTTATTATGTGTTAAGAGCTGCAGGGAACACTGCTTACATGTGAAGCGGTAAGAGGTCCACTCTTCATGCTCGGAAATAAATAAAGGATGAACTAATGGAGACTGCTTCCTGGAACATGGGCTATTTTAAGTTGCACTCACTGGGCAACCAGCACAAATTACTTAACTTCTCTGGACCTCAATTTTCCCTCCCTTTCTCCCCTCTCCCCAGCAGTAATGAGCCCCGTCTTAGCCTTGCTTGCTGGGTGTTGACTGGGAAAATGAAGACCATCTGTGAAAAGGCTGCAGGGTTCCGTCTGGCCAGCAGTGACTGAATTACCATCCTTTTGTGGCTGATTGTTGTCTGTTTGGCTCAAGGGCTGACCATGGGCTCTGTCTGGTGGCTGAAGTTTTGCTCCCTGGGGACATATCCTCCTCTACCTTTGTGTAGCTCCAGTGCCCCCTACAGGCACTGGAGCTACTTTCCTGCTCCCCCTCCACTCCCAACCCATAACCCCCAACCCCCAAAGCCTGTTCTGGTAGGCAAGGACAAACATTGGTTTCTCAGTGAGAACTGAAATCAAGATAGGTATTTGCTCAACTGGATGGCTAATTATGGATGGGAAAGCACTGTGTTTGTGGCATGTGGAGGGTTAAGATCATGTGGGAGAGGCTGGGATGAGGTGGGGGTGGGGAAAATATCATCAGGGAATGCCTGTGTCCCTCATCCTTAACTCCATTCCTTTCCTCCTCAAATACATACGGCCAATGGAATTGCCCATGGGGGTGTGTTTGGGTGAATCCAGCCCCCAACCAACCCAACAGTTGTCCCAAATGTCAGAGCTTTCCCACTAGCTCTCTTCCAAGTACCTCAATAGGACCAAGTCAATCTGCCCCTGCAAACTCGCCTCAGCCTCCCTATTTACATTCTTAAGGTCCACATGATGTACCAAAGGGGAGAAAAAGAAACGCCGTGCTCTCGATAAATGTACAGGATGAAGACAGCCACCCTTTGCACAAATCTCTTTGGGAATGACATTGGCAGTCAGCTTCCTCCTCAGAAGGATCTGTCTGTTAGGCTAGGCCAGTGGTCGGCAAACTGCGGCTCATGAGCCACATGCAGCTCTTTGGCCCCTTGAGTGTGGCTCTTCCACAAAATACCTCATGCGGGCGTGCATGTACGGTGCGATTGAAACTTTGTGGCCCATGCGCAGAAGTTGGTATTTTGTGGAAGAGCCACACTCAAGGAGCCAAAGAGCTGCATGTGGCTCGAGAGCCGCAGTTTGCCGACCATTGGGCTAGGCTGTCGATGTAGGTCTTACCTACCCAATGGCTCAGTGTCAGGGCCAAGTAAGCTCCTGTGTGTGGTGAGTGCTTTGCAGACTCTAAGCAGAAGGGTGTTGGCTGTTACTATCTCCTGAGCATAATGAACATGCAGGCGTAAAGCCTGGCATATGCCAGATGAGTGCCAGATGAATGGGGGACACGTGGTAATAATGGTCTCTGTAGTCTAGTGAAGGACAAGGGCAGTGTTAAGGGAGGAACCCAAAGGGGGAATTTTCTTGGGAGCGACAGGGTTTCTTCTGGAAGTTCAGATCCAGGAGAATAAGACAGAGGTTTTCTGAACTGGGGAGTGGGGGTGAGAACAGGGAATCTGGGGAGGGCAGATTGAGTTCAGGCAGGCTGGTGTGCCCTGATGTCCATGGAAGACTTAGGGAGCCATTGAAGCCACTGTACCTAGGGTTGCTAAAGAAATTTCTGGAAACTTGGTGGCTTAGAACAACAAAAATCTATTCTCTTATAGTTCTGCAGGTCGGGAATCTTATACTCTCTCTGAAGATGCTAGGAAAGGAACCTTCCTGCCTCTTCCAGCTTCGGGTGGCTCCAGGCATCCTTGGCTTGTGGTAGCATCACTCCAGTCTCTGCTTCTGTCTTCACATGGCCTCCTCCCTCTGTCTTTCTAAGGACACTTGTCATGGGATTTAGGGCCCACCTTAAATCCAGGATCATCTTATCTTAAGATTCTTCATTTAATTCCATTTGCTAAGACCCCTTTTCCAAGGCCACAGTCACACGTTCCATGAGTTATATCTTTTATCCTGGACATATGTTTTTGCGGGGGTCTCAACTCAACCACTATAGCGTTTTTATAACTTTCCCCCATCTGCAATCTAACAGAAGTCATGTGTTTCTAAGTGAGAAGGGCCACGGCATATATGTACATTCAGTGGACAATGATGTACCTCGTCCGTGCTCTTATGTATTCAGTTTGGTTAGGAAAGTTGTGTTTTTAAACCTAAATCAAGATGTCATCATAGAAACAGAACCACTCAAGAAGAGTTGTCCAAGTGGTATAGGTAGTGTCCATCCTAAAGTGGGTGTGTTGGACTGTGGGATGCATTGGCTTCCTTTCCGGAAGAAGGCCCGGAGACAGGCTGCATAGGGGTGGGCGGAGCCTCCTTGTGTGGCTCTGTGGATTGTGTCCGTAGGGGCTGACGTCCAGTCACCACCCAGTTCGTCTGGCCTTGTGCTTTGGGTATGGGGCTATGTCAGCCCAAGGTGAGGACACCAGCTCCTCTGCCCTCCTCCCTCAGGGGGCACTCTTTCACACATCCTCCAGTGGAAGTGGGGACCTCTTCCCAATGTACCCTGTGTGCTCAGGGAGACCCAGGGAGACTACTGAGAAATCCTCTGAATTTTATTGTCCTTTTCACCCCTTCTTCTCTTTAAAAGCTCTTGTCAACCTCTGGGACTGCCCCGCCCCGCCCCCATGGACCACCAGTGGAGATCTGGAGACTCCTTATACACTGGGAGAAACTCCACTTTTGTACACTTCTAGCCCAACATTGGCTGTCATACCCAAATCCTAAGCGCAAACTGGACCCAAACAGAAAAAAAAAATCAGAAACAAAGTCTGAATGTGGAGCTAAGAAACGAGAGGCCCTCAGTAGTTCAAATTCTCCCTGGGAACATAGTCCCAGTGTAGGTGACAATGTCGCAGCAACAGCTGGAGTGGTGACAGATGTCTCTACCGGTACTTTCATGTTGATTATTCGAGCAGAGGGTTGGGTCACCAGTGACCATTTTCAAAAGGCTTCCTTGGCCACAGTTTGGGAAAACACTACGGCAGGTGTGGGCCTGAGGGATGTGGCCCAAGCATTGGCCCAGGGAATATTAATCACTCCTGTTGCTTATTGTCAGGGGAACAGGGATGGCTGGTTGGTAAACCAGCAAGCCCTGTGGACAGGTCATGAATGGACACCATCACTTTGGAGGGTGGCAGAGTACCTTAAAATCAATACCGCCTAGAAATCAAAGGGGTTTGGGGACTTTTTTGCCAACACCATGCAATGCCAATATTTCACAGTGGAGGAACAGGCACTCTGAGAGTGTTGTTATTCCAAGACAAAGTGCTGTAACTTCAAAGGCAATGAAAGGTGGGCCTTGGTTGTCCACCATTTACAAACAACGTTCTCATCTCCTTTGACCGAGCAGGTAGTGGGTGGAGAAATCAGAGCTGGCTTCTCAGTGTGTGTGTGTGCGTGCGCGCGTGCACCCATGAGTGTACTTTCAAGTGCATGCAAGTGTGTATATTTTTTTGGCAGGACAGTGATAGGTGATCTGTTTGGGGTGACCTGAGAGGCTGTAACTTGGGGGAACGTAATGAAATCAAAAAAAGAAATTGAGAGTGATCTGTGGGGTGGGGGGAGGATTTTCTAATGAAAAAGCAGAAAAAACCTTTGGCCTTGGTCCTCATAGGCCAACTAGAATCAGTAAAGCATTGAACAAATAAGTAGTCAGGAATACTTGTGTCCAGGGGCTGCAAGAAGATGTTATAACTGATTCTTTGTCCTCTTTATTTTTGGAGAACCTTCCTGTCAATAATTTAGGAGGACAAAAAATATTTTTTAAAAGGATGCTTAATTTCCCTCTCTTTTAAACTACTCTGATAGCTTGGTACTAATCATTCGAACAACAGATGGCTTGGCAGTGAAGTCATAAGTAAGCAGAAGGCCATAGGAGCTATGAAGAATAAAGACCTAATGTATAATATTTTATAGTGGTTGGAGTCTTTGAGATTCTCCTGAGAACTGTCTTTTTTAAAATCTAAATTCAGTTGTCTATCTCATCCAAGTTTCCAGCAAGGGGGTGGGGGAAACTGGAAGTTTCTTTTCAGATATCAAATAGAGTTGACTTACCAGACACCCCAGGATAGGCAGGAGTATCAATATTTCATAGAACATCTTTCCTCTCCCACGCTCACTTCAGGATCAGGGCTGAGGTATGGAGTTAGGTGGATTTAATCCCAGGAGCTCAAGCTGCCTCATTGAAGGAATTAGTGAGAGAAGGTTCTTAGATATCAAATACTGAATGTTCCAAGGACAGCAAACACCTACTTGAGGAAAAACCTTATAATCCAAGCATTCTTTATGGGGCACCCCAGTCAGAGGTTGGCTGGGGACACAATGATTGTCATGGGATAAAGACCTTCCTGAATAAATTGCTGATAAATTGATAAATTTAGTATCTCTCTCCATCTCTCTCTCTCCCCTCCTCCCCTCTCCCCCTCTCTCTCCCACCCTCCCTCCCCTATTAGCATCCATTCCTGCCCTTCAGGGTAATCCTATATAATAAAGAGGTGATATGCAAATTAACCCTCATGCCATCACAAGATGGCTGCCTACAACCAGGTCGGCAGGGGGGTTAGTGAGGGACGACCAAACGACTGAACAGCAAGCTGCATGGGGCAACCAGGCTGGCAGGGGGCCGTGAGGGGCAATCAGGCTGGCATGGGGGGCAGTTGGGGTGACCAGGCCATCAGAGGGGGCAGTGAGGGACAATCAGGCTGGCAGGGGGGAAGTTAAGGATGACCAGGCAGGCAGGCAGGTGAGCGATTAGGAGCCAGCAGTCCAGGATTGTGAGAGGGATGTCCGACTGCTGGGATCAGGTCTAAACTGGCAGTCAGACATCCCCCAAGGGGTCCCGGATTGGAGAGGGTGCAGACTGGGCTAACGGGACCCCCCCTGCATTAATTTCGTGCACCAGGCCTCTAGTTTTCACATATAATGTACATTGACTGCCAAGTGACAAATCATGCTCAAAACATAGAATTTCATGAAGTTGATGGAAGTGACCACTGGGTTGAGTCATAATCATTGGCAGAATCAGACCAGGTGACAAATGAACTAGAGAAAACTGATGAGAATAGCTTTTGATTTCTTTGTTTTTTAAGATAAATTCTCAAAGTCCTCAATTCTTCACTATTTACCATAACATTTTTGGTCCCCATTGTGAATGAATTCATTCTTGGTGGCCTTTCCAAGTGGCAAAGATTTCAGTTAATAAGGACCCTGTTTACCCAGATGACAGGCATCTCCACCTTTGTACCGGGTCCTGGCACCATAGCAGGTCCTCAGTAAGTGGGTTGTTTTTTTTTTGTTTGTTTGTTTGTTTTTTAATGAACAGCCAAATAAGCAGAAGTAAGTCTCTTACCTTGAGCTTCCTTGAAGGTCAGGCTCAATTGAAAGGACAACAAAACCAGCCCCAAGAAGACATGCAAGTATGTGGACAGATGCTCAATGTCATCAGCCACAAGAGAAGTGCAAATCAAACCACAGTGAGGTATGCCCACACCTCTCAGATGGCAAACATCAGAACAGTGACAACACCAAATGCAGGTGAGGGTGTGGAGGCAGGCACATGGCATGTGAGTTGCCACCTCAGTGTTACAGGTGAAAGTTCTGTAAAGATAGTTGAAGACAGTGACTCTGAACTTGAAGATGTGCACTTTGATGCCTTTTAATCTGGATCCTCTCTTACCCTCTAGCGGGATTCATTTCTAAAACTAGCCTTTTAGTCAAAACCACTTGCAGTCAAAATTATCTTTGAAAAATGTACAAATGCAATCCTAAGAGTATAGTTGGTGTCTACAACTGAGTGGAAATTTTCATGCACAATATGTTTAAGGACCATTGTGGTAAAAGAGGGAAAAAGACCATCCCTGGAACTGCTTTGAAGATAAACAGCAAGTCCTCCTACAAAGCAGGGGAGTGAGGAATTCTCACGTGCCCGACTTCCCACACAGTGTTTTTAGCGCTAAACCTCTAAAACTTGTGTGGTGTCTTAATGGATTGGTTTGTTGCCTTGGGGATTAACCAAGATATTGAAGTGTGTCTTCCAGGTGGCATTGGGGACAACATGTTTCAAAAGTCAGGGTTTAGGTTAAATGTGTGAAGGGGCCCTGCTGGGGTGGCTTCTCATCTCACATGAACACCTGTCTTTCTGGCGCTCACTTAGTAACTGGGGGGCAACCACTCCATGCCAACGTGAGCCAGCTAGTGTGGGTCAGCCAAAGACCACGTTTTCTAGCTTAAGGGGAAGTTCAAGGAGTCTGGTCATGAAAATGATCTCTGTGATGTTTACTTCCCAAGTCAGTGTCTCACTTAAGAAGAGAAGATTTGCAGGTATGTGTGCATGCCCATTGCACACGTGTTTGCATTCAGGTGTTATTTTTCCATTAGAAAAAGCAATCGAAAAACCCACACACCCATATGAAGTGGGTGGTACATCCATACACCAGCGGAAGCCTCTACCGACTCCCCTTTGTTGTGGTTACACAATTCCTAATGAACTTCTCTGATGAGGTCACGGCACCGAAATGAATATGTACTTTTCTTTTCAGTGTGGGGCACCGTGGGCGATGAACACCATCTCATTGAATTCTGCTTGCGTTTCAAGTGGGACTCTCTGGACTCTGGGAGCTTAAAACTCATCAGCATACAGCCCTATTGCTGGTCTCCTAATATCACAGTTATTGACCCTGGGCTGCAAAAAAGAACTTCCTAATTAGATTTGTTCTGTTCTTGTGTTTATAGGCACATTTCTTTCTCTCTAGCCGATGATATATCAGCCTTTATTTATTTTTTATTATTGAAATACTTTGTGTTAAAAGGACCCGCTCCATTAACTGAGATTTGTTCTATCTACTCCAGGGCTGGGATGCACTGAAACATTCCGTCATGTGTTTCCTTCTCTATTTCCTTAGAAACGCACTTGCCGATCTGAATGGGGAACATTGATGTGGTTGAGGTTAATTATTTGGCTTTTGCTGGGCACATTGGGACGCGCTGCGTCTGCTGGAACACAGACTAAAATTGGAACACTGAAGAGGAGAGAGTGGCCCTGTGCCCGGATGACACATCTGAAGTCGTATTGATTGAGGGAGATGTTTTGTTGAATGATAAGAATGACACCAAGGTTATGGTTTTGTGATTTCCTGCAGCTGGCAGGGCTTGGAGCAGTAAACACGGTGAAGTTCGGGGCTACATCTCACAGTGAGATTCTAGAAAATTCTCAATAACTAAACGCAGAGGGTACTTTACACTTAGGAAGTTCGCCCCCCTTGAGTTCCCCCAACAGACTTGCGACGAGGACCTTATTCCCATTTTGCTCACAGAGGAACCGAGGCTCAGAGCTACTTGCTTGGGGCCACAGATGGTGGTCGATGGGCTTCCCAAACTCAAGTCAGTCACTGGCACCTTCAGCAATGCTGCCTCTGCCGTCACCTACACGATTATTGGCTTCTGTTATCCTTTAGGCTCACTTACAGAAAATGTAAATATTGTTCATTTTACTTCATTTAAAATTTTTTCACAACAAACATAAGTACATCTATTTTTTAAAGAGAAACTGTTTATTGCCAGTGAGAACAAAAACCAATATCGTGAGCCATGAAGAACACGTTACAGAATAAAAAACACAGGGAACAGACAGTGTTTTTCGGTAAGTAAGTCTAGCTAGATTCTGCCCTGGGCAAAAGGCATGGCCCTAGGTCTACTCCCTTCACAGAAGGAGACTGGGGTGTGAGGGAGGTGTTAGAGGGACATCAGCTCCCAGGTGAGGCTTTTGTTTTTCCTTAATGAGAGAGGTTACGGGAACAGCTTTCTCACTGTGTCACTCAGTGCTATTTAGCACTAGGCTTGAGAATCACCCCCACCGGGCTGAGCCCCTCCCCAGGGACCACCGCTCTGTCAGTAGGACCCCCGCTGGCTTGTATTGTCTAATCTAGACCTGCATAGATTTAGACTCTACATCCAGCAGGTGGGGGTGAGGCCGTGGGATGACATTCTGCAAAGATCCGCCCCCAGACCCTGCCTTCTCTGCCTCACTGCAGGTGCCGAATGGGGCTCTCAGGCAGCTTCAAACTCTGCCTTTCTTTTTGTTTTTTTTTTGTTTTTTTTAATCCTCACATGAGGATATTTTTTCCCCATTGACTTTTAGAGAGAGAGAGAAAGGGAGGAGGGAGAAGGAGAGAGAGAGAGAGAGACATCGATGTGAGAGAGACACATCAACTGGGTGGGGGTCGATCTCGCAACTGAGGTTCATGCCTTGACCGGGAATTGAACCCACAACCCTTCAGTGTTCCAGCTGACACTCTAACCACTGAGCAAACTGGCCAGGGCCAAACTCTGCATTTCTACGATTCTGAGAGGTTGACTGAGCCCGAGTCTGCTGTGGGGGAAGGCGGGGGGGGGTGGGGGAACTGGATAT
>NW_005371769.1:3448177-3453584 GCF_000412655.1 Myotis brandtii | reverse complement strand
GGTGCGGGGGCGGGGGGGCGGGCTCATCTTTCTCCTGAGAACAATGGGGAGGCATTGCAGGATTTGGGTGCAGGGGTGGAGGGCAGGAGTGACCATGCAATGTAGGCTTCAGAAAGGCCCCTCCAGGAGCAGGGTGAGCAAGGATTGCGGTGGATAGGGCGGGTGCAGAGTGGACGCTGGGAGACTGATTAGAAAGCATCTGAGACAGGCCCAGCGCCTCTGTGTTTAAAAAGGACTTGGGAAAAGTGAGGCTCCACCTAGAGGAACAAAGAGGCTGAGTCATACACTGTAACCATGTGATGCTTCCCTTAGCACATGGAACAGGTAAATAAGGCGCATGTTTGCTCTGACCACCACCCGTTCCCCACACCCCCAGATAAATCTGTTCACCCCCGATGCCCTTGGCAGATAAAAGGACAGCTTGGAGTTTGGAGGGCACCTGCCAGATCATTATCTCTACATGTGTGTCCGTGTGCATGTGTCTAACACGAATGGACCGCACTGCACATTTCACTGTACCACTTTTTTTTTTTTTTACTTAAATATATTTTATTGATTTTTTACAGAGAGGAAGGTAGAGAGATAGAGAGTTAGAAACATGGATGAGAGAGAAACATCGATCAGCTGCCTCCTGCACATCTCCCACTGGGGATGTGCCCACAACCAAGGTACATGCCCTTGACTGGAATCGAACCTGGGACCCTTGAGTCCGCAGGCCTATGCTCTATCCACTGAGCCAAACGGGTCTCGGCTGTACCACTTTTTTTACTCAACAACTCTGCATAGTTTTTCACGGTTGATGCATATGACCTATCTCACCCTTGTAACAGGGTCTCCTGGGGGAAGATGCTCTGATGTATGTGGCCTTTCTCCTGACAAGGGTAGTGGGTCATGTCCATCTGTCACTGCTGCATCTTGCTCCTTGGACCACTGTCCCTAACTCCAGGGCCCGAGCTGTGGGTTTCTCTAGGGAAGACCCAGGGGGAGGAATTGCTGGGTCTTTGACTTAGGCTGTTCACTTTAAAATGCTTACTTCCAGAATGCCTCCCGGTTTACTGTCCCCTCAGCAGCACACTAGAGGACTTCCTTCCTGAGAAGTGGTACTTCTAATGGCCTTGGGCAGGAGGGGCTTTCTACCGGACCTTGCACCCGCCCTCCCTGGGGCCACTGTAGATAAAAACGCAGAGGGATGATAAGACTATATTTTTTAATCACAGAGAAGTGAGTTTCTCTTGACCAAACTTTAAGCCCACTGGGTACATTTGATGTTCTCTCCAAATATTAATAGATTTGTTCCTCAGCAGAGGCACGATGTCTCAGGCTGCTCCCAGAGAGCCCGCCACTGCGAAGGACACAGAGCCACGCAGGACTTCCTCTGTGCCTGGCCAATTCATTAGGCCTGCTTAGCGACTTGCAGGAGAGATTAATTGATTTGCAGGCTTCGGAGCCCGAAGTGTTACTCGGCTAAATCCCAGAAAGCTCCGGCCGCCCGGGAGCTCGGGGGAGCAGCCACTAACAGGGGAGGCTCCGGTCAAAGGGTGAGCAGTGTCCTCACCCCTCATTATACACAGGGGCCAGAGCTGGACTCCTCGGCCCTTCCTGCTCAGTGGGGGGTTTGTGGCCATAGCCCAGACTCCCGGGATAAAATGAGAGGCTCACAGGGCTGAAGCCACAATATGCGAGCATTGTCTCTCTTTGTAAGCTTTCATTATCCCCAGACAGACACCCCAAAATGGTGCTGGTGGAGGTGGGATTTCAACTCTGCACCCTGCCTTGGGAAGGACTTTTGGGCTGTGAGGAAAAGAAACTCGATTCTAATTGGCCTGAACAACAACAACAAAATATTCATTATCTCCTGTGACAGACAAGCTTCAGGCTGGCTGGACCCAGGAGGGACTAGTGATGTCACTGGGACTCAGTTTCTCCATCTCTTGGTGGGCTTTCTTCTGGGTCATCATCTCGGGCTCCTCTGGTACCTGCCTAGCTGCCCACATTCATGCTGGCTTCTCATTGACCAGGGTGGGCCTGGGTCTCTCCTGGACCCACCCGGGGGATTTGAGTGGCTCGGACTGGGCCAGGCATCTGGCAGGGAGGGGCTGGGGTCTCTCTGCTCCAGCCCGGGAGGGAGGGATGGCTCCCACAGGAAGTAGGGGCAGCGCAGGTAAACAGGCAGATGCCTCTGACTCATGCTTTAATGACGTTCTGTGCATCTGCGAGCAGCAGAGCCCCTCAGGCCCCTGAGAGGGGAGAAGTAGGAGGTGGTCTGAGCCTCTTCTCACAGAGCTTGGACAGGGTGGTGAACTGAGACACCTTTGCGAAACAGATTAGAGTCCCACAGCCCGAGGTGCCCACGCAATTACCGGAGGCCGTGCTGTGCCAGGCAGTGTGTGGGAGCAGGAAGCGAGGCAAATAAGAACATGACATGGCCCTTGTCCTTAGGGAGAGCCCAGTCTGGCAGAGGAGCCGGCACAGACTGGTAAACAAGTCATTACAAATGCAATGCGGTGAGCTTGCTGATGTGATTAAGCTCCCAAATGAGGGCTCCTGACAAGGCCGCGGCAGAGGGAGGGTGGGCTCGCATAAGCAGCAACTCGGGGAGGGGCCGCCTCCAAGGCCCCGCCACCTCCATCCTCAAGGCCCCTCCATCCGGCCCTCCGCAGGGGGAGTGATGTGGGCTGTGGCTGTCCTTCTTTATCATACCTTTCCTTTCCTTCCTTGGATCCTAGTTTTTTGCATACACACTCAAATGCTGGAAATTGAGGCACACAGCACTTAACTACTACTTATTTATGTATTTATGTATTTATTTATTTATTTATCTAAAATGCTAAGTGTCTCCCTTCGTGATCACTAATAGATTCCCGTCGAAATGGAATGATATGCTCTGAGTTCTGACTTCTGGGCAGACAGAGGGTGGGAAGGCCTCCTGGCCGGGCACTAGGGGCTGGTCCAGGTGGGGATGTGGGAGGGCAGGACCATAATTAAAGAGAAGTTGAAAAACGGGTATTAGAAAGAGAAATGCATGGTTATGGTCAACGTTACCAAAACAAGCCTCCTTTTCAGGTTTGGGTTCAATCTTGGGAAGTTCAGGTTCAGTCCCAAACCTGAAAAGGAGACTGTTCTAGAACCTTCTAAGTGAAGTGCTGGAGCCAGGAGCCAAATGGAATCAAAGGATGGGGTGGGATGTCACACCATAACCTCAGGCTTGGTCCACAGACCTCCAGATGGGGCACAAAGTGATGAAAGGTTCAGGGCTCATCTCCCTGGGCCATTCCCCTGGCACCTGGCCTTCAGGAGGGGCAAGGCCTATTTGGTTTTGGAGACAGGTGAGCCTTTAGGACTAATTCTAACTAAGGTGTTAGTGGGGAGGTGCGGCAGCATAGAGGGCCGATGGTGAGCCTAGAGAAGAAATAACTCTAAGTGACATATAGACAAACGGAGATGCATGGAATCATGATGAGAAAGTAGTTCTCTTCTCAGGTTTCTGTTAAGCCTCTTGCCTGCATCATGGAGAGAGTCTTGTTTCGGTGCTAATGCGTCTTTAACATCTGCTCAACGAACTCTTTACTAATCTCCCTTTAAATGAAGAGAGGTTAGGTTTCAGCATCTAGCTAGAGTTAGAGAATAGAGTTCTATTTTCATTGCATTTATTTTTTCAGGAACCTTCTAATGCCAGAGACCTCACCTTCCAGCTGCCTCTCACAATAGACTGCAAAGTCAACCCCCCCCCCTCCCCGCTTTTCGGCCTCCTGTAGGGTCAGGAGTGATGCAGGGGAAGGAAGTTTGGTTTTTGGATTCAGAAGAACTCCTGTGAGTCCTGACTTTTTCTCTAACTCAGTGGTTCTCAACCTTCTGGCCCTTTAAATACAGTTCCTCATGTTGTGACCCAATCATAAAATTATTTTTGTTGCTACTTCATAACTGTAATGTTGCTACTGTTATGAATCGTAATGTAAATTTCTGATATGCAGGATGGTCTTAGGCGACCCCTGTGAAAGGGACGTTCGACCGCCAAAGGGGTCGAGACCCACAGGTTGAGAACCACTGCAAACTACTTCCTTGGTCAAGGCCATCCCTTCTCTGCCTCAGAGCCTCACCTGTAAAGTGGGGGCATAGTTTCTAAGTCCATAGGTTCCAGAAGCATTGACCTACACTGACCTTTAACCTGGCCCTTGAAAACCCCATGAAGCCTGAACATGTGCTCATGACCGTGGGAAGAGCCCAGCAACATGAGACTTAGGTAGGGTGGCTAGCA
Organism: Myotis brandtii; assembly: GCF_000412655.1. Taxonomy (NCBI): domain Eukaryota; kingdom Metazoa; phylum Chordata; class Mammalia; order Chiroptera; family Vespertilionidae; genus Myotis; species Myotis brandtii. Next base: position 3,449,329 of record NW_005371769.1, on the reverse strand, counting down.
TGGCTCACAGCAGGGGACTGTTGGCTAAGAGTCCAGCCCAGGTCTGGAGAAGACCTCGGCAAGCCAAAGGAAGGAGTAATGGATGGTGAATTTCAGAAGGGGAGCTAGCGGGCATCTGGGAGGGTATTTGGGGGCACTCGAACTTCTGCCACATGAATGCTTATGTTGCTTTCCCTGCGGAGGGGAAGGGAGAGAGACCAGGGACCGGAATAGTCCTCCGTGCTCCTGCCCCACCGCACCTCGGCCTCCTGGCAATGGTGGCTCTGCTTCTGGACGCTGCCTTCCCCTCCATCAAGTCATTCACATTGGCCTTGACCCCACCACTGGGTGCTGGCGGGACCCTGGAGAATCTGCTCTGACAGCATTGCTTCCTGCATGAGCTTTTGGACCGTTTCCTCCGAATGTTTTTCCTCCTCTAATTCTCATTATGGCCCTGCAGGGTCAGGAGGGGTGTGGGGGCCACTCTCCACCTTAATTAGTCTTGTCCAAGTTCAGACATTGAGGGGGAGAAATGCAAGTTTAATTCTAAGGTTTCTCCTTTGCTAAACCTCTTAAAATTTCAGCTTGCTTATTTTCTTAACTTCCGGAGACATGACAAAGTAATTCTGTGCCCCTCCACATGGACGTTAATGATTATTTTCAGTGTTCCGCTGTTGCTGCGAGGCACCTGGTGTTCCGGGAATGGACAAAAGCCATTTTTCTAAGTACTAGCATTTGAAATTATTAAGTGTTCATTAAGCACCCCGGGTGCAAAGCACTCTCGGAGATGTTTGTTTCTCAATTTTCTATAATTTCCTTATTTTTTTCCCCTAGCTAAAGGCAGATTGAAAAATGAACTCAGCGCATTTGAGTCTCTGAATCATAGTTAATGCGCGACGCCCCCTCCCTTAACTGCTCTGTTTTGCTTCTGCTTCCTCCCTCTCCTCTGCTTATCAATCCGACAAAGTTCTGGTGCTTTTTAACCCCTACTCGGGGGCTAGAACTTTTGCTTTCTTCCTGACTACCTGCCAGGAAGAGGTGAGTGCGGAAGCCCCTGCCCGCAGCGCCCGGGACTGCAGGGAGAGCAATGGAAAAATCCACCAGCCGCAGAGCAGCCTGCGGGGGAAGAGGGGGGCAGAGTCTGGGCGGCAGTCTGAGCCCTGCTGCAGAAGG
>NW_005371769.1:3379173-3448156 GCF_000412655.1 Myotis brandtii | reverse complement strand
CCCGCCAGGGACATGAGGGGGTCTTGACAAGCCCCTCTCTGCGTGGACCCTTCTGGAAAGAACACAAAGCCCAAAGCCCCCCTCCCCTCCGCCCTCACGGCTCCGTGACTCTGCAGCCGAGAAAAAGGCTGTTTTTTTCTTTGCCTTTCTTCTTCTCTTTTTATTTTTTTTAACAACAGCCTCACATAACCTCAAAAGTTAGCCATGAATTTATCAAAACTTTTTCTGAAACTCATCTAACCTCTGGTGGGGGTTAAAAAACAAGCCTTGTGAATTTATTACCGAGAGAAACGAAGCACGTCTTTTATTTTGCAGCCCCGGTCCTGCCCGGGGTCCTGCGGCCGCCCAGGGGTGCCTGGGCACGGCCTGGACCTGGCTTCCATGCGGGGGGGCACCTGTGCACTCGGAAGACCCGCTCTGAGTACCAGGGGACCCCTGGGCACGGGTTTTGTCGATGTCCCTAGGAGCTCAGGCGGCTGGACTAAGATGCCAGGCTGCAGCTAGAGGAGGGAGAGCAGGGCTCCTGCCCGGGGTCCTGCGGCCGCCCAGGGGTGCCTGGGCACGGCCTGGACCTGGCTTCCATGCGGGGGGGCACCTGTGCACTCGGAAGACCCGCTCTGAGTACCAGGGGACCCCTGGGCACGGGTTTTGTCGATGTCCCTAGGAGCTCAGGCGGCTGGACTAAGATGCCAGGCTGCAGCTAGAGGAGGGAGAGCAGGGCTCTGACCTCAGTCCCGGGCCTTTTTCTAATAGGACGACCCCACTGACAAAGCCCCTCCACCGTCCCAGCCCCCAGGTGACCGGCTTGTCATGTCGTTTCATTGACCTCTCATGAATGCCTCCCAGATGTGCAGGGATGAAATGATGCTGAGAGAGAGGGCAGGGGCCCCAGCTGGTAACAGGAGGAAGGGGAGAAAGAAAGGACCAAGTGGGGTGCAAGGGCCTTCCGGGCTCCCAGTCCCGCGGCAGGTGAGGCAGGGTCCCGGGTTCCATGCCCATGGGGCCCCCAGCCTCTGCACAGGGCGCTGGACTTGTAGACCCTTCTGTGCCCAGGCTGGGGCTCTTGCCTTGCTCCCCGGCTTGGAACATGCCGGTTGTCCTTCAGACCTGCCCATGTTGTTAAAAGGCACACGTAAAAATCTTAAAAGGCAACTGTAAAAGGGAGATGCCAGAGGGAGAGGCTGCGGCAGCCCCCAGGGGTCCAGCACGGGGAGGGGGGGCGTCATGCCACCACCTGGAGTCCTGAGTCGAGTCTTAGCTCCTCTGTGCCTCAGTTTCCCCCTCTGTGATGTGAGGGTGGTAATAACAGTATTCATTTTCATTTTATATAAAGTTTGAAGCAGGCTTAGCATCCTACTGCATAGTGAGCCTCACAGCTCATTGTTATTCATCTCTACAGAGGAGCCAGAGAGCCAGAATTTTCCATTAAGAAAAATCTCTCAATTTTTACATGAGAGTAATTAAGGCACATGGACACACACACACACACTAGTCTGGACCCAGATAGAGTCAGGTGAGACCCCCTCACTGCCCGTTGCTTTGATAAATCTGACCGCTCTTGGCAGGCTGCCGGCTGTGGGGGGCCGGGGCTTCATCCGGTGCTCACCCAGGTGGTCAGCCCCGCCCTCCAGGGCTACTTGCTGAGCACCTACTGTGCAGGTCAACGTTGCCCTTTGAAGGGCAAATCAAGCACGTTTCACTGAGCTCCCACTGTCTCCTCAAACCTTTAAAGCTTCTCGGAGTTCAGAGAAAACAAGAACAGAAATTACATGCTACAGCGATTCCAAAAGGCATTACAGTGGAGACTGCCGAGCTCCGAGGAAGTGCAGCGTCATCCATCTTCATTCGCGTGCATTAAACACAATATGCTATTGATTTTTAAAGATCCACACATTAGTGGTTCAAAAGAAATTGAGTTTGAATGTTTTAATATGAAAGCAATTATTTTCCTTGTAAATCTGTTTCTGGGTCTGCAGGCTCTCCCTCCCTTCTGGGGAGGGGGGAAACGCCATTTCTGACTTATGAATCCTTAACTGCTTTACCCTTTAAATCCTGTGTTGTGTTCTGTCGTGTTTAATTTCAATTAATTAGGGTTCATTAAAGTAGCATTTCATTATAGATTCAAGGCATACATGTTATTTTTTTAAATTAAGAAATGGGGAACAATTTTAATGAGTTTTTAGTAATTCTTTTTTCATGCTGAGAAACCCCACTTAACCTGGCCTGTTCTAGAAGTCTCCCTCAAGAGGAAGAGGTTCTTTTTAATTTGTTTGGCTTTGTGTTTACTTCTCCCCATCTCTCCGTGGATTTTGCACAGCTGGTTGAGCAGGCCTTGCTTCGGTCCTGGCAGCCTGAGCTCTCGGTGCTTCTGAGGACACAGTCCTATTTCTCCTCTGCTTCCGGTTTTGCCACTCAATAAATTTGAGGAGTCACGAAGCAGTCATCTGGGTAGTTAGATAAGGAGGAAAATGATGAGTTCTCTAGTGTTTTGCTTAGAAGAATGGGCAGCTAGATTAATCAATGTCTTTTGGAAATGCGTCTTTATAGAAAAGACTGGCTTCTTTCATCCCAGTCATGATTGTGTCTCATAGGCAAACGCAGGAGCTGATTTTCTAGGGCCTTGGAGCAGACAATCAAGGTTTGAATTTTAAATGTGTCTTTAGGCGAAGTGAGATAAGTCCTTAATCCCACCTTTGATATGGTTAGGAGGGTGGTGGGGGTCAGTAGGTATCCATGGTGCCCAGCCATCTTATTCTCGGGGCACAAGGAGGATGAGTAATGTCTGTTAGAGTCAGGAGAATGTGTGGGTATGAGTCACAATTCTTGGTAGCAAGGAACCAGAATCCAACTCAAAAAGGTTTAAGCACAATAGGGAATTTGTAATGAGAAGCCAAGGCCGGATCTGCGGACTCGATGATGTCACCAGGGTCCTGTTTACCTGACTTCCTCTCTGAGCTGGCTTTCCTCTGTGGCCTGCACCCCTAGGTGTGTGGTGGTCCCGGGGGCCCACCCACTTAGTGTTGGTGGTAGAAAGTCCCAGCACTGACTGTAATTTAGTGAGGTTTGGCTCACATGCCTAGCCTTGAGCCTTCTGTTTGGCCTGGTGTGTAGAATGTACCCCCCCATCCCCGGAGGTGGAGGTGGCCAGGATAAGCCAGCCAACTTTCATTGAGCTGGCTGGTCCCGGAGGAGGATCAGGTGCTGAGGTGACAGAACCACAGGTGCCCATCCCAGTCTCCTCTGCTTCCCAGGCACAGGTCACAGAGGTGGTGCACCCAGCCAGGAGCATTCAGTGCCCGGCTAGATGCTGCTGTGCCCCGCCTGGGTCCCTCCCTGCTCAGGCTGGGGACCCACCTGTGCCCACGCCCTAGCTGTCAAGGGTGATAGCTGCTTATGCTTATATCTGCCCCTCTCTAAAAAGATTTCCTGAAAGGGAACCAACTTGCTCCTGACATACACACAGACGGCGAAGAGAAGGGGTGGTGGCCACAGCCACTGGCCCATTGATGGGGTGAGCCCACTCAGTCCCTCTAGGTGGGGTAAATTTTGTGATGCAATTCCTACTCCAGAGCTCCCTGAAGGCTCTCTGTAAATCATGTTTGTCTATCTTCCTCCTGTTTCTTTCACCATCTTTAGGCTTCTTCCAGGAGCATCCCCCTCAACCTCCTCCCCTCCAGTTACCAATTATCTGTAAATCATGAAATGCAGCTACTTATCACATATACCCCAATATAAGACTATTCCTATTTTCTCAACTCAAAGATTGAAAGGGATTTGGCAGCCAACCTGAAATATAACATACAAAGATATAGATGGAATAGGCAAGTTTCTATTTACAACATTTAATCGATTCATCGAGGTGCATCTACCCCTTTAAATCACACATTACATAAACTGTTAGTGTGGTGATGCTGCATTTTCTGCTCACATTTCATGAAGCCATTCTAGGTGAACTTGTAGCATGTGTCTTTGATGTGGCCTTTGTCATCGCCTGAGCCACTGGTTGAGTCATCTAATAGGGCTTTCAGAACACTGCATCTTCACTTCATTCCCTGTGCTTTGAGAGCTAGGACTTTAAAAAGCTGAGTACAATGCCATCATAGAAATCTACCCACAGCCACGAGGACCCATTTAGATAACGTCAGGACAGTCGCTTTTATTTCTTTGGTAGATGCCTGTTCGCAATTTCCACCAAATAAACATGTCCTATTTTGCTTTTAAAAGCAGACTTCAAGAGACTTGTTTACAACATTCAGTGCTTATAATTGTGTCCCAAATGCCCAGGAAGAATGACTAAATTTGTTTCAAAGGTCTCCTTCCCATCATCTTTTAAAAATCAATTTTGTCAGGTGATAGCAAGGACTGACCCAAACGGGCATTGATTGGCATTTCAGGCTAATGAGTCTTTCTAAACAGTACTTTGTAATCTGCAATGAAGTAATTGGGAGAGCTTCTGACAGAATGAGAGTTTATAAGGATTTTATTATAAGATAACTGCTTCTTCTCTGAAGGATCCATGTTGAGGGTAAAACCTCTCTCATATTTAGGCATATGTGGTCCTTAGCATAACATCTTTTCCGACTGATCAGAAAAGGAGCTGAGGGGGACCAACTGGCCTTGCTTGATTTCAAAAGTAAAATAAAATTTTGGAGGACATGGAGAAGGAATGTTTTCTTCATGTTAGTATAAACAGAGGAAGAAAATCTAAAAGATGATCCAATCAGAGGGAGCTATTTGAGAGCCACTATATTTTTTCATGCATTATTTTAACTAGTCATTCACTCTAACCTTCTTTATTATGGACATTTTTGCTCTCAAACATCAGTTCTGTCAGTTGCTCAGCCATATTATAATTTGTGTGTAATATCTTATAGTATCTAATAAGAATAATAGTAGGAATAATCTTAGCTAACATCAATGGGGCACTTACTACGGACTAGTCACTATCTGAGCCCTTTTATCATCTCCTTGAGACTTTGACAGCAGTACAAGTGCTATCATTATGCTCGACTTGTAGATGCATGGAAGGGCAGAGTGGTGATTGGAGGCTGTGCACAAGCAAGTGCTACGCATCTAGGTGGTCTAACCCCAGACCCAGGTTATCACAGGTCATGATTCTCATTCCAGACCTCGCTAGTTATAATTGGAAGCTCCAAAGTATAGGATGATTACCTCTGTGATTTGTGAACAAATAATCTGAAATTTTAAAATTACAATATATATATTAATCATCATAAATGCATATCTATATATTCATATGTCTTATATCAAGGGTAACTATATATGTACTTACTATACAGCATTATCTAACTTACTAGAGGCCCAGTGCACGAATTCGTGCACCAGTGTGGTCCCTCGGCCTAGCCTGCGGAATCGGGCCAAAACTGGCTCTCCAACATCCCCTGAGGGGTCCTGGATTGCTCGAGGGTGGAGGCCAGGCCAAGAGACCCCACTGGTGCACGATCAGGGCCAGGGAGGAATGTGGGAGGTTGGCCAGCTGGGGAGGGACTGTGGGAGGGCTCCAGGGCGTGTCCGGCCCATCTCACTCAGTCTCTATTGGCCAGACCCAGCAGCAAGCTAACCTACCAGTTGGAGCGTCTGCCCCCTGGTGGTCAGTGCACAACATAGCGACTGGTCAACCAGTTGACTGTCTGCCCCCTGATGGTCAGTGCATGTCATAGCGAGCCGTTGAGCAGCCTTAGCATATCATTAGCACATTATGCTTTGATTGGTTGAACAGACGACTGGTCGACTAGACACTTAGCATATTGGGCTTTTATTATATAGGATATCAAACATATGTTTACCTGTGATATAAGTCAGCTACTGCTGTGTAACAAAACACCTGCAAACTCAGTGGTTTATAACAATAAGGATTTCTTATTGTCCATGAGTCTGGGTCAGTTAGGCATTTTAGGTTGCTGGTTTGCTGGTTTGCTTTTGTGTCTGGGGGTCAGCTGGCAGGTTGGTGGGTCTGGCTGGTCTAAGATGGCCTCACCCACATGAGGGTTGGCTGCCAGCGGGGGGTGGTGGTGGTGGTGGTGATGAAGTAGATGTCTCCCAGGCTCCCATGGGTTGAGAGAGAGAGAGAGAGAGAGAGAGAGGCACGCAGATCTGGTGGTCAGTGCACAACATAGCGACTGGTCAACCAGTTGACTGTCTGCCCCCTGGTGGTCAGTGCACAACATAGCGACTGGTCAACCAGTTGACTGTCTGCCCCCTGGTGGTCAGTGCACAACATAGCGACTGGTCAACCAGTTGACTGTCTGCCCCCTGGTGGTCAGTGCACAACATAGCGACTGGTCAACCAGTTGACTGTCTGCCCCCTGGTGGTCAGTGCACAACATAGCGACTGGTCAACCAGTTGACTGTCTGCCCCCTGGTGGTCAGTGCACAACATAGCGACTGGTCAACCAGTTGACTGTCTGCCCCCTGGTGGTCAGTGCACAACATAGCGACTGGTCAACCAGTTGACTGTCTGCCCCCTGGTGGTCAGTGCACAACATAGCGACTGGTCAACCAGTTGACTGTCTGCCCCCTGGTGGTCAGTGCACAACATAGCGACTGGTCAACCAGTTGACTGTCTGCCCCCTGGTGGTCAGTGCACAACATAGCGACTGGTCAACCAGTTGACTGTCTGCCCCCTGGTGGTCAGTGCACAACATAGCGACTGGTCAACCAGTTGACTGTCTGCCCCCTGGTGGTCAGTGCACAACATAGCGACTGGTCAACCAGTTGACTGTCTGCCCCCTGGTGGTCAGTGCACAACATAGCGACTGGTCAACCAGTTGACTGTCTGCCCCCTGGTGGTCAGTGCACAACATAGCGACTGGTCAACCAGTTGACTGTCTGCCCCCTGGTGGTCAGTGCACAACATAGCGACTGGTCAACCAGTTGACTGTCTGCCCCCTGGTGGTCAGTGCACAACATAGCGACTGGTCAACCAGTTGACTGTCTGCCCCCTGATGGTCAGTGCATGTCATAGCGAGCCGTTGAGCAGCCTTAGCATATCATTAGCACATTATGCTTTGATTGGTTGAACAGACGACTGGTCGACTAGACACTTAGCATATTGGGCTTTTATTATATAGGATATCAAACATATGTTTACCTGTGATATAAGTCAGCTACTGCTGTGTAACAAAACACCTGCAAACTCAGTGGTTTATAACAATAAGGATTTCTTATTGTCCATGAGTCTGGGTCAGTTAGGCATTTTAGGTTGCTGGTTTGCTGGTTTGCTTTTGTGTCTGGGGGTCAGCTGGCAGGTTGGTGGGTCTGGTTGGTCTAAGATGGCCTCACCCACATGAGGGTTGGCTGCCAGCGGGGGGTGGTGGTGGTGGTGGTGATGAAGTAGATGTCTCCCAGGCTCCCATGGGTTGAGAGAGAGAGAGAGAGAGAGAGAGAGCGCACGCAGATCACACAGCACTCTTGAGACCTAGGTAGGGACCCAGCATGCCATCACTTCTGTTGCCATCCCATGGGCTCAGGAGAGTCCGGGACCTGTCCAGATTCACGGTGGGAAAATGACTTCTCTTTGGTTGCAGAAACACTGGGAGATAAAGCTCTCAGTGGTGCAGCAATATGCCCAGCTGGAGAGTCGGTTCTCATCATGAAGAAAGAGCATCAGAACCAGGGAAACAATTGACATGTCTGCACACGGGCTGGAGGTAGAGACAGGGTGAAGTCCGCCATTTCCCCCCCTTAAATAGAAAACTGTGCTCACGGTCATACCATCAATGTCATTTTTCAGGGACTATTCACATGCTAAGACGTCCCTCTGTGCCTGGACCATCAGGCTCTATAAGTGGTACTAAAATCATATTTCTTTTTAAAATTTTATTTATTGAGTTTAGAGAGAGAGAGAAACATCGATTTGTTACTCCACTTATTTACACATTCATTGGTTGTTTCTTGTATGTGCCCTGACCGGGAATCGAACCCACAACCTTGGCATATCTGGACGACACTCTAACCAACTGAGCTACCCAGCCAGGGCCATGTTCTTATTCCTTATTGAACTCCCCATCGCAGTAAAAAGCTGTTACCACCAATAAATTATAGATAGAACTTTGAAGTTCTAGTTAGAGAAAAATGTTTTTGTTTGTTGGTATTTAGAGAGCTATGTGGAACCTGGTCGCTAACACGCAGTGGTTGCTTCCTGGCTGGGGTTGTGCACTTCTCTCCAAGTCCCTCCTCTTCCAAATGCTCTGCCTGGAACAAACCGCTGTGGCTTGCTGCCCCCGCCCCCCGCCCCCTGCCCAATTGTAAAATGAGGAATGAGGTTTCCTGCTTTGTTCACACCATTCCAGGTACTGCCCCTGCGGTGTTTGGTGTCATCCTGGCCACTTCATTTCAGTCATTGCCCCCTTGGAGGATGTCAGGTTATATGGTGAGCTGTGGCAATGCAGTAGTAACAGTGCCCTGCTATTATTTACAGGGAGCAAGCCATGAACTGTCATAATTGATATATGGGTATCGCATCATTCCTTACCGGTACTCACCCAGGTAGAGCTCCTGGATGTACCTATATATGACCCCGTAACAGAAAATTAGTATCACATGTCACGGAGAGCAGACCAAGTCTATGGAACATGCAAACACGCGCTGGCTGGTGACTGCCCTCAGGGTCAGGCTCGCGGCAGGAACCGGGCTGACAATGATGGACACCTTCCATCGTCTTCCAGTCTTCTTCAGATACAGGGCCTATGCCTTTCAAAACTCATAGTTAGCGTTTAAAGAAAACTACCCCTTTAAAGAAAAAAACCCCACAAACCTTGATGAATGCAAATTGACATTAAATGGAGTTTAAAAAAAATGATCAGGGTTTTGAATATGATTATAATCAGTGAGAATAGCGGATCAGAGTCAAATCATTATTGATCTCCCTCGTTGGGGTGGGAGGGAGTCACTGCTGTGAATTAATCAGAAAAGGAGATTTTCTGCACAGCCTGTCCAGAGCCCGCCTTGGGGCTGCTCCACCCTGGGGCCTGGACCTGCCAGACACTTAGTTAACCCTTTGACAAGCCAAGACCTGCAACCATGTCGGTGCAACATCTCTGTGGAGGGTCCTAGTTACGATTTTGATAAATGAAGTGGGCAAGCAGCAGATGGTATGAGTTTTGGAGTCAGGCTAGTTTCAGTCAGTAAGTTCATACAGCAGGTCTTTCCTGAGCACCTATTATGTGCTATTTAGAGTGTTTTAGGTGCCAGAAAAATTATGATGCTCAAGACTGAGCCAGTCTCCTCCCTTATGGAGCTGCTGTTCTAGCTGAGGGGAGACGGGCACAACTCACATATAAGTGACGAAGACAAGAGCATGTCATGATGATGATAAGGCAGCACTAACAGATTCCTCCCATTGCACAGATGAGGACACTGAGGCCCGGGGAGGGGGAACTGCTGCAGGTCACATGGCCTCTGCATGGAGGTGAGACTTGGTGATTTTCTTTAAACTCTGAGGCACACACTCACCAAACCAGGGAAGACAGGCTCACAGTCATGCCTGAGCAGAGCTGCACAAGAAGGGCATAAGGGAGAGAGTGTGGGCCTCAGAAGGTTTTAGATTTCGTGTAGTTTTAGAGACACTCGCAGCAATGGAAGTGAAAGACCACCTCCTTTCCCACAGAGCTCTGCCCAGGAGGCAGAAGTTTGCACAGCCTTTCAAAGTGCACCTCGCACATGGCTTCTCTTCATTTACCAGGGGTGGGGAACGTCCGCCCAGGCTGGATAGGGCTGAGGAATCATTCAGTTTGGCCCTGCCAAGGCATTAGGGGTGAGTTCATTAAATGTTTGACCAAATACAGCAGGCTAATTTTTAAGTTGATAATTTTGTATGGCCCAATCCTATCTACTAATAAAGAGGGAATATGCTAATTGACTGCCCTGCCCTCAAAGATGGTGGTGCCCACAGCCAATAAGGAGGGAATATGCTAATTGACTGCCCCGCCCTCAAAGACGGTGGTGCCCACAGCCACAAGATGGACAGCAGGGGAGGGCAGTTGGGGGCAATCAGGCCAGCAGGGGAGGGCAGTTGGGGGTGACCGGGCCAGCAGGGGAACAGTTAGGTGTTGATCAGGCTGGCAGGGGAATGGTTAGGGGGTGATTGGGCTGGCAGGCAGAAGCGGTTAGGGGCAATCAGGCAGGCAGGCAGGCAGGCGAGCGGTTGGGGAGCCAGCAGTCCCGGATTGTGAGTGGGATGTCTGACTGCCAGTTTAGGCCCAATCCCATAGTCAGACATCCCCTGAGGGGTCCCAGATTGGAGAGGGTGCGGGCTGGACTGAGGGACACCCCCCGCCCAGTGCACAAATTTTGTGCACCGGACCTCTAGTTATGTTATAAATATCCAAATGGCCTTTGGCAGAAAAAGCGTTCCATACCCTGGTTTAAACAAACTTTTTATTTGAAAACAGTTTTAGATTTACAGAAAAGTCATGAGGTAGTGCAGAGGGTTCCAAAGGCGTTGCACCTGGTGCTCCTGTCAACATCGCACGTTTGTGTGGCGCATTCGTTACAATCGGCCACACCCACTATGGACATGGAGTTGCTAACAACCTGCAGTGGATTCAGGGTCCCCTTGCTTTTTCTCAGTGTCCCTCTCCGGTCCAGGACCCTGCCCACGACACCACGTAACATTTGGCTATCGTCTCTCCTTAGGCTCCTCTTGGCTGTGGCTGTCTCTCAGATTTCCCTTGTTTTTGATGACTTAACCATTTAAAGGGGTCCTGCTCTGGTATTTTGCAGAACGTTCTTCTGCTGGCGTTTGTCCGATGTTTTTCTCATGGTTAGACTGGGGTGATGGTTAGGGAGCAAGACCCCTGAGGGGAAGTGTCCTCTCATCACATGTCAAAGGTCCATAGTGTCATCGCGACTCAACGCTTTGGATGTTGACCTTGGCCACTGGGTGAGGTCGTGTGTGTCACGTTCTCCACTGTAAAGTGACACCACCCCCTCCCACCCTGAGACTTCTACCCACAGGAGTTCTGCTCCCCCTATCAGAAGTCTCCAGCCCCTGCCTCCATTCCCCTGCCCTCCCCGGTCTCCGTCAGTGCGGCCTCTGCCCTGTGCCACCCGCCCACCCTCGTCTGTCCTCCGTGATGCCTGGTGTAATGAGCGTTTCTGGACCAAAGATAACCCGGACCTGCTCCATGACACCAAGTTCACCATAGTATTTACTGCATCAAAACACTATTGGGAAAGTAAATTCCTTTTGTCTTCCTTGAAAATATTTGATAGGAGCTGCATTAGAATCCTCACTGAGAAAACATGCCCAGAACCTATCATCAGAGGAGAGACGTTACCCATCGAAACATAGAGGCCCATAAGGTGCATGGCTACAAGGAAACGTGCTTACATTTTATTATTTACCACACGATTGTGTTACTCCCATCACCTCTCCTGGCTTTCCCGCAGGCGGGCGTCACCTCTCCCTGGACAGCCCTCCGGACAGCGCCTGTCCTTTCTCTTCCCGCCAGTGCAGGGGGCGGGGCCCTCATACAGGGGAGAAATAGTTCTCAGATAAATAGACTAATACTCTTTTAAATAGAGATTTTAAAGGCTGTTTCTGCACAGTGAGGCTAAAACTGTCTGGAACGGACAGGAAGGCTATCGGCCACGGGTCCTCAGCCTGCCTGTCGGCCCTCACACTCTTGGCCCTGTCCTGCGGCCTCTGGGCCTCACAGCTCCCTGTGGCTTCAGCCCCATGCCTGTCTGAGATCCCCCAAACAAGACGTTTCCACGCAGTGTTGTGCCTTTTTCAGCCTGTATGCAGCCAGGCCACGACCACAGAGTGAGCACCTACAGATGTCCATCTGTCCCCAGCCCGGCCCTGGCCGCATGGACCAGACTCCTGCTGTGCCCTCCAGGTGCGAGGGGAGAGGACCCTGCCGCGTCCTCCCAGTCACAGCCATCACCTCAGGGTGGGTCATTGTCTCGTGAGCCCCCCGTCATCGGCAAAGAGGTGCCTCTGGTGAGCTCTTGTCCTCCTCGTGGTTCATTGGCAGGTTTACCGATAAAAGCCAAAATCTGCAGCTCTTTCCCCACCTCGGCTCAAAAAGAAGAAGGAAAGTTTATTCCTTTCCTCTCCCGCTCTGCTGCTGTGAGATTCTTGAGGGAGGAGCATGAGCAGACCCAACTCTCATCTAGAAAACGTCCGGGACCTGCAATGGCTGGTGTGTGGCGGCCTCGGCCTAACTCTGGGCTGCGATTCTAAGTAACGCCCCTTCCAACATCCTGACGGCGCCAGGCCCCCGCTCCCCGTAGCCCTCCTCGCCGGCATCTCTCCGGGGCTAACTAAGGTTTCTCCCCAGAAAGAGCCCTCAGAATAACCACCTGTACCCAGTGGGGATGGGGGAAGGCCATTGGGGAGGAAAGTGGGTAGATAGCCTTGGGTCCTTGTATACACGGCAGGGAGAGAAATACGGGGAGATCATAAACATTCATATGCTTTCAAAATCGACTTTCTGAAGGCTGTGTTTTCACGGTGGTGTTAAATTTGTTTGTAATGGTGGGAGGGCTTTGGGCTGCTGCGTCTCCCTGCTTTGCTTTGGCCTGGGCTGGGCTCCTGGGGCTTTGGGGAGACCCCCCAAGTTATTTCTCCATTGAGGGCTTTTGGGAACACTTCCACACTCAGGGTGTTTTTGAGGTGCCCTCCTCCCACAGACATTTTTGTTGATAATAACTGCTCATCTCAATCAATCCAGACCCCACAGCCGTCCCCGGATTCACAGGGACAGAGCCTGGAGCGTGGGGAAGAGGTGGCTGCCCAGCCCAAGGCTTCAGCCAGACTCTTCTGAGCAGGGCCAGCCAGCCCCGGCCTGCTCCCCAATTTCTACCCTCCCAGGCAGGTGGCCTGAGTTGCAAATGAAAGTGCAGAATACCCGGTTAAACTTGATTTTCAGATCAGCAGTGAGCATATTTTTTTCAGCATGACTGTGCCCAAAATACTGCATCGGACACACTGATGGGAACAATGATTCAAAGTCCCATTTAACAGGGAGCCCACATTTCCCCTGGAGCCCTGCCCTCAGACCCCCTTGCTGGTGTCAACCTCTCTGAACAGGCTTTCCAATCTGATTTATCTTCCGAATCCTGATCCAGTTGAGATCCTCACTCATCCCTGCCCAGTCGGCCTGCACCCTTCTTTGGCTTGGTTGATTCTGGGATGCTTCTTGTTTAAACTCTTTTTTTTTTTAAATGTATACTAGTATTTGTATTTAATCTTTTAAAGATACCTGTTTTGTTACATAACACACTCATATAGTAGTGCTACAGATTCATACATGTACACACTGGCTGCACGCCTCTCTACACGTTTTCATTAGACACTGGCATTGTATTCGCACTGTTCGTGGGTCACCTCCTAAGAGGGTGGGAGGCGGCTGCAGTCACTGGGGTGCCTGACCCTCCTGATCCCCCTGAGCAGTCCATTGGATCTCTCTCTCTCCACTTTGTGTCTCTCCCAGTCTCTTCCCTTTGGGCTGCTTGGCTCAACGGGGTGCTTGCTTCTCAGGACCCGAGGCTGCTTAGCTGAACCCCTGCATCTCTGACCAGAGGAGAGCCAGGGGTGCATAGGTCCTCCATCACCCATTCCTTCATCAGTGAGGTCACTTTCACTCTCTGGTCAGGGCTGAGCCCTGGGAGGACAGGGGTTAATCCTCTTTGAAACAGGGAGGGGAGAGTACAGCGCCCGCCATGTTCTGGCTCAGAAAATACTCTCAGCAGCCGGGCCTGGAGGTGAGCATCCCACAGCCAGGCCGCCTCCACGCTGAGGCCTGGCTCAGGTCTCATTACTGCCCCTCGCCCTCCATCAGAGGCGGGGCTGGACGCCTTCCTCGAATGATGATGGCGAAGAAGCTTGGTCCTCGCTCAGGGGGGTACAGGGCGGGGGAATTTGGCAAGAAAAATGGAGAGCCTGGCTTTTCTGTCTGAGAGAAATGTTGGATAGAAAATAGACTAATCACTCTCAAAAAACAAGTTTTGAAGGTTACCTTTGCATAGAGGGAGCTGAAACCCCCCTGAAGAGAGAGAAAGCCTGACATTGCGATCAGAGTTGTCTGTCTCCCTGGCGGGCCGCAGCGGTGTGTCCGCCGTGGCGTCCCCTGGGGATCAAGTCCACTCCACGCTTCCCTCCTGCTTTCCACTCACTTTCTTTCGATGTTCTGGAAGCTCCGCGTGGGGAAACCTCCCAGAACCCACTTCCCTGAGTGCAGGCCTCACCCTCTGATGGATGCTCTTGAAGCTTTCTCACTACTTCTGTGCCAGCACCCTCAGGAACAGTGTGAGAGACTTTCTTTTAAGACCATTATGCTAGTTGACTGCATGGTCATCTGAGCTGTGTCCTCTCTTCCTGATTTGAATTTGGTAATAACGTATTTTTAAACAGAAGTCAAGAAGAATTCCTGAACGCATTGTTTAAGGTTTTTTCCTTCTCTGTCATCTCTTCTTATTGGACCTGAGTTTTCCATACTTGATGGAGTTGTCATTTCTTTCTGCTGGCACTGAGGACAGACAGGAAAATATTCCGAAGAGGTAATTGTATCGACCTCGCTGTCTTTCATTTAAGAAAATGGCCAGGTGGGATGGCCATGCGAATTGTGTGGCTACCTCCAGACTCATCCCCCCTCCACCTCCGCCCCACCCCCGGGGGGATTCTCTGAGTGCCTGACATTGATTACAGTCCTTTCCAGACAAGACCTGAGGGGCACCTTCCCCTTTTCTGCCAGGCCGTAGATTCCTTTTCCCTATAGCTTTAGAATTGCAAAGCAGGCTCCATTTGTGGGAACGAACTAGAAATCTTCAGGGGCGATGGGGAGATTTGTGAAGTGCCACAAAGCATGGACTTTCTGAAGGATCCTAATATCTCCATTACTGCTTTTTTTTTGGGGGGGGGTTGTTTTTAGAAATAAGATTTCTTAATTAGTGTGGGAAGATTAAAAACGACTTCCGGGGCAATAACCAATCTGATTAAATTTGGAAGAAGTTAAGCATGCTACTCTGAGGCTAGAAGGTGGTTTCTGGAGGTCAGAAAGTCTGGGCATTGAAGTCCCACATCATAAGAGGTGGAATCTCTAAAGCTGGGCTGAGGACAAAGGAGTGTCTGCATAGAGTCCTGAAGATTGGGTCCCTCTCTTCCTGTTGTTACTCTTTCCCCTTTGTTCCACCTCTCAGCTTGCAGGGTGCAGGCAGCCCCAGGTGCAAGCCTTGATCGTGGAGTGCAGCCGTCCCGTCCCTTGGTCATGACCGGCCCCCTTTATTTCCTGTCAGGATCCATAGAAACCAGAGAGAGGCTTTTGCTCAAAAGCACTCCTGAGTCTCGTTGCCCCAGGTGTAGGCGCGAAGTACTCTCTCGCTCTTTGGAGATGGAAACCTTCAGCTGAGATGAACCAAGTTGAAAGTGTTTCAATTTCAGCATGGCCGGCCTGACCAGTTTCTCTCATTACTAAGAAAGAACCACGTTTATAAAACAAGCCCGAAAGCATTCATTCCTGAGTAAATTTGGGTATAAAAAGTTTCTATAGCCAATTTGAAGCTGCTTTTATTCTTCCTCTTTTTATATCAGTCCCCTGGCTCTTGAATAGTTTTTAAGAAACTCTATTGGATGTTGTACCTGTTCACAAAATATTTAGAACTGTCCTTCCAATGTTGTTTAGAAGAAATATCTGAGTGGGAGAGAGCATTCAGCTCGCCAAACACTTGCCTTCCCTCAAAAAAAAAAAAAAAAAGGAGCAAAGAGGAGTAAGAAAACTCGAGCCCAAGCACCACACGACAGACTGGATGTGCTACGAAGTCAGAATAGTGTGCCCTCAGCCTCTTGTCCTGGTCATCTCGTCCAATCAGGTTGGGCCGCCTGTCACTGGGGTCTGAGGGAAGACCAGGACCCAGGTGTCCGTCCGGGGTGACGGGGAGTCAGAACCGATGAGGCCACCTCCACCTTTGCTGTCTTCCTCTGTCTCTGGTCTGAAATGAGTCTATTTCCCCTTCTCGGGATTAATGAAGGAGAGGAGGGAAGCTCTTTCTTCCCAGCCAGTGTCATCGAAATGGATCAGTTCCTTCTTTTGAAGGATGCAGATCTGGAGGGAAAGGGAGCCCTCCCCAAGGCCTCCATTGTGTCTCGGGAAGTGGACTGTCTTTTCCAGACTCATTTCCTAACGAGGACCATGGAAAACGATCATTGGAAGAGCAGAGACTCTTGGTGTCCACCCTGGCATTGTGGGTTTGAAATGGCATTTTCAATAACTGCATTTCTTTCCCCTTTACCTCATGCCTGCTCTGCCCTCTAAACTTTAGGTACATGGTCTGGGCGGAAACTTAAGCGAAGGATTGATTTTTAAACACGGCTTTCCACGAAATGTCTTTCAGGGAAAAAGAGATCTCTGGGAGGAAAATCTCAGATTGATTGCCTTTCATCAAAGACGTAGAAAAGACAGGAGGTACCAGGAAGAAAGTCATTTTTGACATAAACCATGATTACTCAGAAGAGACAAACTTCCAGAAATTGCGCCAGGAGGGAGCAATGCTCTGTTATGTAGTTAGACTCTCATCAGCGCCGTTTGCTGTCCCTCTGAGGGCTCGTTCAGCTACCTTTTCTCCGAAGAGCAGGCGGGGCTGCTGAGTCATCCTCCTCCGCTGGCTCGGGAGGTGACATTTAGGGATTGCTCAGGCAGGTCACATCCGACTCTCGAGCCAGCTTACCTGAGGTGTGAGTCACAGCTCCTCTCCACGGTGGCATTTACCACAATGCTAATCACTGTGCAATTATGTCCTAATTTCTGTCTCTTCAGCGCCATGTACACACCATCAGCGAGGTAGAACTGAGCTGCTCATCACCAATAAGCCCACGTTTAATTCCAGGGCGAGGGCGGCCCCCTCTCTTCTCCCTCCTGGTCTCATTTACTTCCTTTCTCTCCAGCGCCTCTCCTTTTAAGTTCTGTACATAACTCAACTTTCAAGTGACTGAAATATGTTACCTGGAGCCCCCTCCCGCCCCCCTACATAGCTCAGGGAAGACCCCTGGGGATCACGCGATGGAAGCAGTCAGTGAAGACGTGGCAAGTTGAGCAGAACTTCTGACAGGTACTTTCTGAGACAAAAGGTTAACCCCATCATGTTGACGAGGTAAATACCACGTGAGGGTGTTGATGTGATTCTCTGAGATTAAGGAGATGGGAGTTTTTTCCTTTCTTTTAAGCCTTTAAAGTGTTCGTCTGTCACACGTGAACTGGGACAGGTGGGCTGGGTGTTTCTCCCGCCCTCTGCTCTGTCACAAATCACCATGATGCCTTCCGCACAGAAACCGGAGCGGCAGCCTGAACTCCAGGGTCCCCTCCGCCACCAACGCCCTCCACGCCTCTGCCTCGCGGTAATGGCTCTGCTCGCAGTTTTCCTGTCAGAATTAATGGGAGAGCTGCTTCTCCTAAAGCCATTAGTTAAGTAATATTGCTTACAGAATCGCTGGAACAGGATAACACCTCCTTCTCTAGGATGTAAATCTTGAGAAATGATGAGGCAATTGCTTAAACACATCAATTATATTCCAAAGCCTGAACTTCTTCTCTCTATAATTTTCATTTAGAGTTGAGAAAGTTTGAAAGTAATGATCCATAAAGTAAGTTCTCTTGATTCAATTTTGGCACTAAATAATTCAAATAACATGAGCCGTTTTTGTTTTTTGTGTGTGTGTGTGTTTTTTTTCTGTAGTTTTCCTGCTTCCCCACAATTTGTCCTCCTTTTTTAGGGCATGCTCTTATTGTCAGAGCATGATTAGAGTTTCAACTTACCAAAAGGTTTTAAGCATGCTCTCCCACTCAGTGTGTTTTTTGGGGAAAATGGTAAGTGGAGTGTTCTCGAACTGATTGCCTTTCATTAGGGAAATGGAGGAACTCGAACCACGGAGAAAAGTGGTTTCTGAGAAAAGAGATGGGACATGATTACTCGGAAGAGGCAAAATCTCAAGAAAAAAATTAGGATGGTGCAGAAATACTTTAGCTTTGGTGAAAGATGGAAAAATACATTTTCCTCTTGCTTTTGTGAGTCAACTTTTCTCTTCCTGAGAAACTAAACTTTTGTCACAGAAATGACTGCCCTCCCAGGAGCGCGTTCTCGCCGGACGGCACCGCTGCGCAGCTGCCCCGGCGCCTGGAGCTCTGCCTCGTTCTGTTAGAGCCCATGTCATTGTTTATCTCCCATTTCTCTTTCCAACCATTACGGCAGCACCATGCTTGCTGCAACGATGGCCTATCCAGGCCACGCGGCAACCCCAGCCCCGGGCCCAGGCGGCCAGGGAGAGGCTGCTGCGTCTCACAGCTGTCCACGTGGGCAGACAGGTGTGAACAGACACTTTCTTATTTTATTTTTTTACACAAATAGGTCATACCATCTGTGGTAACCTACAACTCTTTTCTCCCTCATAGACCTTGTATGTAGCCAGGCCCGAGTATAAATAGATAGGTGGTCAGTCACTGAGTGTGGGGAAATCTCTGGGAGGAGAGTGATCAAAACCCTCTCATCTTGGGAACAGGCAGTGGAGACGCTCCAGGCGGATTCCAGGCCGAGTCTCTCCAGGCGGCGGGAGTGGAGCCCGAATAAAGGTGGGCGCTGCCTTGCCCACCGTTTCCTCCAGGCGTTTTCTTTGTGTTTCGTCGGGGCTTCGGGGAGCTCAGCTCTGCCCCCCTGTTCTCACCAGACTCCTGGGTCGGGGGTTCGGAGGGGTCTCTCCGGCTTCTCCCCCTCGGCCTTCTCTCTCCTCTGACGGGAGCTCATGGCTCCCCGACATCTGCGCTCATTAGAATTAATAGAGAGGTATTAATTCTTTCCTTAAAGCTATTAGTTGAGTCATCGTGTGCTGAAATTGCCGAAACAGAATAATTTCTCCTTCATTTTCAGGTGTAAACCTTGAGGAAAGATGAGACACTGTTGCGAGTATATCAATTACTCCCCAGGAAGAGCCCACAGACAGGTTTCATTTAGCAACGGAAACTTCAGATAATGGTGCGGGAGGCAGGCGGGCTGGGCGCAGCCTCGGCCTTGTCCTCTCCCACCGTGTTTCCTTTGTTCTCTTCTTTTTTCCTCCCAAGATCCCATCGTCCTGTTTCTGCTCCATGTGCTAAAGTCACACTCGTGTTGTCTGAACACAATAACGGCTTTAACTTAAAGCAAGGTTTGAAGCTCCAATTCCTCCTCCCTGTGGTTAGTGGAGTACTCCTGTGTGGGAAGGGTTCTTGTCCGGCTGCCTTTCCTCAAAGAAATAGAAAAGAGATGAAAACCACTAAGAAAAGCAGTTTCTGAAATAAAAGATCTGTGCGTTTGTGATAGCTTGGAGGCAAACTTTCAAAAGATTGCAGTAGGGCAGGGCCGAGAACCTGAGCTGCGCTGGGTACACGGGTTTCCTGGTCCTTTCTCCAGTCCCCTCTGCCGAGGCCACCCACTGACTTCAGCTCATTCTCTGGTTGGAATGGAGGACCCCCGGCCCCTGCCAGAGAGGAATGAAGACTCTCCTCCATCCTTTTCGGCCAAATATTTTCCCCCATAGGAACTTTGTGAACAAAAATTGTAATAGGATTGAAGAAACAAATTTACTTCCAAAACAGTTTAGTGCAATGTCTAGATGCAACAGAGACTTAAGAATATATATTGCTTGAATAATTACATGAATTAATTATATTAACTTATCAGAGAGAAAACCAGCCCAAACAGGGACAATGTCAGAATGTGTGATTTTACGCATGTCCACCATATAGGTGGGGCCAGGGCCTTGTGTCACCATCTCATAGCACACTTTGCTTTTTCATAGCATTTATTGCATTTGCTTGGTGGAAAAAAAATGTAAAAATAGATTTTTATTGAGAGAGAGTAGGTGGGGCCAGGGCCTTGTGTCACCATCTCATAGCATACTTTGCTTTTTTATAGCATTTATTGCATTTGCTTGGTGGAAAAAAAAATTTAAAAATAGATTTTTATTGAGAGAGAGAGGGAGAGAGAGAGAGAGAGAGAGAGAGAGAGAGATGTGAGAGCAGAACAATTGATTGGCAGCATCCTGCATGCCCCCCACTGGGAATCAACCTCTCAGTGCACAGGACTACACTCCACTCACTGAGACACATGGCCAGGCACGCTTGGTGACATTTTTGTGTAATTATGTGAGGACTGGATTTCTCCCCCATTTGACTATAATTTCCATGAGGGTGTCTGTCCCATTTGCCCCTGGACACATCCATCGCCTGCCCTCAGCACCATTCTTAGCACAGAATATTGGCTGTGCTCAATACTCCATAAACATGGACTCAAGATATACTTAGGTACAATAATATGGGCTCCAAAAATATGGATTCAAGAAAATGGGCCTAACAAACTTTTGAGTAAATGAGGAAGTCACTGCCCACTCAATGGTGACTTTGAGAGTTCTGCTCAGCTTTCCTTAAATAATTGCAAATTATATTTGCCAGCAGCCTGTGCATCCAATGTCAGAGACACTGCGAAACCATTTCATCTGAGATCAGTTAATAGGAGATTACATTGCATTCTTGTTTATGCTTAGAGCTTGCTTCAAAGGCCGACGTGGTAGGCTAATTTTTATCCCTTCCTTATAACACAGTCTTTTGGACTCCCAGTCAATGGAGTTCTTGGTGTATTGGGGCAACCGAAAGAACTGTATCCAATTACTTCCATCAAGATATATAAAAGCCTAAGCAACCAAATGACAGTTGACTGGTCGCTATGATGCGCATTGACCACCAGGGGGCAGACGCTCAACTCAGGAGCTGCCCCCTGGTGGTCAGTGCACTCCCATAGCCAACCTGCCGCGGCCGGCCAACCTCCCCCAGTCTCTCCCCTACCCTCTGGCCCATCTGATTGGCTCTGATGGCCAGCCAGGCTGAGGGACCCCACCCGTGCACGAATTTGTGCACCGGGCCTCTAGTCTATATAATAAAAGCCTAAGTGTCCGTTAAAGTGGAATGACCAGAACGATAGGTTGCTATGATGCACACTGACCACCAGGGGGCAGACGTTCAATACAGAAGCTGCCCCCTGGTGGTCAGTGTGCTCCCACAGGGGAGCGCCGCTCAGCCAGAAGCCAAGCTCATGGTTGGTGAGTGCAGTGACAGTGGTGGCGGGAGCTTCTCCTGCTTCCATGGTAGTGCTAAGGAGCAGCGAGCAGGTGGGTGGTAAGGAGCGAGGGGTCCCAGACTGCAAGAGGGCGCAGGCCAGGCTGAGGGACCCCCCCCCTCAAGTGCACAAATTTTGTGCACCGGGCCTCTAGTTTTCAGATAATGATGTTAGAGTAATGTGTCTATTAGCATTTTAATCAGGCCTAAGGATTGACAGCTGGGAGCAGATTGGCCGTGAGAGATGTCTATGCCATGTTGGAAGCTTTGCCTTGTTGTTGCTTTACTCCGTTTTCTTTCTAATTGTTGTACAGTTTCTTATAAGCCTTTTCAAGATGCTAAATTTAAGTGTGCTATGATGCTTTAAGCGGTCTCTGCCTCTCTAAACATGGTTGGGCAATTATTTCTGAGGAAAATTATTAAAAACGCAGCTTTAATCAGGGGGAGGGCAGGAAGGCAGAGGAGCTGTGATGAGAGACGGGATTTCTAATAAGATTTGCATAATTGTGTGAGTGCTGGAGTTTCTGAAGACTGCACGGTGATGAAAGAATCCGAAATTTCTCAGGATGGAAGGAGAGGTTCCTACGTGATGCGGAAACCCACATGCCTTAACGTGTGACCAGAGCACTTTACTTCCTTAAAAGGGCCATTCCTTTCAAAGCAAGTTAGCGTCCTGCTCTAAGAACCCAAATTCGTTTAACACACTTCGGTGACATTATTTGGGCATTTCCCCCCCACAATTATTAAAGATAACTCACTTTTCTCTGTAGACTGTAGGTCAGAAGCAAATTAAATCAATGGATTTGCCCCCCTCGCTCTCAGGTAAGTCAGAAATTATTGGTCAAATGCGCACATGGCCTTTCCGTTCGACTGAAAAACCCGTACGAGCTGCCGAGGAGACATTTGACCAATCTGATTATTTCCTCTTACTAATTGGTTTTACTTCATTGAATTGAATGAATTGTCTGGTTGTTTTGTCAATGTGGAGACACGGCTTAATCCACTTAGAAGGAGAGGAGGCGCTTGGTAAACTGTGGGGCTAGTGAAACATTTATCATCATTATTATCTTTTGGTGATTTTTCATGGGTGGCAATGAAACTGTCCTCCATCATCCACGTTCATCTATTTGACTTCTGCCCTAGCCAAGCCTTCCCATCTGACCCCACCACACCGGTGACCTTGAAAGTGGCTTTCCCGCTCTGCTCCCCTCTCCCGGAAATGTAGTCTCCAGACAGGAGCTGCCTGCATCTTAAATGTTGTGGCATCCTGCTGCCATGATGGCTTCTTCACCGTGACAGACCCAGCCCCCTTCCCAGCACCTGCCCGCACCCACAAGATCTGCACCCCTGGGCTTCCCCCCTTCCCCAAACCCCTGCCCCACTCAGCACCCTCCTTCCACCTGGCTGCCCATCAGGCTCTGGTCTGCCCCTCTGGGGGTCCCCCTCACCCTCATTTCCATGGGAGGCACCACCTTTCCACAGCTTTAGGTACGGGAGGCGCTCCCTTCCGCCTGCCATAGCCTCCCTGTTCATGCTCAGCAGCTCCATCCTGCCTCCTTCTCATCATGAGGCTCCGGTGTTTATGTCCTTCATGACCCTGTCAACCAGAAGTGATCTCATCCTCCAGTTTGCTCCCTTGGTTTCTCCTCTGTTAGGTCAGAAGCTCAAAGGCCAGGGCCCCTGGGCTGGCTCTCCGACTCCCCAGGATGGAGTGTGACAGCAGGGACTGGGGGAGGCGTGTTGAGAAAATGGGTGGCATGCCATGGGCCTGGTCTGTGCCATCGGACAACCCCGTGCACAGGAGCCCAAGTGAAGGCTGTGCTCAAGGAAAGGCCACGGTGTCTGTCCCCAAACCGATGCCCTTTTCGCAGATCTTCCAAGCTGCTTTGCTCGGGATTAGGCACCAGGGACCTGGCAATAAGCCCCTGAGATGGAAGAGGTAGGTCTGTTCTGTTGGTACAAGATGGAGGACAGAACACCTTCATTTGGTTCCACTTTCCTCTAACAACCCGGAATCAGGAAGGAAATGTGTCTGTGAGGCACCGCTTTCAAGGACAAAGTGACAGAGGAAGCAGGCCCCAGTGAGGGGCCAGGGCCACGGACTCGGCAGGGACAGCGCG
The DNA here is from genome assembly GCF_000412655.1 of Myotis brandtii. Classification (NCBI taxonomy): domain Eukaryota; kingdom Metazoa; phylum Chordata; class Mammalia; order Chiroptera; family Vespertilionidae; genus Myotis; species Myotis brandtii. The sequence continues at coordinate 3,424,935 of NW_005371769.1, read as the reverse complement.
GTCCCGAGGGAGCCAGGCACACCTCAAAACTCCGAAATCCACAGCCCAGCAGACCCCCCAAATCTCCACCACTCCTCCCTCCCACAGCACGGTCACCGCTCACTCTCTCCCCGGCAGAATGCTGGGGGCTCAGTCCTGGAGCGGGTCCAAAATGCTGGGGCCACTGGGCACAGTCAATTGAGCTGGGAGTGAGGGGACCACATTGAAAACAGAGGGTTCAACCAAAGGGTTGACACTGCCTGCCGGTCCCCCGACTCTCAGTCCCAGTTTCAGCTCCAGTGCGGGCAGCCTGGCTGCGCTTCCCGGCAGGAGGCTGAGTCCTGGTGGGCCGACCAGGCCCCGTGGAGACCCAAAGAGAATGACGCCAGGCTTTGCCACTTACACGGGGAGGCCAGTCACCGGGCGGGGAGACCCACAGGGACAGACTGCACTGTAAGGAGCGCCCAACCAACGTTCATGTGCCTATTTGGTGAACATGGTGGTGAAGATTGAATCTCTCAGGAAAGTCTTTACTATGAAAAAAAAAGATAAAAGCAACAGAAACAAGGAGTTTGGAAGGAAGGGAGCGGATGTATGGAGAGACAAACTTCACCAACACCAACCAACCATTATTCATATTAACAGAGCCAGTAAGAGAAGATGCTGGAGCCATGAAATAATAGCAGAATGCTACAAAGGAATAATAATGATTAATATTAATAGTGGGCTCTTAGGAATGAAAAACATGATAGCAGAAATAATATGAGTTGGAATAGAAAATCGAAGGAATTCTCCCAAAAGTAAAATGAAAGAAAACAAAGAATAGAAAATAGAAAAGATAAGAAAAATCGAGGAAGAGACCAAGAGGGCCAATAACTTCACACGGAGAGTGAAAAGAAAACATAAGGGAAAAATCAAAGACAATGTATTTTTCTGAGACTGAAGGACGTGATTCAGATCCAAAGGCTGCACCGAGTGCCCAGATGGTGAAGGAAAATAGACCAGGACGGAGGTGACACCCAGAGAAGAAGCAGGACTTCTCAGAGAGAGAACAACAAACGCCTTCACCCCAGGGTCCCGAACCGCGCGCCCTGCGGCTGCAGACTCCTCAGTCCGGAACGGAGCCAGCCCAGCACCCGCTTGGAAGGGGAATGCACCCCTTCGAATGTTCTCCCCAGACAAGCAGCCGGGGAAGGTCTCAACATTTCCTCTCACTCACCCTTCCTCAGGCAGCTACCAGGAGCTTTGGGTTAGGGAAGCAAGAAAGCAAACCGAAAGGACTGCCGGGGCCTGGGGTCCAAGGATGGGGCTGGAGGGAGGTCTGGGGCACAGCCTCGCGTGGGGCTGGAGCTGCAGTCCAGGGAGCAGGTCGGAAGGTTTCATGAGTGGCGTTCATCCGTATCAACCTGGGAAACGCCGCCCGTGACCCTTTCTACCTGCATGGTGATGACCAGAGGGAAAGGGAGGCGGTGGAGGTGGAAGAGGGTAAAGGGGACAAATGGTGATGGAAGGACACGTGACTTTGGGTGCTGAACACACAATACACAGATGATGTATTAGGGAATTAAACACTTGAAACATATAATCTTATTAACCAGGGTCATCCCAATGCATTCAATACAATTTTTTAAAAAAAGCTTAAAAAAAAAGGAGAAAAGTCTCATGAGAGATCCTTCTAAGAAAACGAAACCTTAGACCATTGGGAAGGAGGTTAGAGGGTGATTTTAGTAATAAGTCCATAGAAAACTCAGCAAAAGAAAAACTGATTCCAGGGAACACCGTGTTGGTAATTAAGGCAGTTCCTCCTAGCACACCCGAGGCTCTGGCGCGGACGGACAGCGCAATCCTGAGCACAGCAGTGGAAACTGTCCACACTCTAGCCAGATGGCCACAGCAGTGACTTCACTGCTGAGAAGAGAGGCGGGTGGGGACTGTGCATACCTGTGGGGTGATGAGGGTTGTGGAGAAGGTGTGCTCATCCTAATCCCTCATAGAAGTCACAGACTATCCTCCAAACTGGAAATAAAAGCAACAACCAAAAACAAACCAAGAAATGGTGCTCTGAGCGTGTTTGTGGAGGACAGGAGACACAGTGGTTCTCAACCTTCCTAATGCCGCGACCCTTTAATACAGTTCCTCATGTTGTGGTGACCCCCAACCATAAAATTATCTTCGTTGCTACTTCATAACTGTAATTTTGCTACTGTTATGAATCGTAATGTAAATATCTGATATGCAGGATGTATTTTCATTGCTCGCGACCCACAGGTTGAGAACCGCTGCCAGGATCCAGTAGGCGAAGAGGAGTGGGTGGACAGGTGCTGCTGTTTTTCTTAATAAGTAGAAAGGTTTGGTTTTTTAAAGTCTGTGCGTTTGTAGCTTTCATCAACATAAAAGCAACTTTTAAATGGGGCCTAATGCTTTCTCTGTGACACAGCGATTCTAGAATGTTCTTCTCATCTTAACTCAAGATGGGATCTACCTTCCCTGAGATCTGTGGTGCCCGGACCTGCATTCCAGGGGAGGCTGTTTTGTGGATGTTGTGAAGGTCACACCTTTGTCTCCCCTCCTTGCCCCCAAATCAAACCATCACCATCACAGAACAACAGTAACACAAGAGCAGCCTCCCCCGGCTGCCCAGTGCTCCGAGGACTCATGTGTGACACGGGGGGATTTTCTACTCTCCACCGCTGGCTCTAGGGCCAGAGAACTCAATCTGAGATTCACTTCGCTTTCCCGTGTGAGATGAGGGGCTGGCTCTAGGGCCAGAGAACTCAATCTGAGATTCACAAATGGAAGAGGACTCTGATGCAAAAGAGCCACATGGAAGGTTTAGGGATTTTCCCGCCTTTGGGAATTGGTTTTGCTCCCTTTCCCCTCGTCTTAGCAGAACCGGAGACACTTTATTTGATGGCGGGAATTGGTTCAAGGGACTTCGCTTTCCCGTGTGAGATGAGGACTTATGAGCTCAGAGCTGGTCTTGAGAGCACAGGTAACCTAGTAAATTACTACTTGCTGATTTAATAATTTCAGGTGTATGTACATGTGCCTCCCACGTTTAGGGCTAAGTCTGCAAGGGGAGTCATCTTGTGCCACCTCAGCATCACCTCTTGGTTGTGGGAACAGAGAGAAGGAGGAGAAGGCCTGGAGACCAACCTCAGGAGGCAGCTCTCCCAGCACAAGGCCAAGGGCTGTGAGGGACAGAGACACCTGGACCGTGCAGGTGGGAATTCTGACTTCGGGCCGTGTCTGTCTGTCCGTTGTCTGGGGTTATGGCTCTCCTGTCCTTGTTGGTGCTCAGTGGGCTCGGGACTGGTGGGGTCATGGAGGGGTTTGCGTTTTCACGAAGCCAGACAAAAACACAGGGCAGTCTCGTCAGGCGATTTTGTGTCAACTTAATGCCCCAATTAGTTATTAATGGAAACCGATTGAGAACATGATATTGAAGTTCACGCTCAGTAAAGAATCATTAAGGACTCAAGCCCATGTTTCATTGAGGACCATGTTTCTGACCACAAGTTTCTTGTACCAATTAACCTTTTCCCCTCCATCTGCTTCCCTTTGCACTTCGTTACAGGATATCATTCCCTCTGCCGGTGAGTGTGGTGACCATTGTCCTCAGAACGCCGCAGTGGGGTCAGGACTGGCCCTGCCACCCGACTCCCGCATGCACATGGGTGACCACAGCCTTCTCTCCCGTGGCAAAGGTCTCGACCCGGGGTTGCCTGAGACTCAGCGGCTGCCTTCCCAGGAGCCAGTCTTGGCAAGTCCCAAACCACGTGCTTTCTCGGATGCTCAGGAGCCTTTAGCCTTTGAGTCCAAAGGAAGCTCTCCCTGCCATGACGCTGCTACCTCTGTGGCTGCCATTGGTACTTCTCTGGGGACAGGAGGAGGTCACATCACCCTGGGAGCTCCCAGTGCAGAGCCACAAGGCCCTGGCCGGGCTGCAGGGGAGACTCAGACACAGAGCTCCCCGGACAGCAAAGCTCTGGCCCAGGGCCTGTCTCCGTCACTCTGGCCAGGGAAGCCTTCACCGGGGCGAAGACTTTCAGGTTCGGTCCCATCGAGGTCACCTGGGAAGGCTCATCCTGACACGCCAACCTCAGGGCTAGGATCAGCTAGTTCACAGCAAGAGGAAGGGAGGCCCGAGATGCGCTGCCTCCCCGGGAGGCAGGAAGGAGGAGCTCACCCGCCGGGGTGTGCTTTAGAGTGCGGGCAAGTGCTGGCCCCCGGCCCTCCTGCAGGAAAGGACACTGAGGAAACTCCGGAATCCAGACTAGTGGCTCTGAAGGATGGTGTGGTTCCCTCAGCACCAGGGCAGCCTGAGGGTGCCCGGGAAGCCTCTTCGAAAACCATCAAGAAGAGGAGTTTGGGAGGAATGAGGAAGCAGACGCGAGTGGAGTTCAGCGACACCAGCAGCGACGACGAAGACCGGCTGGTGATAGAGATCTGACGCTCCCGGGCAGAGGGCGTCTGCGGTCGGACACTGGCCACGCTGCCGTGAATGCCGTCTGCTAGCGGACGCCCGGGCCCTTGTCATGAAGCACCTCATGATGGGGAAAGCCATTTTGGGTTCTTTCCAAGTCATCCCCAACCAACTCCAAACCCCTGACTCAGCCTCACCCTTTCCAGACCCCCTGGGCACACCCCGCTGGTGTCCACAGGTGCCAGGAAGGGCAAAGGTGGCCGTGACCGCTTGGCACACGCGACTGTGGCTGGACTCCCAGGTACGCTCTGCCTCAGTCCTCACTGCCTCCTCCGTAAAATGGCACTAGCCACGGAAGCCACGTTTACCAACAAGTACACCCCACAGAGTCAAGGCAACGATGTCCTCATTAGCAACTGGGGGTAAGCCCGGGGGGGGGTGTTGGACTAGGGGGTGAATTGGGCACCAGATTACTTCTGTTCATTCTGGAGACAAAATTCAGATTCATTAAAAAACTGAAGTTTGGTCAGAATAATTCTCCTCCTCGGAAGTTGTAAATATACTTCAAAATTCGTGATCTGGTGAAATGCTGATTATTTCTCCGTGTCGCTCAGTGGCTAATGTTTATGTATGAGTCAGCGACACAAGCATGTACTGTCTGGTGCCTGGTGCCTTTTCTGTCGAGACCTCTGAAACTCTTGGTTTTTCCAACTCTTGCAAAGGAACGTTGTATTGAAAGTGAATAGAACCGTCTCTGTAATGAGTCATTATTCTGAGGGGGAAAACCCACCTATTTCCCTCTGATTCTGTGTCATACTGTGCGCTGAGCACTTTCAATTAGAGGGTTACATTTAGTGATCTCTGCGCTTCACCGCTGCCTGCTCATCGTGACGGAGCCTTTTCGTTTCCTCTCGAGGCTTCAAGGATACAAAACTAATTGGAGTTTTGACGCTGTTGTACATCTCAGTAATTTTATTTTGGGGGCTTAGTGTTACTTTGCTGTCAAATTAAATCAGCCTCTATATTGTGCAAGTCAGAACAGCACAGAAAAAATCACCCAATATTCCAAGCCAATGCTCCCCAGTGACTCAGCGTGCAGCCTGGGAAGTCCTGCCTTCCTCTCCTCCTTGAATGGGAGAGGAAAAACTTAAAAAGACTTACACTGCTGCATTTCAGTAACATTTTATACTTTATGATTTTGTACAATCTGAAATTTATAGCTCAGCTCTTTTGGCTTAACTTTGATGTAAGAATGTTCCCATGCCCTCTCCTACTTCAGATGGTGTGATGCACATCTCACACCTATGGTATACTTTAACATGGCCTTGCCTGTTACTAAGGATGGTCACATTGCAAGGAACTTCATGTGAATTTTCCAATTTCAGGGTGATTGCTAGAAAACATTAATGGGGGGGCCACCTCCCTCTGGTGACTTAGCACGTGTCCGTGGTCATCTCATATGAGTTCATAAATACTCAAGTGATGTCAAGCCCATCCAAGAAAAACATGAGGAGGGAGGTGAAAAGGAGGTTGGGTATTTTCCTTCTGTGCTTTCTGAACCAAACAAAAGTGATGTGGTGATTACCTACTCTTTGAGCTATCTGCACTACCTTGATGAGCGAGGCTGTCTGGAAAAGTGGCCTGAGTGCTGAGGGAGGAAGAACAAAGGCCTGACTTTGCCCTTAACCACCTGGGAAATCTTGGTGAAGGCACATACCCTCCCTGTGCCTAAGTCTCTCCAAAGGAGTGTGAGAGAGTTGGACAAGGTGAACTGATGTGTCTCCAAGTTTCGATCCTGTGAGGATGCTTGGGCTGCCTCGTCTTCACGTAGGAGGTCTTGGTGGGTGGGGTGGGGTCCCCCTGCAGAGGGGTCTTGCACCCAAAATATTTATTTGGGAGGGGACCCAAAGCCAAAACACCTTTCGCCATTTTTTTCCATGAAGAATGTGAGCTCAGAGATGCCCCACCTATTTCTCCCCAGAGTTCCAGATTTGGGGGCGCAGTCATCTAGTTGATCAGCATTGGTTCATCATTCAGAAATGAAAAGCAAAACCATAACCCTACTGTGTGAGTGGGGACTGCGTGTCTGCAGGCTGAACTGGCTACCTTGTCTCCGGAGACCTGGTCAGGGCGAGAAAACGACTTTCCAGATCCTTTGCTCCTGGGGGCTGCCAAGCTGTCAGCTAGTTGACCAGACCCAAGTCAGCAACTCATGGTGTTGGAAGCTCTGTCCTCTACAAGCAACCACTTTTGGCTGCCGCATCCCAACCTAGACTAAATAAGGCAGCACGTTGAGCTCACCTCTAACTCCCTGTGTCTCTCTTACAAAGGCGAGCAGGTTGACAAACCCCTTGTCACAGCTGGTCATTTAGCTGGTGGCTGATATAAAGTAAAGTGTACCTTACTTTTATCAACATGAATTTGTGCAAAGCTATATTTCAATGTCTTAAAAATGTATTTTGAATGACCCTAGAGGACTTAGCTATTGAAAATCATCCTAAGGTAAAGATTTTTGTTGTGGTTAGTGAAGGGTCCTTTTATAAAACAACCAACAGTGTCTGATTTTTATAAATCTTGGTTTCCTATGGGTTCTTTTTTAAAGCAGAATTCAATTCTAGGCATATACCTTTAAGGATAACATGAATAATCTATAACCCAGTTTGGGTTACTGAAAATAAAATTTCAATATTCTCAATTTGTCATTTCTACAGTTTTATACCCTGCAAATGTGTGCTCTGTACTAGTTAAGGGAAAAATGAATCTATTTCAGAACAGGGCCAACCATACTTTAAAGATCAGGGCCCCTACTCTCCCGAGTGCTATTAATTTTATTGTATCTTCAGCTAAGGGTCTTAACCACTGGTTCCTCAGCTTCTTCCACAGAGAAGAAATCCAGGAATGCCAACATGAGCTAAGGCAAGGGACACTTAGAATACTTTGCAATTCTCATGGGGCAAAGTATACAAGTACCATGACCCAAGATGCTCAAGACTCACCATCAGGTTTATTGCTGCCACGGTATCTACAGCTGGCCAGATCTCACTTGTTAGAGGTGTGTGGAGGAAAAAGGTTTTATGTCCTCCCTTGGCAACCTATACTGTTAAGGGACTCTTATAGTCACGTGGCTTGTGATGGACAGCCTGAATCCTCCTTGTCAGAAGGCATGATGGAGTACAACTCATCTGTCCTGTTAGATACAACCTTTGAGATTCTGGATAAAGCTAAATCCCTTTAGTTTACAATCAAGCAGAACCTATGGTTCGTTTGCCAAGAGGTAAAAAAAAAAAAGATGGGGGCAGGGGGTGCCTCTGGATTCGACTCAAAACCCTGCTCAGCCTGGCTGGCATGGCTCAATGGTTGAACGTCAAACCTATGAACCAGGAGTTCACGGTTTGATTCCCAGTTGGGGCACATGCCCAGGTTGCGGGGCTGGGGCATGCAGGAGGCAGCTGATCAATGATGTTTCTGTCTTTTTTTCCCTCTCCCTCTTTGAAATAAAAAAATATATATATTTAAAAACAACCAAAAAACCCTGCTCAGCATGGTGAGTATCGGAGGGCAAGGTAAACATTCCTTCCAAAACTCCCTCCTCTGATGCTCTGATGGGAGGAGCATCCTTGCAGAAATAAAATACATGGCGACCTCAGGTCTTGGATATGCGAGACAAAGGATTTGCAGCCTCATACCACATAGTTTCCTGTTGACTTTACATTCCTCACTTAGAATGATCACATTCTCTCCCCGCCACCCCCTGCCCAGCATAAAAATTTGCATTTTGCACAAAATTTGCCTGGTGCAGCAGATTTTTATAGTTAGGGAAACTGTCATGATCAATGGCATGTGCGGCTGCTCACCTCCCCTGATGTAATTTAATATGGTGAGGTGAGGATGGTCTGCCTGGCCTTGGCAATCACTCTCCTACCACTGTAGCAAAGAGGGTGTGGGTATTTTTGCTCACTTCAGTTGTGATTCCTATAGTTCTTGTGAGGGAGCTCTTTGGCATTTGAAACACTATGTTTCTCCATACTTCAGCACAATTTCTTATCCTGATATTTCAGAACTCATTATATATAGGTATCAGGACCCAGCAAATCTTGTGTGCTAGGTTTGAACCATTCTCTTTACCCATGCTTTGTACTTATGTGGGAATATACATAATTCATTCTGGAGAGGTATAGGAACATTCTAGCATAATGCTTCACCCTGGGAAGAGAAGGAGCCAGGGAAAATAGTCTCTGTCACTTGGAGCCATAGAGGATGACTCAACATCTTGCGTGCAGTCAACTGTTCAGAACTTGCTACTCTATCGATGTTTCTTTATATGGTTAAATTATTTTGTTTTGATAAAAATAAAACTGAAAATGAAAATGTCTTGTGTGATTTGTGAACATAAAGGACCAAACATACCACCAGCAATATCCTGTATGAACTGGATGTCTGATTATTCCCAAGAACTTGCCACCCTGTCTGCCATATTGGTGACCCATTCCACTCAACCAAAGGATTTGGTAGTGGCAAACAATCACATTTTCTTGTGCTGTTTCCTTTTCCCACATGTCTCCTTTGTCATTGTCTGCCATATTTTAGATCCCATAACTTGGAATGTAGCTAAACTTTGAAGCCACACAAGGGCACTATCCACAGTGCATTATTCCAAAACTTTCCCCCTTACAGCTGATGTCCCTTGATTTTTAATATTATTCATTAATAGAGAAAAACATCCTTAATTCAAAACAAAATCTCCTTATGAATATAACTCCTGCACTCTTTGTAAGGATAAGTAGACTTATTTTACATAGCAGCAGAATACTATTCTTCTTTGTCTATACCTCTTGAAGCCACTTGAAGTCAATGGAGACACAATACACAGGGAGAAAAAAATGGGGGTGGTAACATGGAAGGAACAGATATACTAATTCATGGACCTTAATAGCATTTTTGCTAACCCATCAAACTCTAATAGTAATAAATTAATCCACTATTTCTAAACTTCAGCCATTTGTGAACCATTTTAATGCTTATTGCCATATGTGTCCACTTTTGGGTCTATTATTTGCTTAATACTTTTATTTAAATCATCTCTGTCTTTAAAAAGCTACTATTGCCCTAAATAAAATCTTAATTTATTTAGGGCAATAATATGTCTTGATTTAGTAGTTATGTATATTTTCTGATATGCATTAAAGTAAAATAAAATTATTAAGAATCGTTTATCCACATACCAAACATCATCTTTATACTGCCAGTTGTACATCCCCACACTTGGGGAAACATTGAATGAATTTAAAAGGTACATGCCTTGTTAGTTTCTCTAGTTATTCTAATTTCTGTTAAGCACAGCTCTCTCCCCATTTTCCCTCTGAAGCAATAGAACTAGTGACTCTACAAGTAGAGTTGTAGGTTTATCAGATAAGTTTCTTCAGCCAAACAGCACAGTTGCGTTAATAACATTCCAAGACAAAGGATTATTGCATGCTTTGGTCTCAAAAGATTAATCATATAATGTCTTATTGCATAAATATCTACATTTTTGTTTTGGTGTTTTGGTGACTGGTTGGTGAGTACAAAATGATATACAGGAAAGCATCATTAGGAATTCACACTCAGTCACAAGCAGTGCCATTAATTCTACTGAAAGACCTTCTTCATACTTTTGAATGCACAGCAAATGGATTTGGCTGTACTAACAACCACAGAGAGTGACTGTCCATTTTGATGCTTGGTGACAGCCTCTTGGTCTTGGGGCTGTGAACAAAGAAGGACTTTCTCTGTAGTGCAAGACCTTTGTCTCCAGCTGTGACAACATCTGCTTTTAGTCTCCCTCCGCTTCTTTCAGAGACAAATTCAACACCCTTTATCATTGAGCATCCTGGCGTTAGTCCATACAATTTCTGTCCAGAAGTAGATAGATTGTTTTTTGGCATAAATGAATAACTGAATGGATTTCTACAGGAAATTGGTGATTTTGTATGTCCAATATCAGGGAAAGAGTGGCCCAGCCCTGCCTCTGGCCATACTGAAGATCTGGTTGTCTTCTTATGTGTACATTGTGTGGAATGGGGTATAATTAATTCAGTAGAAATGAGCCTCATTACTTCATTACAAATGAAAGGCCTAATAGGCAGGCTTTTTTCTCTATTAGAAGTGTTTCAGTCAGACATGTTTACTCTAAGGACTGCTCCCCCTACACATACAAACACTCTTTCTCTCTCTCTCTCTCTCTCTCTCTCTCTCTCTCTCTCTCTCACACACACACACACACACACACACACACACACACACACACACACACCATACATTGAAGAACTACTCAGAAAGTTCTTGTTAAAATACAGAATGTGGGTGGAGTGGGATCACTGATCTAGGATATGAGACAGCCATATATGACACAAAAGAGATCTCTTGGAGGCAGGCCTCAAGGTGTCTTCATCTTGTTCTTGGCAGCTGGAACAGTGCCTGGCTCACAGAAGGTATGAGTTGCACATTTGCTAAATAAATGAATGGAAATGGCCCATTGTGAGTCAAGGAGAGGAAAGAGAGATTCTCAGATGAGGAGCATGGCCCACTCCCTGTTCTCATGGGGGTCTACTTCATTATCAGACATGAGCAAAGACATCTAGAGAATTTTCTGTTTACCGATTTCAGAATTTAGCAATGACTTTCCATTTGTTCAACCAATATTTATTGAGTGCTTAAGTGTATAGCATGCACAGGATGATATAAGAGTAAGCAAGACATACAGGATTCATGGGGCTTTTACTTGGGGTGGGGGGAAGGAGTGTCAATTCATGAACCAACCAAGCCAACAAATATATAAAGAATATAATATCAGATGGTATCTAGAGCTAAGAAAGCTGAGGGGATGTTAGAAAGATACTATAATTCAAAACATTGAATGAAAACAAAGATTTTCTTTTGCTGGCATCAGTAGAGAAGGAGAAATCATCCTATATATCAAGATCCATTGCCTCCACTTCATCCAACAATCTGATTCCTTTCACACAAAGCAGAGAACGTTGCAGGGTGATGTCTCACTACTCTTCTGTTTATAGATTTTCTTACTCTCTTGGTAGCTTTGATGAGCATTCATAAGCTTTCCTCCACCTGAGCATGGTGACTTGTGTCTACTGCACTAACATGCTGATTTCCAGGCACCTCAGCACGTAGGGAATGAATGCCTCTTGGATCCCACAGTAGCAAAGAAACCCAGGTGGATGCTATTTTTTAGATCTAATTTCCTGGAGAGAAGCCATCAAATATTTGATGCCTTGATGCTTTCAATCCTGAATTCTTTTTCTTAGGAAAGCTTGAGATCACCCTTCAAGGCAGTGGCTCTCATAAGGGGACAATTTTACCTCCCAGGGGACTTTGGTCAAGGTCTGAAGACAGTCTTGATTTAACAACTTGGGTGAAAGATGCTATTGTAGGTAGAGGCCAGAGATGTTGCTCAACATCCTACAATGCATAGGACGGCCCCCAAAGAAGCATCCAGTTCACAATGCCAACAGTGCTGAGGCTGAGAAACCCTGGACTAAGGAATGAGGTTACCATCTATTAGAGACCTTAGAACAGCTCAGTCCTCCCACTGATGATGAGACAGGAGTGGGGAGAAAGACTTGCCCAGGGCAGGACCAGAAGTAGGTCCAGGATCCATATCTCAGGCCTGTTTTCTCTGCACAGTGTAACATCTGAACTTTCACGTGAGGGCATGCTTCTAGAGTCTACACACAATGGACCACTTATTGATTATGGTTCAATGAACTCCAAATCTCATTTTTTCACTCTTTAATTCACATTGAAAAGAAAGAACATGGACACGGGAAGGTAAGTTTATGTGCACAGGTGCATGACTATCCAGTAGACATTCAAGACTTATTTATAGGTCAAGAGGTCAGATTTGACTGTAAGGATAACTACAACCCACACACAGTTTCCCTTGACCTCCAGAGCCAAATGGAACAGATGAGGGTGAACATAGGTGCTGGGCACCAGAAAGCTTTCAGATTTCACTGGGATGATCTACTCTGTTGGTTTGTGCCTAGTTTTGCTGTTTTTTTTTTTTTTTTTTTTAGGGGAATCTGAGAACCAGAGGATTTTGTCCTGGCTTGAGTCAGGGACACAGCTGTGACTAATACCAGGGTTTTAGCCCTAACGTCCAACATTCTTGCCATGACATGACCATATTCTGTCGCTGAAATTTTCCGTTATGTTCTACTATTCTTGCTAAGAGTATAAAAGGGAACAATATATCTTATAAGGATTTTCTGCATCAGGGTTTGAAATAATCAATGGATTTCTGATTACCTGGAAATTACCCAGAAAATGAAATTATCCAGACTATCCCATTCCCCAAATGTTCTAGTTAATCAAGGTTTAATTGTGTTTGTTTTGCAAAAAGAAAACTTCTCTCCTAAGACATTTCAACTCAAATAGATGTGAGCAGCATTATAATTTATGCACTTGAGTTCTGTTCCGTGGGCAATTTGGTAGGGATTACAAGCGTAGACAAAGAAGATGTTAACAGCAAAGAAGACATCACCAGAAAGCCTTTAGAAGACAAACACTTCACATCTTCAATTATAAGACAACCTGATACAGACAGAGAATACATTAATTTTAAAACCTCCTGCACAAAGAAAGTAATGGAAAAATACATCACAAGTAGTTGTCCCTATGTGTTAAAAACAAGTGATTTGGAGGAAACTGCATGGGCTGAATATGTTAGTATTATTATCGTTTCTGGTTTTAAATTCTTAAGGGGAGAAAGAGAACAAGGGGGGAAAAAAGAAGCTTTCATGTTTCAACAAACATTTATTGGGCATTGAGTTTGTTGCCAGGCACCAGGCTAGACTTTCTGTGACTTTTCCTTCTTTAAAAATTACTTTCCATCATGGGAAAGAAACTTCTAGATGTCTCATTGCTGATTCCAACAGTGGTTCCAAAAAGGCCATTTCTTCTAAGGTTTTGCCCAAAACTTAGAAGTGTAGCTGGGAATATCACTTGATGTTCCCCCCGGGAACCTGAGTTTTAGGGATTGGTTCATCCTACGCTTTGTGGGGAGCATCCATTTGCCAAGAGAGGGCCTTGGGTGACTGGGGTTGATGAGAGTTTCTGGCTGGCTCTTCTGGAAACTGACTCTGGAACACAGGGCAGTGGGCCAGAGGTTTATTTGGAAGGCCCTTGGGGTTCACACCTGTGGGGAGGATAGGGAAGCAGGAAAGGGAGAGGGAGAGGTTGAGCCCTAATACCGACAATGACCCGGTTGGCTGCCGCACTGACCCTTACCAGTGGTTAAGACCCTTACCCTTACCCGTCACCCCACCAAAGGATCAGAACCTCCTTGGCCAACCCAGGAGATACACTGGAGAAGGGGTTGACCATGGAGGAGGCAGCTCGGCAGCTGAGGCACTTTCTGAAGGGACCAATGGTTAAAGCCTGCCTGCCAACAGCACTCCCAGCAACTGGGCACAACCCTTCCCTTAGGGGGAGCTGGGAGGCACGTCACAGAATCCACTCAACGAGGCTCCGCTCCTGGCACATCCATCCTCCCTCCCTCTTTTCTCCTTCCTCCATCCAACCAATATTCATTGAGCATCTGCCATCTACCACCTATTACACATTATCTATGTACAAATTGATAAATGGTGAAAAGGGCCATATGAGGTAGAAAAAAGAAAAGAATTAGGGGAACCAATAGAATCAGGGAATCTTTAGTCTGAATTCCAAAGGGTGAATTAGGACCAGAGAGAAAGAGGGATTCCCAGTGGAGGGAGCTTGAATTGGAGGAAAGGAAAGGACTATGGTGCAGCCCCAGGTGTGGGCTGTGTTTGCAACAGGCAATGGCCGGATCTGGAGGATTTGTGGGCAGAGTTAAGGAGTACACTTTTATCCTAAACACCACACCATGACCAAGAAATATACACCATGCTTGGAGAGCCAGGAAGAAGGTTCTCCTGGGCCCAGAAAACTGGAAACTGACTTTATAACATTTATTATTATTTTATATATTTATTGATTTCAGAGAGAAAGGGAGTGGGAGAGATAAGAAACATCAATGATGAGAGAGAATCATTGATTGGCTGCCTCCTGCACGCCCCACACTAGGGATCGAGCCCACAACCTGGGCATGTGCCCTGACTGGGAATTGAACTGTGACCTCCTGGTTCATAGGTTGATGCTCAACCTCTGAGCCACGCCAGCCGGGCTGGCTTAAAATTTAAATGCATACTCCTGCCTGCAAGGTTTGTACTGTTCTGGAGAATGGGCCTAAAATTAAAATAGCTTTGGTCAACGTGGCTCAAGGGGGAGCTGTTCAGAGCCACTAAAAATTCCATACAGACATGTGCAGTGTCTTGTCTCAGCATCGCAAGTAATGTAACCATTGTTTTCACAGGTGCTCATCCATATGGGATAATTGAAGTGATACCATGCAATACTTAAAGGGGCAGTCAGCCATAATCTTGGAGAAGTGCGGTCCATAAACCTTCTGATGAAGGAGGAGACAGCTCGAATCGCCTTTCATCTGGAAGAAAAGATGAAAGAAAAGAGTCACTGTAACACCCAGAAGATTCCAGATGCCTGATGTCAGTGTTGTGTCTCATGGGACTCATGGAATAAGAAGTTTCTCTTTGACTTATGTAAGAACAGAGTTGAGATGAATTGGGATCTGAGAAAATTCCAGAAGGTTAGATTCAGATTCGAACTCTCTCTTTCTTTCCCTCCTCCCTCATTCTCTCTTCATTCAAAGAGAATGGCGGGAAAGCATTGGAAAAGCAAGCGGATTTTTGGCGGGAGGCCCGACCATTTGTGGTCCTCCTCAGGATTCTCCCAGAACACCTCCCCAACCCAGCGCTTCCTTCCTTCTGAAGTCTCAGCCCTTATGTAGACCAGGTTTCTGAGAAGCGTAACCTTTTCAGTTGGTAGCTGAGCGCTCCTCCACAGAGATCGTCCAATTAAAAACCAACTCCGGTCCACGAGAATGAGTAGTCTTTATTTGGTATTTGTAAAAACAGCCCACACGTGACAAGGACCGCATCAGAAAAAACACTTCATCATGTGCTGGCTTCAAATGTCAGGAGATAACTAACACATGTGGGCTGGGAGTCTGGACCAGAAGATGCGTGTTGGCCTCCAATTAAGGCCGCGTTGAGAGTGAGGAACATTTAATATCTTAAATGGTGGTGGCTGACAGGTGGGTGGCTGAAGCCCTGATGATGAAGATGGCTTGTTGTCCCAGCTGTCCTTGTACCCGCCTTGTCCTGTGCAGTTGATCCAAAGCTGAATGCTTCCCAGTGGTAGGGGAAGGGGGAGATTAGAAGTAACTGCCCACTCCCCGAGCTGTGACAGTTTAATTGTCATAAGTGGCCACAAGAGTCAAGCTGTGGTCCACGTCAAATTGTCATAAGTGGCCACAAGAGTCAAGCTGTGGTCCTCTCCCGTGGGACACGTCTGCCACCAACATGAACAGAGAGCTGGGGAGGTAGCAGTCCTTTCCCAGGAGAAAGCCGTGGACATGGGACATGCAAGGACAACCTCCAACAAAGGATCAGAACCTCATTGTGCACATTTCATCACTATTTCATCTGGGGAGAAAGGGCCTGAGGGAGGGTGGATGGAGGGAAAAACCCACAGATTGTACTTTGATTGTATAAGCAGGTTGTTGGACGTGACTGACAGATTGAATAAAATACTATGCTTTGGAGAAGCAGGGAACGTAAAGGTGGAAACCTAATTGACTTCTCCCCTGAACCTGGGAGCTGGGGGTGGGGAAGCTAGACCATCAGTCACCACGTCAGGGCCAGCAGAAATGGAACTTTCAGTGACATCCAGAGGAATTTCCAATGACTACCTGGATACCAGAGGGAATTCATGTGCTGGGGCACTGTCACCCCGTGTGGACGTCACCCCACCAAACAATGCAGCTAGAGAGTATTGGGGACACAGCGGGGAGGTTAAAACCCTAGTATAAGGGCAACCACCTTAACAGCCGGGAAGCACAGCCCTGCACAGCCCTGGCCTGGAGAGGTGTCAGATCCGCTCGCACTCTGGGTGCATTCAGCCACTTGCTACCTCGGATGTCAGGAGCTCACTCAGTGTGGAGGTAAGATGAGGGGCCACCCAGGAAAGCTTTTCTGAATTAATATGAATGCTTTGGCATCCAAGTTTGGAAGATTCTGTCAGCCTTCCAGAGTTTTCCTAAATGAAAAACTACGATTTTGTGATGAGGTTGATTTATAAGAAGAGACAATGGTTTCCTCTATTGAGAAAGTCCTTTGTTTTCATGGAGAAGAGACCCCCCCCACACACACACACACACTCACCTGGGCTTGCTGATTTGCCTCTTGAGTAGCTAATATGAACCCGATCGGCTCAGGGCACCGGACTCAGAGGTCAAGACAGGCTTGGTCCCTTCTGGGGAAGCGTACTTTAGCCCAGGCTCCAAATCGGTTGTGTAAGTTGTCCTGTGTAAGCTGAACGAAGGATTGAGTGAGAGGAAGTTCCATGTCTGGCTAAACAAACAGGCTTTGGAATCAGACACACCTCTGCTCTGAATGGTTGTCTGGCTTTGAGTTTGCTCTATGCCTCAGTTTCCCCTTCTATGCAATGGGGGTAGAAAGAGCCACCTCTCAGGTTTACTGCATTAATCGATGCTTCACATCTATTGGTCAGCAGCTTGGGTCTCAGGACACCTTGTTGCCTTTAAAAATAATAGAGAGCTCTTGTTACTGAGTCCCTAGTACAAAATAGTGATCAATACTTACCGTGTTATAAACTAACACTGAGAACACTTAACGCTATTTAGTAATTCATTTAAAAATAGCAGTAATAAACCCATTGCATATATTTTTTTACAAAAAACAGCAATATTTTCCAGACCATGAATTTAGTGAGAAGAAGGGCTTCGTTTTCTGTTTGCACCTCTTTAAGGTCTGTTGCTACATCCCCTCCGTGTAGCCTCTGGAAACGCCACTGTGTGTGCTCCTAAGAGGAGCTGGGTGTTGTGAAAGGCCGGGCATCTCTGTGTCATTGGGAAAACAGTGTCAACACCCTGCAAGGAGCTGGGCGGGTCCCAACTCCACCTCGAGCACCACTGGGGTACGTCATTCAGTCTTCACTACAACCCTTCAGGGTAGGTACTGTTTTCATTCCCATTTTACAGGTCAGGAAAGTGAGGCACAGAAAGGTTAAGGATCTTGCCTGAGGCCACACAGAGAAGAGCAGCAGACCTGGCATTGAAACCCAGCGGTCTGCCCCCAGGCTGTGTTCTTCCTACTACAACCTGTCCTGGGAGAAAGCCAAGCAGCGCCTGCCAAAGGATGCTCGCGGGGGATGTGAGCAGCTGGGACAGCATGAAGGGCCGGGACACCCTCTGTCCCACCCTCCGAGGGCCAGTTCGTCTCAGTGCGCAGAGAAGTAGGTGGAGGGGTGGATGACGGGGGAGAACCCACTGGAATTGAGATTTGAGGATTTGGGAAATAGTCACTAAGAATCTGAACATTCTTTATTCACCCAAATCATTCTGGAACATCTCCAGGGACTAGAAGATGCCCACCGAGAAAGAGTCTGTCTGTCTGTCTGATGCTGGGAAGCTACAGACATCCCCTGGCCATCAGAGAAGCTCTTAGCCCCCAGGGCTGACTTTGCACATTTATGCAGAACAAGGAAACAGGACTCCTGAGGGGCAGGGAGAAAAGAGTCACACCAGCTGGAGTGTCTCACATTTTCACCAAAAAGGTGGGTTATTGATTCAAATTACCTGCAGCTGAGGGGACAACCTGAGTTCTTCCAAGAGCAGAGGAATATATATATATTTAAACTCATGGATAATTTACTCTTTTTTGGCCTAAAATTCTCCACTGACTTTACAACTCAACTCTTCCCATTTGCCAATTAAAAAGAAAAAAGAAGAGAAAAAAACCAGACATATTCGAATTCATGGGAAGATGTGGAATGATGCGCCCGAAACCTGCATGATTTTGTTAACCAGTGTCAGCCCAATAAATTCAATAAAAAAGGAAAAAATTTAAAAAAAATTTGTGTGATGAAATGAGATTGTTTTTGAGACACTGGCAACTGAATTTCTTTGTTTTATGAGCATAACTAAATTATTCGTCCAGCACAGAAAAAGCATAGATATCTGTCATATAAGAAATCATCTATACCAGCAGGGACCTTCACAAACCAGGATGATAATGATATCTTACTTACATTTGCATAATGCCTTACAATTTACAAGGCCTTTCCCATATGCTCCAGGGGCTGTCAGAGGTGCATGGAACGGCGTTTCTGCCCTGGCTGGGACCAGCGGCTGGCCCAGGGACTTTACCCTAGGACAGTGATGGCGAACCTATGACACACGTGTCAGAGGTGACACGTGAACTCATTTTTTTGGTTGATTTTTCTTTGTTAAATGGCATTTAAATATATAAAATAAATATAAAAAATATAAATCTTTGTTTTACTATGGTTGCAAATATCAAAAAATTTCTATATGTGACACAGCACCAGAATTAAGTTAGGGTTTTTCAAAATGCTGACACGCCGAGCTCAAAAGGTTCGCCATCACTGCCCTAGGACCACCATGCCCAGGTCATGGACAAACACTCTAGTTTCAATCAGAAGTTCCTGGGGAAAAGTAATCAATATTTAACATTTTTTTATTGCATTTCCAAACTCAAACTTTTACAGAACTTGATTTGAGAATCAAGAGGTACAGGCTCAGCTCTGGGGAGAGGTCCCGCCTGAACCTGGGTGGGGTCTCCCATCCTTAACTGGATGGAGCCATTTGCCAGGTGACCGACTTGTCCCTCTTCACCTGGGACTTCTTGAGGTTCAGCACGGGGAGCCCAGTGTCCAGGATCCCGCTCAGTCCTGGGAAGCAGGAAAGGTTGGTCACCCTACATTCAACAATTCCTGATGACGGCACACACTCTGAACCCACCCCCGCTCTGTCCATCATCTGAAGTTTTGCTCCTGGCTGCTGCTGACCTGGAGCTTCATGTTTCCAAAATGCATTTGGGCTGCTGGCAAGGGCTGGCCCCACACCCCGCCCTCGCTCTGTCTGTCGGATCAGTGAGGCAGGAGTGGGTGCAGCATTAGGACTCCCATGTTCCTTTGGGGGCAATCCCCTTGGTGTGGTCCTTCTCCATCACTGCAGGAGCCAACCGGCTGTGTAGGTGCCGGTTTCTTCTCCTCGCCCCTGGGACTCAGCTCAGGCATGCGTCCTCCCTTGGCCAACCGTCTGCTCTCCCCTAGGGCTCTGAATCTTCAGGGAGACATGTGGAGACTTTGGGACCACTCGTGCCCACTCCGGACCTGGCAGTGGAGGTCTGCGTTCCGAGAGCAGGGCCAGCTGTAGAATCCAGATCATGATTTCTGAGGCAAGACCTTCCCAGCTTCCTCAGGACTGGCCTACTTTCTGAGCCAAATTCTCCAACATTGTTGTAAGTTCGGTGAGATAACCAATGTCCTTTCTGGTCAATTCCTTCAATGCTTAAGCCAGCCGGAGTCAGCTTCTGATGCCTGCCACATAGACTGTGTCTACTATGGTGGGTCAAGAATTGTCACATTATCCTCCCCACCAACTAGCTTTACCTCTCAATTTATCCATTCATCCACTCAATTACCCCTTGATGTTTCTATTCATCCATCCATCCATCCATCCATCCATCCATCCATCCATTATCCATCCATCCATCATCCAGCCAGCCAGCCAGCCTACTGCACTCCCTCTCTCCCAGCCCATACTAATGTATTAATTATTTTGTTCGTATTTTTGGAAAACATGTTTTGTTGCATTATATCCATGTACATTTACATACAAATTTGAAATGTATTGCTCAGTGGACCTCACGTATGTCTATACTCATAGCCACCACCCAGATCAGGATACAGAAGACCTTGAGGGCCCAGCAGACTCTCTCATGCCCTTCTCAGTCAATTACTGCACCTTCTACCCCCAAGGTAACCACTCTCCTGACTTCTATCACCATAGATAAATTGTGGGCATGCATTTTCAATTTACATAAATGATCTTATGTATCTTGTCCTGTTCCTCAATATTTTCATGAAGTCCTGTGTTGTTAAGATCCATCCGTATTGTTAGGTGTTCATCGCACCTATCACTTCTAACTCACATACAAGACTGAATGTGCTGGCCCTGGCTGCTGACACCTGCCCTCTCCGGGGTGCTCAGCTCTGTGATGCAGCTGGGAATGTCTCCAGTGTTTGTACGCGGGGAATCTGCTGCATTTCTCAGTTTGCTGACACGCGATAAAGTCAAGTTTTAACCCTGGGATGGGGGTGGAGGTTTACCAAGTGAACCTCTTATACATGTTATGTCCTTGATGCTTTTGCTAAATGTGTTAGTGCCTCCCTCTCGATAAGGGTTCCTTTCTGGGTGTGGAACCCTCCTCTCCTCACCCCTCACAAGAGCCTGCCACCTCCTGCCTCTGAGCTATGCTCGGATGACACTGTGATGGTGGTGAGCTCACCACCATCGCTCCCGCGAGGCTTGTCACCGTGCCTGCCCCTCGGCAGCCCAGAAATTCCAAGACAAGTCTTTAGCGGAAGGCCCAGGGAAGGAAGCACGAGTGAGAGAACAGTACATGTTGGTCCATGAAGCCTCTCACTGCCTGTGAGTGCCGGGGGGCGTGGCGGCCACTGCCCTGGAAGACACACTCTTCTATTTGGACTCACAACTTCTGTTTGTGAAGTTGTTCATGGAGGTTTGTGGAGGGGGGTGTGGAAGAAACGCATTTTTCCCCTGCAGAAGGCAAAAGTTTATGGACAGAACAGCCCAAAAGACCTTGTAAGTGCCCTTCTGCCTGTGAGGCCGCGAGACCCGCCCAGCAGAGCCGACTGGGGCAGGCCACAGTAAAGCCCCTCATCCTGTGCAATTTCAGGGCGATCTGGGAGGTTATACAGGGGGATTTAGTAGCCGGAGCTGACAGAAAAAGAAAATAAACGAATAAAGGAAAATAATCATTGTCCTCTGGGCTGTAGCATGAAAAATACCAGCATAATCCCGACTTCATAATAATTCAAACCAGATGAAGAGGACTTCAGGTCCAAGCCCCCACCAATTGCTCTGATTTCTAATCGATTGTTATGGAAAGGGCATTCACAGAGTCCAGGAGGCAGGTGGACGGTGACATGCACCCAGCGCCCAAGTGTGCAGCCACTGGGAGCGAGAGGATGGGGATGGGCACCCCCAGGGTCAGGCAGGACTGCAGCCAAACCCATATCTGTTTTTGTGTCATTATAGTATACTAGAGGCCCAGTGCACCAGTGGGGTTCCTCGGCCTGGCCTGTGGAATCAGGCTGAAACCAGCTCTCTGACATCCCCTGTGGGGTCCCAGATTGTGAGAGGGTGCAGGCCAGGCTGAGGGACCCCACCAATGCACAATTGAGGTTGGGGATGGACCGTGGGAAGGCTCCAGGGTGTGTCCAGCCCATCTTGCCCAGTCCAATCAGCCAGACCCAGCAGCAAGCTAACCTACTGGTCAAGAGCTTCTACCCCCTGGTGGCCAGTGTGCATCATAGCAACTGGTTGAAGAGTCAAACAGTCGGATACTTAGCATAGTAGGCTTTTATTATATGGGATGATTTGGGGCCAACCCCTTCCTTTCCCTGAGATTTAGTTTTTTCATCTGTAAGATGGGTAGTAACCATTCCTGAGTCCCAGGACTCCATGTCCTTGGAGTTTGAAAGGCGGAGAAGCCTGTCTGAGAGCAACAGCAGAAGGTGCTCTCAGTGTGAGCTCATCTCAGTTTTCCAGCCACAAGGTCCCCTCGGGATGGCAGCCATGGGGAGCCTCGATCAAGGGCAGCTGTCGTGAGCCCCTGAGGTCTATCCACGTGTGGTCAGGGCTCATTTTCCCTTTCCAGTCATGGGTCCTCCTCCAGACATTCATTCTATAAGAACACGTTTTCTGCCCTAACCGGTTTGGCTCAGTGGATAGAGTGTCAGCCTGCGGACTGAAGGGTCCCAGGTTCAATTCCGGTCAAGGGCATGTACCTTGGTTGCGGGCACATACCCAGTAGGGGGTGTGCAGGAGGCAGCTGATCGATGTTTCTCTCTCATCGATGTTTCTAACTCTCTATCCCTCTCCCTTCCTCTCTGTAAAAAATAAATAAAATATATATTTTTTTAAAAAGAACACGTTTTCCCACGGGCGGCTGACATCTTCCTGGGGATGAGCACCATTTGCGGTGCAGCCCCATGACATAGGGGAACAACTTACATACCCATCAACAGTCAATGGGAAATAAACCGTAGTGCACTCAATGGATATTCTGCAGCGTCCAAAGGAATGAGTAGATGGACACATGTGATAGAGAAGGAGGGCCTCGTCCTAAAAGGAAGTGTGTAGCAACGTTTATAGGGTGCCTGCGTTTTTGTAAAAATAAGCAAAAAGAATAATGTGTGGGCGATGAGCCTAGAAGAAAATAGTGGGAAGAATATGTGTGAAGAGTTGATGGTGACTTCCTCATGGGAAGGTGGTGTCATAAGTAAGGTGGTCACATAATTAACTGGCCAACAAGGGGCCCCCTTTGAGAGTAAAAGAGGCAGAGCTAGACCTGCCCAACAGGTACTGACCTGAAGCCACTGGAGCCTCCAGGCACATTCCAGGGGGCTTTCCTTTTTGACCAAGAGGACTTGGGACACTCCTCGGCTGGTGACAGAATTCCAGTCAAACCCTCTTGGCTCTTAGTCCCTTTCCTAGAGCCCAACATTCACGGGACTGGGACTCAGCCAGGCCTGGACAAGACAGGAGGGACCCAGGGACCAGAGCTGCCCTGTGGGGCGCAGCATTGCCCATCTGCATGGGAGGGAGGGAGCAGAACCCACAGGTTGCACCGCGCATTTGTGCGGCCCTGGAGGTTTATGACCCTGAAGGCCACGGGGGACGTTTGGGGCAGCTCTCAGTACAGGGAGGGAGGGTCCAGTGGGAGAAACCCTGTGGGTGATGCTGGGGGTGGCCGAGGACCCAGAAAAGCAGCAGGTTGGTGTGGAGAGGAGAAAGGGAACCTGAGTCCTACATCTTGCCAGGCCTGCGCTTTGTTTCTTGCACCAGTCGAGGGAGCTGTGCTGGAAGAGCCAGGGATGGGTGGGTGTGTGAGAGCGTGGTACTCGGTGCTCGGTGCTCGGTGCTGGGAGCGGAAAGGTTGCTTCCCTGATTGGAAGCAGCTGTGGCCTTTGACTCCTAGAGAGGGGGAGTCTGGTGTGTTGCTGGTGTGAGAGGTTACTCCGGATGCTCTCCTGCCACCCAGGCCCCACTGAACTGGAACCATTTTTCAACCTCCTCAGACATCCAAGACTTTCAGGGATATGAGGGGGTCTCTGAGCATCCATCTCAATCAATCCTGCCATGTCTTCCCCTGGGAGGGCTCAAGCAGTTAAATTACTGAGCGAGCTCCCAGCACCCACATTGAATCCTCAAAACGACCCGTAGACTCATTCCCTGTCGTCTCTCCCCCTAGCTACCCACCGGTTGAGCTTCCAAGCAGAGAAATTGCCCCTTTGCGATCTCTCAGGCTCTAACTCTCTGGAGCCCTGCGAGGGTTTCTGCAGAGTCAGCAGCAGCCGTAGAGCAGTGTCTGAGAAGTTGCTAGAATGACAATCAGGTTTGGAGACCATGATTTTTAACTCTCCTCACCCATCAAAATGGGGCAATTAATAGTGCTTACCTTAGAGCGTTACATTTTTTAGCAAGTTTTTAAATACATTTTTATTTTAAAGTAGTTTTATATGTACAGGGAAGTTGCAAAGATAGCACAGAAAGTTCCTATACACCTTTTACACATCTTCCTTTTCTTCCTGGTTCATAGGTTGATGCTCAACCCCTGAGCCATGCCGGCCGGGCAGCATCTTCCTGTTCTAAACCATGCTTGTCACCGCTCTCTAGCTCAGCACCAGCACTGGTGCATTCCTAGTAACTAAACTGCACAGTTTATTCAGATTCCACTAGTTTTCACCCCATGGCTCTTTCCAGGTCCAAGACCCATCCTGACACCACCTCGCACTGGACCGTCCTGTCTCCTCGGGCTCCTCTGGCCAGTGGCGGTTTCTCAGGCTTCTCTTGGCTCTGATGACCTTGCAGTTTGGAGGAGGACTGGTCAGGTGTTGTGTGGATGTCCGTGCAATTGGCTTTGTCCGATGTCTTCCTCAGGATCAGGCTGGGGTTGGGTTTGGGGGAGGTTTGCCCTTCTCATCACATCATGTGAAGGGTCCGTGTGGTCATTTACCTTGATCACACGGGTCATGTTGAGAATTCAATGATATCATGCTTGCGAGGCGCTTGGATGAGCTCCTGGCTCATAGCCGGTCTGTGATGATTGGACAAATGGATTCATGGAGTCAGTGGTCACAGGAATTTTCACTTTGTCAGGCTGTGTGTCCATTTCAGACAAAGAAGTAGCCTTAACTGCTGCCCTTCCACACCCACAGTCCAGGTGTGAACAGCCACCTCCACCTCCCATCCACTTTGTTTTGTTCAGCAGCTTCTGAGTTAGGATGGTAGCTGCGGGCCTCTGGGTTGTGCGGGAAAGCAGAATTTGAGCCAACAGCCATTCCTGGCCAAGGGTGAAGAGCCAAGAGACTGCCCAACAGCCATTCCTGGCCAAGGGGCTCACAGAGTGACTGCTCAGCAGGGCGTGGGGATGGAGGGGAGGACCCCTCAGGGGAACCGCGTGGCCAAGAGAAACACCCGGGGAGGCTCTTCCACCAACTCCCCGTGGAACCTCGGAGAATCCTCCAACTGTGCCTGGCTGGTCTCCTTGTATGTCCTGTGGGGACAGCAATGCTTGGTTGGCCTTTGTCACCAGGTTCTCTTCCATTTAAGATGATTAGCTTTAGGGTACACGTAGCTACAGAGACAAAAGGAGTCCCAGTCCTCAAGAAGCTCAGCTTTATCATATCGTGAGACTCCGATGGACCAAACATGTCAAAGGCGCCTTACAATGGGGAATGCGGTGTGAACGTCAGACTTCTGAATAAAAGGCCAAGTGGGCCGCCTCTGTCTCTCCTGTCGCCTTTTCTCACCAGCATGGCGATCCCACTGCAATTTCATCTCGGAATGTACGAAATGGGGCCGTGGGAGGTTTTGCTTGGCCGGCCTCAAAGAATGAGGAAAACTTCTTCTTTTTATAAGAAATAGGAATTTTAAAATGGCAGTCTTTCCTCTGAGACGCATCAAGGTGAGGGTGAGTGACTCTGGGAGACTCAAACCTCTCCTCGTTCCCCTGTTGCATCTCAGAAAACAGCTCAGCAGCTTGGTTTCAGGTCGCCGACCTTCCTGGGCCTGCGAGGCATCTGGAAAGGTCCCAGAGCCGCTTTTCTTGGGTTCTTCTGTGGCAGTGAGTGTCCAATTGAACCCAAATGAGCGTTTGAATTCTTTTGGCTGAGGTAGAAGTGGTGATGGGTCTGTGTGGGATCTGTTTTTTGTTCTTTGCAATGATTGGAACATTTTAATCATATTCTCCTCATCAGTAAAGAGCTCACAGCACATTTGGGATCATGGATGAAAGACGGACACCAAAGGAAATCCAATTATTTTTATTTTTAAGTACAAGTGGAGGATGCTGGCTTCGCATGTTGCTCTGCCCAGTCTCTGAGGATTTCCGAATGCTCCAGTGCTTACCAGACACCCTCCCGGCGTAGTGCTGATGGGCCAGTCTGCACGAAACCTCTCAAACTGGCATTGGACCACACGTGTGTGTGCTTAAGCTCCAGGAGTTTTAAATGTGTGCTGTGTATAAGTTGCATTTATTTCCACCCCTGTTTTCCAGGGCAAAGTTCACACTTCACAGACCATCAGCGCCCTTGAGTAAGCCTAGGAGACAGCCGAAAATCAAAGGACTCCAGGGAGCCTCTTCTTCCACCTCCATTGACAAGAAGAAATTCTTCAGGGATCATCGACGCCTCTGGAGGACGAAGGTGGGGCAGGGAGTTCGGCTTGAATTTTTGTCTGCGGACATCTGTTCCGTCTGAATAGCGTTGGGGTGAGGGCACCAACTATTCTCAAGTCCTTCAATGTTCCAGCCGTAGATGTTAGTTACTCCAGCCAATGAGTTCCCTGTTCGGCCTGAACTTATTAGAGTTGGGTTTTGTCTCTTGTCATCTAAGAGCCCTCTCTGGTTTCCATACACAGAGGAGAGACATTGCTAAGGGGTCAGTTGTCTGAGCAACTGAACGCTTTCAAACGCACCACCCAGAGGACCCGGACTCCCAGCTTTAGGCCAGTGACATCTACGCTCCTTTCTGGGGGTGGGAGGGTTGTCCTTGCGTGTTGTAGGATGGCCCTGGATGATGGTATGATGGTAGCCAACATCCCTCCCGAAAGTTGTGACAATCGAAAATGTCCCCAGAAATGCCACATGTCCCCTGGGGAGCAAATCACCCCTGATTGAGAACCACTGACGTAAACAAACCCGCAGTAGCTCATTTTGAAGAATGGATTGACCAGCTCCTATAAAAAGAAGCGTGTGGGTCAGACGAGAACGCCCCAGAACAAGGTCAGGCGGAAGCCCAGCCCTTGCTTTTGTGTCACTCTGGCTGTGCAAGAGGTGTGCCACTTCAGAGGTCAACGCTGGAGCTGGTCCCGCCCACTGACCTTCCAGGAGCTTCTGGGAGGCAAACTGGTTTCATTCCCCTGGGCCGTCAGTCACCACTCACCTGCTGGTCTGCTTTGGTCATTCAATTTCTTGCTGAACACTTCCCGCCCTGCTCAAATTTGCGCCCTGCCTCTGCCTTTCTCTTTCTTCACAATGAAAGGGTTTCTAGTAGGTAGAAGTTTGCTTATCATCCTGATCGCACTTATTTATTTAGAATGTCGAATTCCTCTCGAGATGACAAATTCACTTTCTGCCCAAGCTGTGTGGCTGAATGTTTATACCAGAGCCTACAATTAATTGGATTCTGTCACTAGAACATGCCTCTCCTTCCTGCTGTTGGCAGGTGTGAAATCTCAGCGATGGCCCTGCCAGGGGCGGTGTCCGCGCCTCAGCCTGAGGGGCCGGCTTGCAGGCTGGCCCTTCCGCACCTTCGTTTTTAATTGGCCTTTGATGTTGGGCAGATCTTCTCTACTAAACACTCATCTCCTCTGTTGAGTCTGGACAGCGTTGAACATTCATTACACCACAGAATTGGTCTCGGCTTACTTCAGAATTATGAGTTCTCAAAGCTTATTTAGACAACCTCTGGCCTCCCTCTCAGCTTATGTAAGTATTTTCTCATGAGACCGAGCATCGCTTCCCTGGGCGTAAAGGCTACATCGAACCATGAAATCTTACTCATAATTCTATTGTGAGAGACAGAACAAAGGCACCGCGTCGACATCCCCCCCTCAGAGGTGAAAAGCAGTGCTGCCCACATCCCATGGTCTGCCCAATGTCGCCCACTTTCCCGGAGCAGCGTCGAGTTCCTGACTCTGTGGAAAGGGACCCAGGCGAGACCAGACCCACAAATCTCAGAGCAGACGGCTCTTCCTCGGCTTAGCTTTTACTTCCTTTACGCCTGCTTCATCCAGAGTTTGTGGGTTGTTTTTTTTTTATCCCCTGAGACACATTTCCAGTGATGTCCCTACCTCCTTCCCATTCTGAACACACAAACTTCAGAGAAGACAGTGGTCAAGAGACAATGTCAGGCAAGGAGAGAGACAATGATGTATTCCTCAGTGACACATTAGCAGGCTGAACTGAAACAAATTGAATTATCCAATGCGGGAAGACAGAAAAACAGCAAGACGAGTTGCCCAATATGCCAAGTTTTTAAACTGGTTTGATGAAATCGATAGGTGATCTAGAGGTCCTGCCTGGGTGGATGTGTGTAAACATATATTTAAAAGCTGATTTTTCAGGGAAATCTAAGAGACTTATACAGAATAAATATTTAAGGCAAACAAAAACCACTGCAAATAGCAAATCATCTTGTTTCCTGTTTCTGACAACTCCATGGAACAATTTACCCTTTAATTTGCCTGAACATCAAAAGAATCCCTCAATTTGAAATATTTCCCCAGATGTCAGTAAATAACGGATCTTTTCCCAAACAAAGCCCAAGCTAGATGGAAGCCTTCACTTCTCTACCTATTGGCATTTCACATTAAAATTCCCCTTACGAGAGAGAAACTCGGCAAAGCGAGCCTGGTTATGGTCAAAGGCGCAGTAACCTTAAAGGCTACAAGTTGGGTAATGCCAACGTGAAGGATGTGAAACCATCTGGGGGGCCTCAGTCCCAACCGGGCACAGACGTCCTCCCTCTGCAGGCCAGGGCTGGGGTGGCGGTATTTTTTTGTCTTTGTGTGAAGAGACCAAGGCCCCCGGGGGACAAGCCTCCACGCATCTGTTGACACAACATGACCCAGGTTTTCAATGTCCTGCCCAGAGAGTTTGTTCTGCAGCCAAATTGCATAGTTTGGGCCGCCTCTGCTGGTCCCAGAGAGCCATGCGGCCACTGGTGCCGGGCTCACTGGGACCCCAGAGCACTCTGGGTTCTCGCTCCCAGTTGGTTACCACATGACCTTTCTTGCCTTTTCTTTCTCCTGGCATTTTGTTTTCAGTAAGAGATTGGGACCACTTTTTTTCACTTGAAACTTTTATTATCTTTAAAACTCCTACCTCTGCCCTCCCTAAAACAGCTTTTGGAAAAATGGCAGCTAACCAGCGATTCCTGAGCACAGCCAGGTGCCTCGCTCTGTGCTGGGCGTCACGCGGCTGCACTACAGGGGCCGGAGGACGAGGCTCGCATGTCAGCGGCCGCTCGTGGGGGCACATGCTTGGCTTCCCCCGCCCCCCGTTTCGGGAGTGGGTGGGAGTAGGACCCAGCTCTGCTCCGAGAGGAGCTAACAGGAAAGGGAAAGATTTGTCTCGCGGACTTTTGCAAAGGCTCACGGGTTTCCTTCTCTGCCCCTCTGACCTTGGATTAAAGTGCTCTTAATAGTGGCCAACTCACTGGCCACTATTGCCATTAGTAACTTTTTTTGTGGGGGACATTAGTAACTTTTCCTGTGTTTTTTTTTTTAATTTATTTTTTATAACTGTGGTAAAATAACATAAACTGTACCATTGTAACCATTTTTAAGTGTACAGTTCAGGAGTGTGAAGAGCATTCACGCTGCTGGGTGGCCATCACCGCCATCCAACTCTGGAACTTTTTTCATCTTTCAAAACTGAAACTCTGTCCCCGTTAACACTACTTTGCCATTCCTCTGGCCCTAGCCCCTGGCAACTACTATTTTACTTTCTATCTCCAGGAACTTAGCTGCTCTAAGTACTTCGTGTGAATGGAATCATGCAGTAGTTTGTCCTTTTGTGGCTGGCTGATTTCCCTAGCATAATGTCCTCCGGGTTCATGCATGTTGTAGCAGGTGTCAGAATTTCTCTCCTTTTTTAAGGCTGAGTGCTATTTCACTGTATAGATGGACCATGTTACTGGTAGCAGGTGTCAGAATTTCTCTCCTTTTTTAAGGCTGGGTGCTATTTCACTGTATGGATGGACCATGTTACTGACCCATCCATCCATCCATCCATCCATCCATCCATGCACACTGGGTGGCTTCCACCTATTGGCTATTGTGAATATTGATGCTGTGAATGTGAGTGTGCAAATATCTCTTCAAGGTCCTGCTTTCAATTCTTATTTTCTGGAGTTTTTGTTTGTTTGTTTAGTAGCCATCCTACTGGGTGTGATTTGATATCTCATGGCTTTGATTTGCATTTCTCTAATGATCAGTGTTGTTGAGCATTTTTTTTAATGGACTTATTGATCATTTGTATATTTTCTTTGGATAAATGTCTATTTAAGTCCTTTGCCACTTTTGAGTGTTTGTCTTTTTGTTGAGTTTAGGATTCTGTATATAATTTGAATATTAATCCCTTATCAGATGTATGATTTGCAAATATTACTCCTATTCTGTGTTGCCTTTTTACTCTATTGATAGTGTCCTTTGACGCACACAGTTTTTAATTTTGATGAAACCCTAATAGCCTTTTTTCCTTTGTTGCCTATGACTTTGGTGTCATATCCAAGAAGTCATTGCCAAGACCACCCACGGTCATGAAGCTTTTCCCCTATGTTTTCTACATTTTCACCCCCAGCACTTCTCTATGAAAAACATGCTTTGAGTTTAAAGTACAGATGGGGGTTGGAATAGGAGAGAGAACTGGTTTGGGGCTAGAGGCGGGGTCTTTGGGACATGACCTTCTAATTTTGGGAGTGAAACTGAGGGCTGCGTACCCTCTAATTTCAGCTGCTGAAAGGGCATGAAGGGTTCCCTTCATCATATATTTCAAAACACTTCCATGTCCATCCCCATACCAAGCTTCAGGCTCCAATCCTAGAAGGCATTGAGTCTTTTCCAACACCCTCCTTCTGCCTCCCGCGTTTCGTATGTGGCCATGCAGAGGGTGGACGGCACTGCTCTTTTGTGCTCCTGCTTAGTATGGCTGCGGGGTGGGGTGGGAGGGCGCAGTGAGAGGCTACTCCAGAGAGGCCCTGGGGGAGCAGTGTTCCTTTCAGGGCTTTGAGATGGCCTGTCTCTGGAGCTGACTCCCCACTGTCTTCCGAAGGGCCCCTAGGTCTTCAAGCAGCCACAACACATCAAAGTTTTCAATTTTGTATGCAACTCCTACCCTTCACCAAAGGCATGACTCCGGGGCTGCTTCAGAGCAGATGCCTGGGAGCACCTGGCCTCAGGTCTGTTGCTGGGAGAAGCAAGGTTCGCTGGGCGATGAGAATGGAGGGGTGTTGGTAGCACTTCACCGAGGCAATTGGGGTCACCACCCAGGCAGCCCTTTGGAATGAAGGCAAGGCAGGCCTGCCTGGCCACACCCTCACTGATGATCAACCAGCGCCCGCCAGGGTGAGGCCAGGCTGGCTGTGGTCCAGAGGGACACTGGGTGGAAATCCCCAGGACTGATGTGGAGACATGCAGCAGCCAGGTGCTTGGAGCTGTTCTTCCATTGGCTGCCCAGACCCACTAATTTGCATGGCAGGGATGATCCCTTTACAGGGTCTTCTCTCTCCTTCAGGTCTCAGCACCAAGGGCTGTCTCAGGGGGCCTTCTCCAATCCCCCAGACAAGGCTGCATTGTCCTGTTCTGTCACCTTGGGCTCATTCTGGCAGCCATTGTCACAGTTGTCATTGTAAACAAAGCTCAACGGCACTCCACCCACAGGCACTCCACCCACAGGTGGGCTGTGGGTCTCCAGTGTTACCATTCTCATTATTGTCATTACAACAAAAATAATGACAGATCATATTTGTTGAATTATGGTGTATATATATCACTGTACATAAGTCATTTCACTTAAAATCCTCCCAACAACACAGTGAGCCAGCCAGGTGTCATTATTGTCACCATTTTCCAAGGAGGATGCAGAGATTTGAAGAGTTAAGCATGTTGAGTGGCCCTGGGCCTGGGCTGTGATGCGGGCGCCCCCACCCATAGCCAGGCTGCGGGCGTGCTTCATGGGGTACGTGAGATGCACAGGCCCATGACGTCAACGCTGATTGCATAAGGACCAAGCCACTCCCTAGCTCTGTTTCAATCCCCATCGCCTCCAGGACAGTCTCTCTGCCAGTAGCATATCTTGAACATCTCCCTAATGCCTGCTTACCTTCTTTTTTGCATAAAGAGAGGACCAGCCAAAAGCTGAGAGTCTGGTGCATAATTCTATCTGGTTAAACATTTGATCATCATGTCCTTGGCTTTCCTTATATTTAATTTTGTAGTTACTTTTTCTGTATGGCATGTGAGACTGGTTTCCATTTGTGTAACTGACCTCGGCTCTATCTAAAGCAAAGAAATTGAGGGAAAACATTACAGGGTAAAAGAAAGATATTAAGTGAATAATGGTAGGGAAGCACCCAGCTATGGCAAGAATCGTGTGGGTGGTGGGATGTGTGACAGGCTCCCCAGACTTACAGCTGCTCCCCAGACTTAGCCTTGCTCATCGCCCATGCAGCCCAAGGACACCCCAGGACATCGCATTGACCTGATTGCATGTGCCTTGCATTGAGCTCTGACAATTTCTTTATCTCCCTGGCAAATCTCAGGCTCTTAAGGAGCGAAAGCTCTGTCACACTCCTGCATGCCCCTGGACACCAACACAGTGGGCCTGAGTTGCCGGCCATTAATGGATTCATCTCTTTCAGCTTATCTGCTATCATCTGGACACCAACACAGTGGGCCTGAGTTGCCGGCCATTGATGGATTCTATCACGTGACTGTACCTGACTTGAACATTTGGCACAAAGTAATCATTTATCCAGGGTATTGAGGAAAAGGCAGATGTGGCTCAGAGTTTTCTTATTACAAGCATCTCCAGGCCTCTTATTCCTTCTTGGGATATGGTGGCCACAGGAAAGAGGGGATGGCTGGTCTGCCACAGGGAATTTTGAGCTGCTGAGAAGGTTGGAGAACATAGAAAGGGATGCAACCCATGGTGACATTTCTAGAAAACTTGGTGTGTAACTAGGTCTGGTAAAATATATGCATATTTATATCTCAGTTTATTTCATAAAACAACAGCCCCTGTAATGATGGTGATGACTCTTGCTGGCAGGTTGAATCAATTAGAAAATATTGATGTTGCAAGTAAAAGACAGATTCACACTGCCTTAGAACATAAAGACAGGTTGCTCAGACGCATGTCTGATCCAGGCGGGGCTGGACCCCATGCCTCAAATGGTATCACCGTGGACCTGATTCTCTGTCTCTCCATTCTGTCTTCCATGGCGTGGCCTTCTCCTTAGGATCAACAATTGGAAGATGGCTCCAGGAGTGGGGTCTGCTGGTTGGGTGTTGGCGCCAAACAGGCCTGGATTTAAATCCTGACCATCCCCCCACATTTGTGTGACCTTTGGCAAGTCACTTCCCCTCTCTGTCTCAGTTTCCTCATCTGTGAAATGGGAATAATGGCAGTACCCACTTGGCAAGGTTACTGTGAGGATTAAATGGGAGGGAGCAAGTAGGCCTGGAATGTGTTTGCAGAGCATTTGCTAAGTGTCAGACCCTGTTGCAGGTACTGAAGCCACAGTGGTGAACACGGGGACATGGTCTGTGCCTTCTAGAGCATTGTAGGGGAAAGCAGACAGCCACCAGGTCATCCGTAGAAATCAGAAGAAATAGGCATTTAGCCACAACTCTGAAGAACGTTCTATGGGAGAATCCAGGTGTTCCTAGTGTTAACATAAGAAACATTCAAACTTTTAAAGAATTTTTGTGAATTTATTTGAGCCAAACTGTCCATAGTTGCCAAGAAGCAGAATCCCAACACATTGAGATGATGCTCCGGAGAATGGCGCTTTCACCTTGTTCTATACATTACAACCAGAGGAGACATATGTGGGTTACAGGAAATCCATTGGTGACAGATCAGGGAGGTGGGAGAAAGCAAAGTGGGGAAACCTCTGGGATTGAATAAAAAGTAAAATGACAGACACATGCTTCTTTTACTTAGGTGGGTGCAGGACAGTTAATAGTCAACAATTAACAGATAACAATGAGGGAATCTGTGGTGTGTGCCCCATGGCACCATTTGTTGTGCCCCGAGGGGTCTGGAAAAAGGGAAGTTACAAGTTACCCTGACAGTCCACAGGATGCAAAAAGACAATAGGCTCAGTAAAGATCGAAGTCAACCTGTGTCAGGGAAGATATTGGCCTAAGACATGACTACCACTATAAACTGCTTTCTAATTAAAAGGTTTTAATTTCAGACCATCCTTTGTAGTTATTTTAGGTCTCTGACTTTGTGAGGTAGCCATGCAAGGCTTCCCTGAGCTGGTCAGGTTAGCATGTGGCCCCTTTTGTCCACTCTAGGAACAACAATGGAGACCCAGGTGGCATTATTGTCAGATGATGCTGTGAAGAGTAACTCATAGACTGATCTGATCACCCTTCCCGGGAGATGCCAAGTTCTTCCCACCTCGCAGTTCCCTCCATCTGGGATACTTTCCCATATCTTTGTGTGGCTTAGTTTTGTCCTTCAGTTCTTTAGGTCTCTGCTCATATGGCATGTCCATCCACTCCATTCAACACAGGGCCCTCTCCCTGTCTCTTTATCACTCTATACTCCTTCCCTGCATTCTTCATAGCACTCGTCCCCACGCAAATCATGTTAATTCATGATGTGTGTTTTTATTGTTCATTGTTGGCATCATGGAGGCCTCTGTCTCGTTCAAGGTCCTCATGTCAGCACTAAACTAGTTCTGGCTCCAGATAGGTGCTCGAATGGTTGTTGAATGAATAAAGGAACAAACTTAGAACCCCTTTAAATGTAGGTTCATTGTGATACCAGTTGACATCTCTGGAAACTGAGAGTTTAATCCTAAGGTTAAAATAAAAGTACCACGCATATCTATGCCCTCCCCTAACCCATCACTGCGTTTGGCAGGAGACTTTGCGACAGCTCAGAGCTCCATGTGTCTGAGAAGGTATTAGGTCCAACCCCGCCGTCTCTGGATTTCAGCACTGGAGTTATGGCTCACAGACTCTACTGGATTGCTCTTTTGTTCCATGGGTGTCCTGCTGAGGTGGCTTCTCTTGTCTTTTAGAAGGAAATTGTTTTCACACGACAAAATGTGGAGCTCATTAAGAACTCGATTGCGAAATTTCTTTCAGAAGAAAACGCATCTGTGCCATAACTTGGGAAGCTCTGCGGAGTGCCTTCCTTAGTCTAACTTTGGAAATTCCAGAATAAGCCCCTGCCCTGCCCCCTGAAACCTCTCCTCCTTCACCCCTTTTGTTTCCATGTCCTCTCATCCCGCATCTCCTTACTTCTCCCTGAAGTCTGGGTGGTTCCCCAGGTGTGAGGAAGGCCTAGATGAGGAGAAAAGGTGGGCAACACACCAGGGGACTTAGGCAAATGCAATATATCTTTTCTCTCTGACCCTGGAAACAAAAGTTTAAAATTTCCATGTAAGGAAATACAACTAGCTATTTTTTGGGGGAAAACACACAACCTCAATAACAATGAATCACCTGTACTCCATAAATTCCTCTATTTTTAATCTTTGATTCTGATATTTGCCATGTTGGCAACTTAGGTTTGGAGCCCAGATTTGTGTTCAACTCACTTAACATTTACAGATGTCTCAGGATGAAGACATCATTTTGGACAGGTTGTAGGACTGAAGTTCCTCCCTGTGGTAGATTCCAAATGAGCCTAATTCTTCACGCCTCCCTCACCACGCCCTTGACCATGTAACCTTGCTGGGCCTTCCCGAGTCACAAGGGCTTGGCCATGGGAGTTGCTTTGGCCAATGGGATGTTCAACAGGAAACAGGCTATGCACTGGTCTCCTCTCTTTGGAGCCCCATCCATTGCCATGGGGAGGACATGCCTGGGCTTGCCTGCTAGAGGACGAGGAACACACGGAGTAGGACTGAGTCATTTCTGTTGTCCTGGCCAAGGTCAACCTGGATCCTCCCATAGCCAGTTAATCCTTGGCTATATGAGTGAGCCCAGCAAGATCACAGAGCTGCCTAGCCAATACATGCTTTATTGACCATTGTTCTGGTTTGGGGAATGTTTGTTAGTGTGACAGTGAATGATGGAAACACCACCCTCAAAGGTCTTCCATCTATTGGGAGAGATCATTCTTACAAGTACTACCACAGGTGAATAACACTTATTAAATGTTTATTCATTTTGTGCCAGGCCTATAGTCAACACATTCCTTACATTCTCTTATTTAATCCATACAGTAACCCTATTGGGCAATTACAACTATTATCCCCATTTCAAAGATGAGAAAATTGAGACCCAGAGAGTTGAAATGATTTGGCCAAGATCACACAGTTAGGCAAGATTAGGGGAAGTCGGGTTTCAATCCAGGTCTGTTCGAGTCCAATGCCCACAAGTGTTACTATCATGCTTTACCTCAAGTCTAAATGTTTTAGCAGCTATAAGAGGGTCAGAAGTTATTCCCTTTAAATAAGCAAATTAGATAGAACTTTCTAGAAAAGGCAGCAGTTGGGCTTTGAAGTGGCTCTGGGCAGGATCCATGCAATGAAGTGAAGGCATTGGAGAAGTGCTTTTGTGAATATCTTTGCTCTGCAAACAGATTAAAGCATTCAACAGCTGCTGGCATCGAGTTTCCCAAACCCAGCGACTGGTTGCAATGGGGCACATGAACGATCCAGTTGGCAGAAAATTCCTCTGATAAAAGTCAAGGCTACTTCAAGGTGGGTGAAGCGGGCAGGTGTGTTTGTGGCATGTTGACTTAACTCGCTCAAAAGTATCTCTCCCATTAATCCGCCAAGATGCCTGAAATTCCCACCCTCGGGTAAGGCATTGACGGCGCCAGTCAGCATGCACACGTGTTGTTGGAGATAAGTTGAGAGGGTGTGTGTATGAGAGTGGTCTGGGTGGGGGCCCTGGGAGGGGATGGGGAAAGTATGAGTTGGAGGCATTGCTGAGGAAAACAGGCAGAGAAATGTGAGGCAGAGATTTTCAAACAAAGTCGGCTTCTGCGAGGGCAGATGCTGTTGAAGAGGCTCTGGGTGGCATGGCATTGATGTTTGTATAACATCCTGCCTCGGGTTCGGATGGCCCCCTCTTCTGCTTTCTCCATGTTGGCTCCATTCTTGAACAGACTTTTCTCCTCCTGGTGACAAGATGGCTGCCAACACCTGCAAGCTTTCCTCTGACCTCTCAGCAACTCCTTGGAAAACCAGAAGGGCCTCACATGGCAGTCCAGGCTAAATCCCATTGGCGTGGATAGAGCTGGGCTCAGCTCACAGGCCTGTCCCTGAACCCGTTGCTGTATTCAAAGTTGTGCTCATTTCCTCCAGCTGCTGTAACAACTTATCACAAACTTCGTGGCTTAAGACAACACAAATGCATTGTCTTATGATCCTGGTCTGCCTATCTCATAGGACATGCGATGCTCTGATTGGTTAATCCAGAGACACAGGCCTGGCCCTGGGAAAGGCTCTTCCCCAGGGCAGCAGGATGCCAACAGCAGCCAATGTCCACAACGGATACCATGGAGCTCTCGAACAATGCTTGCTAGACTTGCTGTCAGATTTCCTTTTGGAACTGGCCAATTTCTTTGAGCCCCAAGCGCATGTAACTGGCAGGGCTGAAGTGTGGGATGCACTGTGATCATTTTATTTCATTGGGAACTTTATATACAATTTATGCTGCTTTTATTTTTATTTTTTGAATATATATTTTTATTGATTTCAGAGAGGAAGGGAGAGAGAGATAGAAACATCAATGATGACAGAGAATCATTGATTGATCAGCTGTCTCCTGCATGCCCCTCACTGGAGATTAAGTCTGCAGTGCAGGCATATGCCCTGACCATGAATCGAACCGTGATCTCCTGGTTCAGCGGTCGACACTCAACCACTGAGCCACACCGGCTGGGCTATGTTGCTTTTAAAGCCATGAATTTGGAGCCTGGTCCCTCCTACAGGTGCATCTTACTGGTACAATGAACCATGTGATGATGGGGTGGCGCACAGCTGAGACCTGGACAACATGGAAAAGCACTTAATTATCTGGTTTCTGAGTTGGTCCCGGGTTTCTACTGGGTAGGGTAGGCAGGAGGAAGAAACTCCAGAATAATGGAAAAGTACAGACTGTATTATGTTACTCTCACTTAAATCCCCTAAATTTTAAGGAAAACAATCTTCAAAGGAGTCATAAAGCACAGGGAGAGCCACTTGAGGAGATGCTTACCCAAATACATCACTGTGTTCTTAAGGGCTGGATTTTGAATCAAAGTTGGAGCTAGAGGTACCGTCTCAAAGATACAGCTGCACATCTGCCAGCTTGGAAAGAGTTGATGAAAAATAAACAGAATGACCTAGCCATGCACTTGGCTAAGGCCCAGAGTTCTTGATCTATGGCTTCTCTTAGGGGCACGTTGATGACAGAGAGAGTGAAGGGCCATCAAGAGTGTTGGCCGACTTTAGAAGAGGAAGGAGGAGGACCATTCATTAATGTCCTCCGCACAGAAAGCATGGGCCATCGTTCCTCCACATGACCTTTCATCAGAGATTATGTGACTAAGGAAACTAGACCAGTGGAGAGGAATGACGCGTCACTGATACACAGAAAAAGCCAAGTGTGACTATAAATAAACCCAGGGTACCAGTTCAAGAACCAGTGCTGGCTAATGGCTGTGAACTCTGACCCTGGAATTGGATAGGACTGAATTTGAATCCTGACTTTGTCACTTAACAGCTGCTGACCATTGGCCGCTCACTTTAACCTCGTGAATCTCAGTGGGGTTTTTCTTCATCTATAAAATGGGGATAATGATAGTCTGAATTTTGTTGAGTAGTCAGTCACAAGGGCAAAACAGTCATTAAAACCCTCACTACCAGCCTGCCCTTGAATCATGTGAATTGTATGTTTCTTTTGCACACCGCTTAGCCTGGAGCCCAGGAGGACTGGGATTGTTCACTTGAAAGTGATAGAATCTCATATACACTCACACAAAAGAGAAATGATGAGCTATTACAAACGAAAAGTATATGGATAGTGTGGATTTCAGGCCCAGCTGAATCTAGGGGCTAAATCAGGACATCAACCCAGTCTCCTGACCCCATTTTCTTCTGTATTGAGTCCATGTTTAGGCTGGTCTTGCTTCATGGTGGCACATTTCCCTTCTTCTCTACAATTTCACTGAACAGGGAACTTCTTCCTCAAGTTCCAGCAGAAGTCCTGAGGTTGACTCTGATATCATCCAACTTGCTCCTGCCTGAACCAATAGTTGTGGCCAAGTGGAGGGGATCTATTGATTGGCTGGATCTCAGTCACAGACCTACCTTGGAGTCCCACCCACCTGACCACATGGGCCAAGAGTGGATGAGTCCCCAAAGAAGAACCAAAGTGCTGCGACCAGAAAGCAGAGAGTAGGTGCTGGGTGGGCAAAAATAGCCAGCGTCTTCGACAGCGGCCTTAAGATTAACGAATCAATCAATGTGGCATTAAGTGGACAAATGGGTGCTGACGATATTGACTCCCAGTCTGATTCCCCCAAGTCCTCCTTCCTCCCACATCCATCCAGGTGGCTCCAATTGCAAGAGGACAGGACCAAGTCCTGGGGTTCCCAAGGCA
This sequence comes from Myotis brandtii, assembly GCF_000412655.1. Lineage (NCBI taxonomy): Eukaryota > Metazoa > Chordata > Mammalia > Chiroptera > Vespertilionidae > Myotis > Myotis brandtii. Next base: position 3,385,450 of record NW_005371769.1, on the reverse strand, counting down.
GTGCCAATGGTGTGGAGAGGTGTCCCCCTGTCTGTTGGCCCTTTTCTCCATGACAATAAAAGTTATCAGAAATCATCACTGATTTGGATATTTGAAGTTCCTCTGTACCTTCAACTTGCCCAAATATATAGTATGTTTTATTAATTTCCACAGATTCTTTCCAAAAGCTCTTTTCAAGAATGATGAGCATTCTCTGGTGCTGTCCACTGTCCTCTGCCTTAGGGGCCTGTAATCAAAATGCTCTGCTCCTCCTCCTCCTTCCCATGTCCTCCCTCTGTCTCCCTCCTCTCTGTCTCTCCTCCCCTTCCCTTTCCCTCTCCCCCTCCTCCTTACCTAGTTTCCTTTACATCTGAGCTTTCCAGAGTTCAGTTGTCAGCAAACCAGCTTTGTGATTTTGCCAAGTCTCTGCACCACCTTTACAATAACTACTTCATATTGCAATTCAGGTTATTTTTATTTTGCTTAAATAAACCCATGTAATTTATTTTATTTGCCTCACATGAAAAACCAGCATCACTTGTCATAAATGAAAGGTAAATATAAAAGTAAGCAGAATGAAATAAACAATGTTACAGAAGTAGAACAACAACAAAAACCAACTCTATGCAATGATGGTCAAGGGGCTTGAATAGACATTTCTCCAAAGAAGATATACCAATGGCCAATGACAAGATGCTCAACATCACTGATCATCAGGGAAATGCAAATCAAAGCTACAATTAGTTATCACCTCACAACTGTTAGGATGACTACTACCAAAAAAACCTTCAAAATAACAAGTGTAGTGAGGATGTGGAGAAATTGAAACCTTGGTACACTGTTGGTGGGAAGGTAAAATGGTGCAGCCTCTATGAAAAACAGTATAGGGTTTCTTAAAGAAATTAAAAATAGAATTATCATATGATTCAGCTATTCCACGTCTGAGTATGTACCCAAAAGATTTAAGAGCAGAGTGTCAAAGAGATAGTTACACACTTATGTTGATAGCAACATTCACACTAGCTAAAGTGTGGCAGCAAACCAAGTGCCCATCAATGGATGAATGGATAAATAAATGTGGTCTATTCATACAATGGAATATTATTCAGCCCTAAAAGGGAGGGACATTCTGACACATGCTAGAACATGGATGAACCTTGAGGACATTAGCTAAGTGAAACAAGCCAGACACAAAAAGACAAATACTAGATGATTCCACTTATATGAAGTAGTTAGAGTAGTCAAGATTATAGAGACTGATGCAAAGTAGAATGGTTCCAGGAGCTGGGAGGAGGGGAGAATGGGGAGACACTGTTTAACAACTGTCTATTTAGGTGCAGTTTCAGTTGTACAAAATGAAAATATAAGGAAATGGATGGTGGTGATGGTTTAACAACATCACGAATGTATTTAAAACCACTGAACACTTAAAATGGTTAAGATGGTCAATTTTATATTTCAGGTATTTTGCCACAATAAAAGAAAATGGGGGACAGAAGTTTAGCTAGATTCTGTGGTCAGCCCAAGGCTCTAAGCCTGTGGCCTGTTCTCTCTTAGAACAAAAAGGGATTCTGTGAGAGGTTGTTAAAGACACAGCCAGCCAAGGTGTCCTCCTGGGCACAGTCAGAAGGACTGGACAGGAGAGAAGGAAAGAACTTTGTCACTGTGCATGGGTATTGGTGACTGTCATGGCGGGTGCCACCTCCAGGCATGGCACTCAGGGTGCTGTGAGGACCAATGGAAAGTCTGCCTCCTTGGACGATCTCGTGGACCATGTTCTCTTCCCTGGACTTCCTGTTCTCAACTGGGTTAGAAGACTCTGAGGGCAAGGCCAGCACCATCCCAACTCTGTAGCCACCTGCCTCACAGGCTCATTCAGCAGGCGTCAGTGTTAGTTTGAGCTGCAGGAGGCAGTGGACACAGCGCGTGGCCTAGTAGCTCTGACATCTCATGGTCTGAACACACCAGGAAATGTCTTCTAGCCATTTTTCCCTTTTAGCTGATTAGTGTATTTTCTCTTTTTCCAGCCATCCTCCAATCTAATATTATTTTATATTGTGTGTGGTGGATATTTTAATGCCAAAGAAATCTTACCTAATAATAGACAAACATGTAAATTAACCATCCTTCCGCTATGCTCACCAGCCAATCAGGAGAGTATGCAAATTAACCCAACAAAGATGGCGGTTGATTTGCATACATAGGGGCGAAGCGGCAGAGTGAAGACTTAAGGCTTTGTCTGGAGCCACGAAGACTGAAGGCTCCATCCGGAGCGAAGGCCTGGGTCCCAGGTGCTGGAGGAAAACCGGTGCTGGCAGCCAGGGGGAGGGAAGGCCTATGGCACGAATCTCTTCGTGCAACGGGCCTCTAGTCTATATAATAAAAGCCTAAGCGACTGTTACGGCAGAACAACCAGGACGACCGGTCGCTGTGGTGTGCACTGACCACCAGGGGGCAGATGCTCAACAGGGGGAGCGCTGCTCAGGCAGAAGCCGGGCTCATGGCTGGCGAGCACAGCAGCGGTGGTGGGAGCCTCTCCCACCTCTGCGGCAGTGCTAAGGAGCCCTGAGCTGAGAGGTAAGGATCAGTGAGTCAGGCGGGCGGTAAGGAGCAAGGGGTCCCAGACTGTGAGAGAGGGTGGGCCGAGCTGAGGGAACCAGCCCCCTGCGGTGCACAAGGCCTCTAGTAGATAATAATTAAGTGATCCAAATCCTAGCCCAGTGGAGCAGAAGTATCTCCCAAAAGAAACACTTTGGGGTTTTTCTAATTTTCAAAATATGGAGCACAAAAAATAAAGCAGAAGCCCCTACAGAACCCTGTCCTTTGGGCGGCAAGTGACCCTCAAAGAGGTGTCTCTCACTCTCCACTCCTTGACTTGGACTCAAGGACTGGGCAGAATGGGAGGGGCCTGGGCAGGGGACGGAGCTGATGCTTGACTACAATTTTAGTTACAATGGCTCTGCAACAAGTCACCCAAAACTGAGTGGTGCAAAACGACCATTCATCATGCCCACGGGTTTTGTGGGTCAGAATTCAGACAGGCACAGTTGGGGCAGCTAGTCCTCAGTTGGACGTTTTGAAGGCTGGGGCCTCCAGTCATCTGAGGCTCATTCATTTACATGTTAGTAGTTGGGGTTGGCTGGGAGAGCTCAGTGTCTCTCCATGCAGGTTTCTCCCATCTCCATGTGAATGTGCCACATGGGGGCTTGTTTGAGCTTCCTCCCAGCATGGGGGCTGAATCCAGAAGACAAATGTCCCAAGAGCCAGGTGAAAATTGTAGCACCTTTTATGACTTTCTCCCAGAAGTCATTCTTATCACTTTTGTTGCACTGCTTTTTAGAAGTGGGTCATTCAGGCTAAAGAGGATGGGGGTGGTACTCAACGCCACATTTTATGGCAGGAGTGTCAAAGGGTTTCAGACATGTTTTAAGTCGAAAATGGCCTGAGATATGAGGAGCAACTGCAGGGCCTCAGACCTGTTTCTCGTCCTCCCCGTGGCCCGTGACTCCCAGCTGTGTCCTGGGTTCCCCTGGGAGGCCACCTCCAATCCAATCCAAGCAGGTGAGGTAGGCAGTGGCGGGGAGGCAACTGCCCGATGACATTGGGAGTGCTGCCCCTCCTTACGGTCCTTCCCTCTGGTCAGGGAACGCTGCTAAGGAGGGACGATAGGGCTTCTTGGTGTCCTCAGGAGTCAGCATCCAGGGCCTAATCCATGGGAAGCATTCATTCATCCATCCATTCACCCACAAATTTTTCGTGACTACTTCCTGTGTGCCCAGGGACAGTTCTCAGCACAAATGGTCTTGGTAAAGAACAAAATAGACCAGCCCTCCTGTTCTGGGCATGCTCCATGCCCAAGACAGGTCCCAGGTGGGCTGGGAGAGCCGAGAGCTGCCAGCACGCGGACTCTGAAGGAGGGGACTTGCCTCTCTCTGAAGCCACCCCTCTGTGCAGGGTCCATAAGCAAGTCCAGCGGCGTTGGTGGTATAGTGGTGAGCATAGCTGCCTTCCATAAGCAAGTCCAGGCCACCCCAGGACCGCTAACCCTGCCTGGTTGACTTTGCTCCCAGCCAGGGCCCACACCCACTGGCTCTGAGCACCTGGGAGAGGCAGGGAGGCAAGCCAGTGCCCTGAGTCACGAGTGTAAAGTACGGCCAGGGCCCTGGCAGGCAGGCCTTGTGCAAGGACGGTAAGGTGTCCTCAGGTGAACAGTGAGACATGTCGCTTTCCCTTAGCCTGAGGTGGAAGGTAGCAGCCTTTCTGCGCAACCTTCTCTCTTGCCTGGTCCTCTGGGGGTGGGAGCTGCAAGTCCTGGGGCAGCAGAGCAGCGAGCAGAGGCAGTGTGAATGCAAGTGTGTGCCCTGTCTGTGTGTCTGTGTGTGAGTGTGTGTGTGTTCGCGTGGCCTCCCAGCAGCTGTCCGGCCCCCACCCCACCGCACCCGCCTGAGCGCCGCCCCCACCCCTTGCCGTGCTGGGTGCGCTGCGGGGCTGCTGTGCTCAGAGCGCTTCCTCAGCGCTGGGAGACCCCCGGAGCGCCGGGTTCAAAGGCCCCGCGCGCAGCTCCAGCCCTCTGGGGGGCGGGGAGGCGAGGGGGTGGTGCGGGAGCCAGAAAAGCCTGAGCCCACAGCCGGCCGCCTTGCGCAGGGATGGGCAGCGTGCTCTGAAGTTTGTGACCGCTGCAGCCAACTCCTGGCGGGAGCGGGGACCCAGCAAGTGAGAGGCCCTCCGCAAACCCCACAGCTGGAGGGTGAGGCCCGAGAGCCCTTCTGGGGCCACAGGAGTGCGTCCTCCAGGCCCGGTGCTCCCGCGCCTGATCGGGGTTCATGGAGCTGGGGCTGTGGCTACTCTTCGGGCTCACAGTGACCTCCGCTGCAGGTAAAAGCGGGGCGGGGCGGGGCGCCTCTTCTGGCGCGAGCGCACACAAAAGGACGCTGGGCTTGGGGGGCGCGGGGAAGGGTGCATTACGGGGAGCAGCCTTTTGCCTGGGCTCGCCATCCCTGGAAGCTCCTGGGGGAAGGTTGGGGGCCGAAGCGGGAGCACGGACTACCCCGGGGGCTCTGGAGGTTGCATGTAGCCCATGCACAGACTGGAGACCTGTGGCCTGAGCCGCCTCGGTCAGTTTTTCATTAAATTGGGAACTTTTCAAAAAGTTTGCAAACCCTTCAGAAACTGCAAGATGATTGCAAAGTTTTGAGAAAGCGTGCAAAATGCTTGCAAGTTTCCAGCGGGTGCAAATAGCTTGCAGACTTCGCAGAAAGTGAAAATAGCTTGCAAGCTGGAGTACACACATAGTTTGAGAACTTTCGGAAACTGGGCACATAGCTTTGCAAACTTTTCAGAACATTTGGTATTGCTCGGAGACTTTCTGGAAAGTGCAACTAGATTGCAAACCTTGCAGAAAGTTTGGGGTCTTCCTCTGCCAGGATTTTGGAAGCGGAGGTTGGGGGGGCATGCACACTCAGGAGCTCAGGGGCCCCTCCATCTGCCTCTTGCAGGATTGGTGCCTGGCATTGGGGTCTTCCTCTGCCAGGATTTTGGAAGCGGAGGTGGGGGGGGGGGCATGCACACTCAGGAGCTCAGGGTCCCCTCAATCTGCCTCTTGCAGGATTGGTGCCTGGCGCCCAGCCTGCAGCCAGATCGGAGGGGGACATTGAGACCGTGGCCAGGACTGCAGTGCAGGGTCCAAGTCCCCGGAGCCCTGGGCAGGAGCAGGGACCAGGTTGGTTTGGGGAGCAGGTGGCCAAGGGGGGCCCTGCACGCCGCCGAGCCAGACGCTGCACGTGTTTCACCTACAAGGACAAGGAGTGCGTCTACTATTGCCACCTGGACATCATCTGGATCAATACCCCTGAGTGAGTGAGCCCTGGGGGTGGCGATGTGCCTGGGGGGAGGGGCTCCTGTGCCAAGCTACAGCTCCACATCCCAGAGGACCTGGTCCCACCCCAGCCCCGTCAGCCCAGAGCCTGCCCTGGCCCTGAGTCCAGCTCTTGCTGGGTCTCCTGCCAGCCCGGTCCCATCTGTAGGTCAGGGTGTGACCCGAATTCCCTGGGAGGGCCTGGACCGGGAGAAACCCAACCCCAGGGTTTCTGCTCCAGTGGAAGGGGAGCCCCCCTCCCGGTGAAAGGAGCCAGCCAGAGGGATTAGACACCTGAGAAGCCCGCTGAGGCGGAGGAAGCCCCGAAAGTATCTCCTGCCCCAGGGGCTGCGGGGCCATCCCTGCTGCTGACCCTGCCAGGCTCCAAGGAGTTTCAAATTCCTTGAGAGCAGCCTGTGGTCAGGGAACTGGGAACTGGGGGTG
>NW_005371769.1:3338146-3379129 GCF_000412655.1 Myotis brandtii | reverse complement strand
GGCTGAGGGGTGGAGGGGGGCTTGCAGGGTTGGCAGGTCAGGGTGAGATTCCCCAGGCTCCTTTCCTCTTAGGGGCGGAGGCGGAGGGACCCTTCCCTGGCTGCCTCCTGTGGCCCCTGCACCCCCTGCTGCAGACAGGCCCTAAGGACTCTCGGTCCTGGTCTGCCCTCCGTGAAGCTGACCCTCGCCCAGGCCATGGCAGTGCTCTGCTGGGCGGGGCTGCTGGCTTCCCGCTCACTCCCTGGGGCAGAGGACCTGTTTCTCCTGGGCTAGCCCTCCCAGGGGATGCGGGTCACACTCTGACCTACAGATGGGACCGGGCTGGCAGGAGACCCAGCAAGAGCTGGAGCTCCGTCCTGCAGCGAGAGGGCTGGGCCTTGCCCTCCTGGTCCCTTGAATCTGGTGCGTTCATACCCTGCATGGTCTTGGGATCTCCCGGGACTCCCGGCTCCCTGCTGGGCATTCTTCTCCAGTGGCTGCTGTGAACGCAAAACCTGGGCCGAAAGGCAACGCTTTCACTGTATTGGGAGCCACATTGATTCATGCCCCTCATGGTTTCCTCCATCCCCAAGCCAATTCACCTCTGAGCACCCGGGTGACCCCTTTGATGGGCTTGCTTGCCACCTTGTTCCATGGACTCCTGGAGAAGGAAGTGCAGAGCAGGGTAAGCCCAGGGATCGGACGTCTTTCAAACCAGGTGACTTTTCAGTGAGACCTCTCACGACATCTGGGATAGATGCGAAAAGTCACCCGTTATGCCAGAATGGCAGGCGGCAGCTCACCCAACCTGGACTCAGGCACAGGCTCCCGGGCGCGGGAGGATCCACCCGCGGTTTGATGCTCTGTTGTTTCGTCTTGAACTTCTTAATTCTTTCTGAACCAGAGGTCCACACTTGCATTTCATCCTGGGCCCCGCAAGTCACCTAGCCCTTCCTGATGCTGAACGGGCTGGCCGGGCTGTGTGTGCTCCTACACACAGTCAGTCCGCAGCAGAGAGGATGGCAGCCGCCCTGCTAGCTTCCCTTTGAGGGGCTCCTAGACCAGGCTGCCATCCATTGCCTTCTGCCCCTGAGAGTGGTCAGGGTCACCTTTTCTTAGAGCCCCATCGCCCTGGCACTTGTCACGCTTCTGACCCTCCTGCATTGCGATCTGACTAAATGAGCGTCTCAGAACCCAGCACTCAGGGCGGTCAGCCGTGGGGCTGAGTCTTGCCTTGGCAAGTATCCCAAGCTGTGGATTCATCTAGAAGGAGAAAGAAGGAAGCCCAGGAGTTAGGGGCAGGGGTCTGGGGCAGAGGGGAGCAGGAGGGAAGAGGAGAGAATTCGGAGACCACCTTGGTTCTCTGCCCGTTCCCGAGCCCCCAGCCATCACTGATCCCTGACATGCGCCGGAGGCTAGGCAGACCCCTGCCCTGTGGGAACCCTGCCCCCTAATTTCCAGTGGTTTGCATGCCGCGGCGAAGCCTGGATCTTTGACTTTCCCCGGACAGCCAGCGTGCTAACTTTCCCTCGCAGTGTGATTTACATCTTCCTCTCTCCCCTGACCCTGGCCATTTTAAACACGAGGAGAGGGATTAAATACGGTGTTTGGGAGTCCTGTGAACTACTCGGGAAACAAAAATGACAATAGCCAGACTTGAGCAGTTTGAAGTTAGACAAGCAAAATTATTTTTATAAGGAAGATTTTTCCAGATGGTCTTTCTCTTTTCCTCCTTTCTTCCTTTCCTCCTTCCCTCCCTCTCTCCTTTATTCTTTCCTTGCTTTCTTCCTTCCTTCCCCAAACTATTCCTTGATATGTAGACTGGTCCATTTGTTATCTTTAAACCAGGGGTGGGGATCTTTTTCCTGCCAAGGGTCATTTGGATATTTATAACTATCATTCGAGGGCCATACAAAATTATCAACTTAAAAATTAGCCTGCTATATTTGGCCAAACATTTAATTAGCTCACCCCTAATGCCTTGGCAGGGCCAGACCGAATGATTTCAAGGGCCTTATGTGGCCGGTGGTCCGGATGTTCCCCACCCCTGCCTTAAATCACCTGATGAGTTGCAATGTGAGAAAACAGGCTGTGGGGACAGGGAATGTGGGTTTTGGAGAAATGAAAGAATCGGAAAAGTTCGTCAGTCACATTGAAGGCACAGCAGTGGCACAGCGAGGTCCTCTCCAGCCTCTGCATCACAGCCCCACGTCTCTCTCAGCTGTCACCCCTGCTCTCTATCAGACCCGCCTGGTGCTCAAAACTCCTCCAGCGTGTGATCTCCTCCCTGTGCCAGCTGCTGGCTGCTCTGAGAACCCAGAGAGTCTTGATCCTCATGCTTAATAAGAGTCTGGAACTTGGGGTGATTCTCAGCTTTGGGTGTCTTTCCTCCTACTGCTCATCCAGTCAGCAGCAGAGATGGACTCAGCCGCCTCCTTTATTCAGGAAGGGTGTCTGCAGGCTGCCGGCTTGCTGTGAGTGTAGTCCTCCACGCCACAGTTAAGGACCTCAAAGCCTTACCCAGCACGAGGATGCTGGGGTTTGTGCTGAGATCTGCTCTGCATCTGTGTGGAGAGTTGACGTCCGGTTCAGGCCTGAGAGAGCCGTTACTCCCTGACTAGCTTCTGGGCGTAAGATCCGAGGTTCTCTGGTTCTCCCATGTTTTCCCACACACTTAGCTCTCCGGACTGAGCTGGGTCAGCCCTCTCTGCCAGCACGCGGCCCACAGGAGAGCTCCGGCCCAGTCCCGCGGGTGCTTCCCTGGCTTTGCTGTCGCCGAGTTGCTGGTGTGCGAGGCTTTCTCCCACAAATAAGGCTTCTTGTTCCAGGGGCGTGGATGCACCCCACAGGCCCGCGCGGCCCTGCGGACCGGTGTGGGAGTGGGGATTTCCCCAGTGATGGTGCGCATAGCTTCCATCGTATCCCCCAGAAGGTCCGTGGCCCCCGAAGAGGAACCCAGGTTGTCCTGGGCATCTGCCCTTCTTGTCCCCGTTGGAGGCAGCTGAGACAGCCTGATTTTCATGACTTTCCTTGGCCACTCACCCAGCTGGAGAGTGGAGCTAGCCCATCAAATGGCTGATGGAGCTTCAGGACACCCAGCAGGAGCCCACTGTGTTCCTCCCCACTGTGTTCCCAAGAATGGAGGGGACCTGCCATCTGTTAATCCCTCCTAGGACACAGTGAGGGGAGAACCGCGATGCTATCACAGTGACTGTGGTTTTCAAAGCTCCGAGCCACATGGGCTGGCGAGTAGGAATTAATTAAAAAAAAAAAAAAGCAGAGCAGGGTGTTAGAAGTCATGACTGTGCTGGACAACGAGGGATGCACAGACCCTCAGGGGAGACCCCAGCCCCCGGAGCTCTGACTCACACGTGGCCTGGGGGTGCCACCCTCGCGCTGCAGCCCCTGGAAGGTGCAGACACCAGTCCGGCTCTAGGATAGTGAACAGCGTGGCCACCTCAGCCGCTCCAAAGTGCGCCATGCTGACTCAGCCCAACAGGAACGACATTCGTTTGGGGTTTTTTTTTTTTCCCAAAGAAGTAGAGTAAGAAAGAATAATCATAATAACTAACAATTCACCAGATTCACCTTTGCCCCCTGTGTTGTCGAAAAAAAGTGTGTCAGCATGTTTCCAAGAAGGGACCTTCCAAATTGTAGGCCATCCCGGAGGAATGGAAGGAACTGGAACCCCAGCCTCCTGCTGACATGAGGTCAGCCGTGCACCCACTGTGTGATTTCGGGGACCCGGTAGCAATCACCCCACCGTGAGCCAGGACAGGATATTGTTGATGGAGTTGCAGATGTGGAGGCAGAAGGACAGTGTTTCTGGCTGTGGTGATAATCATGGCAATGCAGATGGTGATGGTGGCAGCGCCGACGTTGACTGTGCTGCCTCCGGGGAAAGATGCGTGAGGACAGCTGTGAGGATGGCATGAGACAGTCCCTGGGACATGCTCAGACAGTGTCTGGAATGTAGTGAGCACCAGCACCTGGAAGATAGGACCGTAAAGTAACTGTACAACCTCTGTGCCGGGCCCGTGGCCTGCCTGCCGAATCCCACTCTGGTTGGAGGACCCCAGTGAGTAGAAAGTTCTTTCTCAAGTACCTCTGAGGTTGGCCTCCTTGGACCATCCAACCATGGTCTTGCCCAGCCTCCTAGAGGGCTCGGTGGGAGGCCTGTTAGCATCCGATTTGCATACAGACCCTGGGAAAGGTGTGCCAGGCTGCTGCAGCTGATAAGCAGCTCGATAGGGATGCTGGTGGCCAAAGGTTGTTCCGGCTCACTGAGATCCGGTCCCACCCTGTGTGTCCCTCCTTCCTTGTTTTCTGTTGCTTCCTGCTCACCTGGAGACGTACTGGAGTGTTTGTGGAAGGGGACCTGGTGTTCTCTGAAGCCACTGGCCTGGGTTCCCCCTGATAATGGGGAGGCGGGCAGTAACTGGGGTCTGGCCTTGCAGGCAAATTTGAATGATCTGTTGAGAGCCCTTTCGCTAAAGGCCTCTCACTGAGTTCTTGGTCAGGGGTCTGTCGCATTCTATGCTCATAGCTGGCAACTCCAGCAGAGCAAATGTAATGCCTTGTGATACGCAGACTGGGGGACCTCATGGGGCCCTGGGGCCCTCATTTTCAGTGACACCCAACCCTGCCCAGGACCTGGAGTGTGGGTCACCAGGAAGAGTTCCCAGGAAATACTATGGGCATCTGTTTGTGGAAAATGATAAATATGTAAAGATGTATAAGCGAAGATGATGTCAGTCAGGCTGAGAGTGATCTTGAACTCAGGGCCTTACTGATGGTGGTTTTATTTGATGAGTCTTCCCCTCTGATTCCTCCATTCTGTCTCCTCCTTGGAAATCTAGTACGTATTTAGATCCTGATTTTGAGTTCGAGTAGTATATCTCTTAGAACATTTCACGGCAAAACCTGTCTTTAAAATGTGAGGGCCTTGGGGCTACATTTCAGAGTTTGCTACGGAGGTCTGCTCACACCGTGACCTTTCTGCTGGGGTCACTCGGCCTGAAAGCCCCCTCTTCTGCCCCAGAGGTGTCTCAGGAGAGGAGGGGCCCTGCAGGTGCGAAGCCAGGCCTAGTTGAAAGGTAGCTGATCCCTCCTCGATAAGAAAGCGTGGCTTGAGGCTGGAGCTGTTTCATTTGCACTCAGAAAACTTGGTACAAAAAGGTCATGACCCTGCGTGACCCCAGAGGGCAATTTGGATTTCTGCTAGATGAAAGGGACGTTGCAGCTCGGAACTTGGCCTTAAATCTGAAGGCACAAGAAAGGCTGTGACATCTCTGGTGTGGTTTATTCCTGCAGGAATTTAAAACAAAGGACGCAGGGAGGCAAACTGCTTTCCTCAAGGAGGCCCCGCGGCCGCGCTGGGATCTCTGCGGGTTTATCTCTCTGGCTCTGGGTCCTGCACTGGATACGAGCACCTCAGCGCATCCCGGCGCCTGGAGCGGCCCCTTCCTCCTCCAGGTGCCCGGGAACCTCCGCTCCGCTTTCGAGCACAGGAGGCTGTTCCAAAGGAGGCAATGACCTGCTCTCCTTCTATGTCATGCTTCGTATGCAAATAGAGTTCTTTAAGATGAGGCACACATACACACACACAGGCACACACACTGTCTCACTATTTTTGAATAGGAACCAATTTTATTTTAGAAAATAAATCCAGATAGTGGCTGTAATATGGATGAGCTGCTTGCCCAGGCAGTACCTGGGTGCTTCCAGCTCCTGCTCATCTGTGAAGTCCCCCAGGAGTGGACAAGCAGGACGGGGCGTCCAGTTGCCAGGAGCTCTTGGAGAACTTGGCCGTGGGAGGCCCGGAGGCACAGACCTCTGGGCTCGTATGGCCTCAGGGCCGACGCGGCAGCGGCTTTAATGAAGAGCAGCTGAGAGCAGGGCGGCTGGGCCTGGGCCCTGGCCAGTCATTTCAAAAGCAGAACATTCCTTTCAGGAGGAAGGTGCGGAGGCCGGTGCGTGGGGGCGCCGCGGCCTTTCTCGGCAATGCCACGAACGGCCCACAGTGGACAGTTTCGCCCACGGCCTGGGCAGCGAGTCAGCCAGCAGGCGGGCGCCTTTTCTGGAGTTTTATAGCTCTGCTTTCCATGGGTTTTTTGCGGGGTCGAGCACAGGGTGAGGCGAGGGACTCTCTCTCAGGAGCAAACTAAGAAGATGCCAAGAAGTCAGCAGCAAAGAAATAAAAGTTACTGTGTTGATTAGAAAAAAAATCAAAATTAGTGCAGAAATTTCACGATTGATAAAATATCAACATTTTTAATAGCGGCAGGATCTGTGCTTTCCCGGCTTCCCTTACCCGCCTCACCCTAATCCCAGTCCTGGTTCTTGTTAGGAGGTAAAGCGTGTATCTCGTCAGGGACTCAAGTCTTCGTTGGAGAGATGACCAATGGCTCTCAGCTGCCAAAAGGACATGAACCAGCCGCGAGCTCCTCCACTGGGAGGACAGGGAGCGTCTGTGTGACCCTGGGTTGTGAGGGTGCCTAGGACTTTTATCTTCAGGTGAATCTCCTGGGAATTAGCAAGGGTGTCATCTCATGCTTCCTGTGCATTATTGAGAGGGATGTGTGCTGGCCTCTGCATTTTTGAAAAACCCCTCTACAAACACCCCCGTCTTACAAACAATACCTGCTCCTTCTTTTACCCTTGCTGTGTCCACGGCTGGGAACTATTTCGGGCCCCATCTGTCTGCAGCTTTGCATAAAGTTATAATGAGGCTGTGCCGGACAGACGTGATTACACACTGGACCTGGAATTCCTCAGGGTCACTGGGCCTGGGGTGAAACTCCAGCCTGCCTCCGGGGGACACGTTTGGGTTGTACCAGCGGGAGGGAGCCCAGCTAATCTGGAGGGTTCTGTAGACGTTGTCATTTCCCCAGGTATCAGAGCAGTTTGTGGCTTTAAATTTTTTTATGAGCTGTAACACTTCAAAGTCCCACACTGCACCACAACCTCAGAAGGGTTTTTCCTTTGACCTCTGTGCTTCCATTAAACGTCCCTCCGTGCGTGTGTACCGCATTCGGGGAAGACTGTGTCTGTGTCCCGGTGAGCCACGGATGATACAGTCTGGCTTTGGGGTTATTTTCAGCTCAGTTATACGGTAACAGGACCTGGAAGCTTTCTAAATACAGCTGTGGGGACCCCGGGGAGCTCTTATCTCGACGGGGACTGAACCCCACACGCGGCTATGGCAGGGTCTGCTCCGTGGCGGCGCTGTTGTGGAGGATGTTTAAGTGACAGTGAAGGCCTTTGAGAGTTTGGAGCGGGACGACCTTTCCAGGGATCCAGCCCTTTCATCCCTCCAGCCCGTCGGAAGATGCTCACCCAGGGACTCTCAGGGAGCTGGTCTGCCATTTGGACTAGGAACCTGGGTCTGCGAGCCGGGTGAAGCCTCTGGTTTCGCCTCTGATGCCTCACTTGTCTGTGCAACCTGGTTATTCCAGGCACTGATGTGGCCTGAGGGGTGTCATCAAGACACAGCTCCTCTGTTTCGCTTAATCTAAAGACTGTATTCTCTCCAGGAAATCCTCGAAGATGGGCCAGGTGAGGACAGCAACAGTGGGACACCAATAAATGAGCCAAGAATTCGATAACTTGAGAGATTGGGCGTGGCCTAGGAGTCATGGGTAATTCAGACTTACTTCCTTCCTTCCTTCCTTCCTTCCTTCCCTCCTTCCTTCCTTCCTTCCTTCCTTCCTTCCTTGGAGGGTTCTGTAGACGTTGTCATTTCCCCAGGTATCAGAGCAGTTTGTGGCTTTAAATTTTTTTATGAGCTGTAACACTTCAAAGTCCCACACTGCACCACAACCTCAGAAGGGTTTTTCCTTTGACCTCTGTGCTTCCATTAAACGTCCCTCCGTGCGTGTGTACCGCATTCGGGGAAGACTGTGTCTGTGTCCCGGTGAGCCACGGATGATACAGTCTGGCTTTGGGGTTATTTTCAGCTCAGTTATACGGTAACAGGACCTGGAAGCTTTCTAAATACAGCTGTGGGGACCCCGGGGAGCTCTTATCTCGACGGGGACTGAACCCCACACGCGGCTATGGCAGGGTCTGCTCCGTGGCGGCGCTGTTGTGGAGGATGTTTAAGTGACAGTGAAGGCCTTTGAGAGTTTGGAGCGGGACGACCTTTCCAGGGATCCAGCCCTTTCATCCCTCCAGCCCGTCGGAAGATGCTCACCCAGGGACTCTCAGGGAGCTGGTCTGCCATTTGGACTAGGAACCTGGGTCTGCGAGCCGGGTGAAGCCTCTGGTTTCGCCTCTGATGCCTCACTTGTCTGTGCAACCTGGTTATTCCAGGCACTGATGTGGCCTGAGGGGTGTCATCAAGACACAGCTCCTCTGTTTCGCTTAATCTAAAGACTGTATTCTCTCCAGGAAATCCTCGAAGATGGGCCAGGTGAGGACAGCAACAGTGGGACACCAATAAATGAGCCAAGAATTCGATAACTTGAGAGATTGGGCGTGGCCTAGGAGTCATGGGTAATTCAGACTTACTTCCTTCCTTCCTTCCTTCCTTCCTTCCCTCCTTCCTTCCTTCCTTCCTTCCTTCCTTCCTTCCTTCCTTCCATCCTTCCCTCCCTTTCCCTTCCTCCACCTCCCTCCCTCCCTCTCTCTCTCCCTTCCTTTCTTCCTTCTTTCTTTCCTTCCCTTTCCCTCCCTCCATCCCTCTCCCTCCATCCCCTCCCTCCCTTCCTTTCTCCCTTCCTTTCTTCCTTCCCTTTCCCTTCCTCCCTCTACCAGCTGTCCTGGATGCAGAGGTGAACAAGGTAGAAACTGTGTGTGATTCTGGGTGGACAGGGTCCAGCTGTGTCCATCCTGGGGACAAGAAGGAAGCCACCCCTGTGGTACAGGTGCAGAAATGACCCCTGTTCTGGGTCTGTTGGTGGGGGTCAGTGCCTAATTCTCTTTGAACATGGATATGATTCTGGTAAAATTCCCAAACAGTTAAGTCCAGCATAAACCCAAAAGTTTTTTGGTTTTGGTTTTTTTTATCGGGGGGGGGGGGGGAAACGGGGATCCTTTAAAAAGTTAACCACTAACTCACAGCACATTGCTCACTCTTTTGGTATTTTCTGATATTTTCAGCTTTTTCAAGGGCTGAGTGGGGGGTTGGATGAGTAGTCTGCCTTGAGGTCCTCCAACCTAAAAATGCTAGACTTTTCTGCAGTGCAAATAAAGCTACAAATGGCCAGTTCACTCTATAGTGTCTGCAGGCAGAAAGTTTGGGTTATGTTCTTTAGAACCAGAGAGTGTGCATGTGTGTTTTCTGTTTGTGAAGCGAGGTCACCGCGGAGCCGTATGTGCCGGCCTGCTTTCCTTTCCTGGTGGCTGGAAGGGTGCCGAAGGGCTGTCTGGCATGAGGCCTAGCCCCAGCAGACGTTCACAGCCTCTGGTGAGTGGACAATGAATACACTTGCTGGAGGATAGGACTTCGATGGTCAACCAAGTGTTGGGGCCCGGGGTAGTATGCTTGCTTCCACCTGCATAAAAGGCCTTCTGATCCAAACCAAACATTGCACAGTGGGCACGCCTGGGAAGGAAGGACTCCAGCCAGCTGAGGGTGCTGAGCTTTGTTCTGATACTGAACCACTTTGTGTGTGTGTTTTTTTGCAATGAAGGAAATCTCTCTTGTCCCTGGCACCTGGGGAGAGCCTGGGTTTTGCTATGAAACCTAAGAGATTCTGGTTGCATCAATCTGAAGAAAGCGAGTTCCAGGTCAGCTAGAGGTCACTGGTCACAAGCAACAGAAACCTGGCCCAGCTAACACAGCTTAAAAGAAGTTGTTGGAAAGACACATGTTACACACAGACAGTTGGAGAAGCAGCCCCAGGCCCAGAAGGGAGAGGTACTAGGACAGGACTGGGGGTCCAAGGATGCAACTAAACAGCACTGAGTATCTTGAGTTGCTCTCTACTCACTCATCTTGGGAGAGAGAGGGTCCAATTGCCCCACATGGGTCACCTGATGAGTCTTCAGCCAGGGGAAGGTTAGGCACAATGATTGACAGTCTCACCAAGACCTCACGCAAGGATGGAGGGGTAATTCTTGAGGACAAAGAGAAGAGATTGAATTTCCGGAGACAAAAACAACCAAAGTTGGCCCCAGGCTCTAGAGAATCCTGGGCTTTTAAGTCCTTTGAGAGGGGACTCCTATCTCAGAGCTTGTGTTGTCCTGTCTCCGTGCAATCAAGCCCACTAGGTGCTGGTTGGAGTGAATGGATGCTTCTATAGGCTGCCGACTGTTCAGCCACTTCCGATAGTGACTCTATCTTGTCTTACTTTATTTTTTAAAATATTTTATTGATTTTTTACAGAGAGGAAGGGAGAGGGATAGAGAGTTAGAAACATTGATGAGAGAGAAACATTGATCAGCTGCCTCCTGCACACCCCCTACTGGGGATGTGCCCACAACCAAGGTACATGCCCTTGACCATTTTGTCTTTAGAACAAAATTCTTAGCCAGCTGCTCTTTCTGGGTAAGGTTAAATGATAGCAAACGAAGGCAATCCACACCTCCTTGCCCAGGAAGATATTGCTAAGCTCAAAGAGCAGGTGCCTGCCAAGGAAGGAATTTAATAAAATCTGAGATCCAGGTGTAGTTAGAAAGTGCACTGGAGTCTGAAGCGCTTACTCTGTGGATTGGTGAGAGGTGGTAATGACCGCTGGTGCCCAGCAGCTGTGGCTGCCTCCTGCCTGCCTGCCTCTCAGCCACCAGGACACAGGCCACAGGACCTCCGGCCCTCAGTGCCATGCTTTCTGGGCAATATGTCCCCTGGACCCAAAGGAAATACAGGCTTTACTTCCCCTTTTCAGGAGGAAAAGTGACTGAAGGAGGTGCCGGTCACCTTGACATTCTGCTTGTGATGTAAAGATGTCCTATATGTTGAGGAGAACTTGGAGTTTTTAAAATTGAAAACAACTCTATTTTTACAAATAGCACCAAGTGCTAATTTTGTCACTGTGTCATATGACCTGTCTGGCTTTGCTTTACGGGACATCCCACTAGACCAGGGATTGAAAACTCAGATGTGCATGAGGGCCAGACACAAAAGTGAGCAAAGAAGGATGAGTGTAAAGCTCCTGGGAGTGGTGGGGACTGGGGCAGAACGGAGTGATAGAGTTCCAGATGACTGCCACATGTTGGAGTGGGGGGTTGGTGTTAGCATAACTTCAAGTTAATCAAGAGAAGCTAGATGTTCACTTGAAATTTTCAGATTAAAGAACCCCTCTGCCAATTGAATGAAGCCCATAAAATGCCAATTTGCTGACCTCTGTACTAATTTAAGACTGTGTTTCCCAGTGGTTAGAGCATTGGCCCGAGGACCAAAGGGTCACAGGTTCAAGTCCCAGTCAAGGGCACATACCGGGGTTGCATGTTTGATCCCCAGCCCAGGTTGGGGTGCATGCAGGAGGCAACCTATCCATGTATCTCCCTCTCTCTCTCTCTCTCTCCCCCCTCCCTCCCTCCATCCCTCCTTCCCTTCCACTCTCTCTAAAAACCAATAAAAAAGAAACATCCTCAGGTGAAGATAACAAAACAAACAAACAAAAGACTTTGTGTGTACAAGGCCACTTGCCTGTCTTGTTCTAAGATATTCACCCAGAGTCTAGTTCAGGGCCTGCTTATCAAACACCACTTGGCAGTTGCTTGTTGAATGCCATTCAATATGAGGATGAAAGTGGGTTTTTGAGGGAGTGACAATTTGATAACTTTCCTGAGACTTTGGAATTTGGCTAGCTCCTTTTGTTGCCTCTGTGAATATTGGTACCTTTCCTTTAAAATTCTGATCAGAAGGATGGAGAGCATTAATTCATTTATGAAAAGGCAGCACTGAATTTAAAAACAGAATCTTAAAAAAATAAAGTCAGCTTCCCTTATTTAAAAACTTCTTGCAGAGAGAAAGAAAATGTTTTCAGTATGATGCTGCAGATAAAGAATGAATATGGGAGATTTTGAAGGTTAATATTTAATAACGTTTATATGTGACATTTGGGGAAAGGTGGCGAAGAAGGAGCATGGTGATAAATAAGACTCCGACATCACCATCACTGAGCGAATAATGAATGTTCTGACGATGTACGTTGGGGGGCAATTTATCACGTAAAGACACCGCAGGAGACAGTGCATCTGCGTGTGCTGGAGGGCTGTCTTGTTTTGTCTGAGAGCATCTGGGTTCATCTCACCTGCTTGTCTTTAGTATGGAGCTCTGAGTTATAACCGAAGCACTCGCAGATTGAAGAGCTGCCCACCTCGATTAAGGACTGCATTCTCCAAACCCTATCGGCTAGGACAACTGGGCAGAGATATGCTAGTCAAAGGTTCTCAGCCGTTTTAACTGCATTTTCATGGTTCCACCATTAGGTCTTTCCAATTCACCGTTCAAAAAGCAGCAAATGCCAAAGAGCAGCCAGACAACTGAAATACAAGTGCTTGTTAGGCCGTGTGGAGTGATGGACCAGCCAAAAGGAAGGGTGGCAAAGAATGGCATTGCAGTGCCAAGTGGCTCTCCAGTTCTCTATTCCCTTACCTCTCTTTATTGCTTAGTCACACACCTCAAATGCAGGCTTGGTAGAGGGGTATTTCTGCTTGATACAACTGACTTGAATTCCCGGATCAAATAAGCAACAAGAGTAGCTAACATTACCTTACTGGTAACTCCTGGCACGTATTTCCCATGCAGTGACATGTCTCATCCAATCTGTCCCACAACCCTTTTGTAGATCAGGAAACTGTCGACAGGGTGGAGTGACCATCATGTAAGTGTTTTACAACATGATGATTGAGTTAACAGATAACCTTTCTCAGTGCTCTGTGTACCTTGTACATACCTGTATGTACTGGCATGTAATGTTTCCTTACCTGCTTTCATACTCCAGTAACCTGCGAACTCCTGAAGGCACAGACATACATATGCCTTTCTGTATCTCAAAAACACTTAGAATGATACTGGGTCTCTCTCTCTCTCTCTCTCTCTCTCTCTCTCTCTCCATATATATATAAAATGCTTGGCTAATGTTGGAGTTCTTTGTAATGGAATTTTGTGGTTATTGAACATTTTAGGTTGGAAAGAATCTTGAGTTGTTGGACTAGATTATCTCACAATTAGTTACCAGCTGTTCAACCAGGGGCCTCTGTTTGTCCAACCTGGTGCTAAGTTGATGGAAGATACAAAGGCAAGACCTGCCTCCTACTTGTGAGCTGGTCAAGCATGACCCGCCCTGGTCCCTATGGGCTCAAGGGCTGCCTCTGCCCCTCCTCTGGCCATGTCTGCAACCCCACTGCAAGGAGTCTATGGGACTAAACTCCCATGCTGTCCCTTCTAGACCATGTTCCATATTCAGGGTCCTGGCTTCTCCTACCCAAATATCCCCAGGTCCACTTCCAGGGTTCGACACCCAGGGACAGATCAGGGCCCCAGGTACATATCCCGAGGCCTACAGAGTGGCCAAGGGGCGCCGGCTGGCAAGGTGAGGGGTAGCGGAAGCTTGGGGTGCGTCCTGTGGGGGTGGGTGAGCCCCCCTGGGTGTGGGATGGAGCAGCATGAAGAGAAGCTGCTGAATCTCCTTAGTCTGCCGGCTTTCAACACAAGCTCCAAGGGCCCTTGGAGCTCTAAATTCAAGGCTGACCTTGCAAGGCATTTGAAACCATCTCTGTTCAGGTACAAGGATAGAACAGTCTTACTTAGAGCTTATCAGAATGATTTACAACCAGTCAATTTCATAGCTGTGGGAGGCGGGCGCCATGGAACTGGAACTCCCATTAGGGATGGGTCCCGGGTCGGCCAGCAGAGCGCACACATCAAACACCTGGGCTGGGAGCTGGTCCCGCCTCTCCCTGTGGGAAAGCACAGAGTCCTGCCCTAACCCTTTGCATACTAGCTCTTTGCCCTTGGAGGCTGGAAGAGTGCCTAGCGCAGTGGTTCTCAACCTTGGCTGCATATTAGGATCACCTGGGAATCTTTTTAAAACCCTGATTTCTGGGCCTCATCCTCCGGAAATTCTGTTCCTTTGTTGTTATGGGGTGAGGCCATAACATTAGTAACAAAGAAACAGAATTTCAGGAGGATAAGGCCCAGAAATCAGGATTTTAAAAAGATTCCCAGGTGATTCTAATGTGCAGCCAAGGTTGAGAACCACTGGCCTAGCGTCTCTCTCTTAACAAAGACCACATTGCCTGCAGCGTTTTCACTGAGGTTATGGAGCTCCACACACAGAAAGGCATGGCCGGCTGAGGGCAGTTCTAGGAGGTCTCGCTGTCAATGGGAAGGCGGGAGCTTTGTTGTTCCTGTGTGTGACTTTCACCAAGGAAGGGGGACTGGGCTGAATGTCAGCACCGGGAGATTTAATGTGGCCCCATGACTGGGACAAGGCTCCTCGAACCAAGTCCTGCCTCACAACAGTGTCTGCATTGTTTGCCCCCCCCCCCCAACCACCACCACCACCTCCATTTCCCGTTCCTGAAGAAAAATATTGTGTTTTTCTTGCAAAGGTGACGCTCAGAACAGGACTGGGCCCTGCCTGCTTTCTCCAGCCGGTGGCTCAGGCTGCTCCGCACTGGGCCAGCCTCGGCCGGAGGGAGAGCTGCCATGGGTGACAGATAATGCAGGGCCTAGCCCTGCCGGGGAGGCAGTGGGGTCCAGGTGTCAGGTCGCGATGGGGCACCCCCCACTTGGCCTCACCATCCCAACAAGGCTCCATGGCATGTGTTTCAAATTAAAGTCAATTCAATTTGATTTGACTCTGGCAGTGGGGTGAGGACGTCAGACGCCCCTTTGAGGTGGATGATTGGTGAGACCCTGGGGGGTCGCAGAAACCACGGCGGTTCGAGCTGGGGACTGGCAGGAAAACTGAGACGGATTGGAAAAGCGACTTTGGGCCACATAAGTGTCCTCTGCTTGTTGGCAATTTATCCTCCAAATCTCGTTCAATGGTCCTAATGAGCTGGCATCTGTGCTGAGCGTCCCCGCGGTGCTGCCCGGCCCGGCCCGCTCTGCACGGGACAGTGTGGGTTCTCTCGAGCGTGAAAATGGTCTCACCCTTATTGTTCTGAATGGCTGGGCACCTCCTCCCAGCTCCAACCATAAACAAAACTGGTAACCAGTTCCAGGCTTTTTCCTCTCAGGCCTGCTCCCGAGGCAGGTTCTATCATCGCCGCCCTCACAGGCACCAAGGGGCCTCTGAAGTTGGTCTCTTTGAGGCAGGGACGTTCAAGGCCAGGATGCGTCTCTGCGGCCATGTTCGCATAGCTGTTGTCCGGTCAGTGCCGGCTGCAAGGCTGGCATGGGCACTGAAGAAACTCCCGGACAGCCCTGGCCGGTTTGGCTCGGTGGATGGAGTGTCAGCCTGCGGACCGAAGGGTCCTGGGTTTGATTCCAGTCAAGGGCATGTACCGCGGTTGCAGGCTCCTCCCAGGCCTGGACTCATGCAGGAGGCAACCAATCGATGTGTTTCTTTCATATCAATATTTCTCTCTGTCTCTTCCTCTCTCTTCCATTTTCTCTAAAAATCAATGGAAAAATATCTCCCAGTGAGGATTAAATAAATAAATGAATGAATAAGTAAGTAAATAAAGAAATTCCAGGACAGGCGGGTGGTGCTAGGCTGGCCTCAGGCTGCGGGTTAGGAAAGCGTCACTTTGGGATCGTTGGGCCCGGCATGTGGGTCAGTGGGAAGGTCTGTGTTGGGGTTTGGGTGCAGGAAGGAAACTGGAATTACCCAGCGAAAACCGTGACGAGGAAAGACCGCAGGGGCCATGTGCCCACAAGAGGCATCTGCTGCCCCCCCCCCCCACTTCCCGCCCATAAGCCTGGCTGCAGGAGGATGTGGGGATGTCCTCCTCTAGCTCCCGCAGGCCCTCCTCACCTCTCCATCTCGGGGCCCCAGCACACTTTCTGGGGGTTGAGCGGTAATAAGGGGTGGACAGTCCACTCCAGAAGCAACCTCAAACCCCAAGTGCAGGGGCAGGGTGTGGACCCAGGTCCTGGGACATGGCCATGCTGCACGCTTGTTCGTCCTGCCATGACCAGGGCACTGCTCTGTGCTTTGCAGACAGACTGTGCCCTATGGACTGTCCAGCTACCGAGGACACTTCCGCAGCAGGAGGTCCACAGCGCCATTTCCGCGGAGCCCACAGCCCTCCAAGTGGACGCTGCGCTGTGCTTGTGCGGCGAGCCACGACCCCGCCTGTGAGCGTTTCTGCACCGGAACCCTGGCTGTCGGCAGGTACGGTGCCCCGTCTAGTTGAATCATTCCCAGGTGTCAGTGGTCCTGGGGCAGGTGAGGCCGGGGCACCTGGCTGGTGTGAGGGGGTGGCTGTGCCCTGACTGCGGTATGCCTGCTGGGAAGAGGAAGTTATAACTTGACACTGAAAAACCAGCCACAGGAAACTCAGGTGGCTTCATTAAACCAGCTCTCTCTCCACAGGCACTCAGGGGCCGAAGAACCGGACGAAGGAGAGGCAGTGCTGGCCGGCGGGGTGGACAGAGGCCCGCATCCGAGGAGGTGACGCAGCTTTCCTGGGCATCGCACCATCGAGGGCACGTGGGGGGGTGGCATCTGGCCTGCGAGGCGGCCAGTGGTAACCTCACTGCACGTGGGGTGCCCCATATCAGGCAGGCAGGGGTGCCTTTGGTAAGTTGTCTCTGGGGACAGAGCAGGCCAGGGCTGTGGACAGCCACTCCTTGCCCTGCCCCTGACCAGCCTGCCCTGCACCTTAAGAGCTGACCCCTGGCATCCCTTGTGGCATCAACACAGTGATGTCCAGCCCTGGAGCTCATTGGACCCGGCAAGCAAGCCGACCACTGCCTCTCGGAGCCCTTGCCCCTCTCCCCGGGCCCGCACAACCCAAGGTCTTATAGAAAAACACAAGCAAAACATTTCTTCTTAAAAACATATATATTTTTATTGCTTTTAGAGAGGAAGGGAGGAGATTGATAGAAACATCAATGATGAGAGAGAATCATTGATCAGCTGCCTCCTGCACGCCCCACAGTGGGGATGGAGCCTGCAACCCGGGCATGTGCCCTGACGGGGAATCGAACCATAACCTCCTGGTTCATAGGTCAATGCTCAGCCACTGAGCCATGCCGGCTGGGCAAAACAAAACATTTCTTACTTTTCAGCCACTGCCCCAGGATAGAGGTGAAGTACGTGGCTCCCCAAATTCCTTTTATTATATTTTGTACCCGCTTGTCTTTTTCATCTGAGATCCTCAGGGTTTCCTGCAGCCAAACTGGATGTATGTGTCAATCTGTCGGATGACCCGCCCACACGGCTGCAATGGGTGGTAATTCATGTTCCAGGGAACAGCCTGGAGGTGGCTTGGGTTCCTACAGGGACTGATCAAGGGGAGATTAAACCATGCTCGGTATCCAGGAGGCTTTCCAAATTGGTGGCAGATCGCTCCTCGTGGCCCAGAGAGGGATCTGTCAGCATTCATAATAAAAGTGGAGAGGGAGGAGGGGGGCCGAGGCAGCAGAGAGAGGTCCCTGGGGAGCATGAGTCAGGCCCCAGCTGGTCCTGTTTTGCCTCTTTATTCTTACTTCTCTTCTCTTCCTCGCTCCAAACCCAAACTCCTCTTGGCAAGGGAGGGATGTGATTAAAGCCATCCATCCATTGCATCATTTATACATCCCCTCATGCATTTGCTCAGCAAAGAATTGTTAAGCACCTGCGACACCCCGGGCACTGGGCACTGTTCTGATGCTGGGGACACAGCAGGGAACAAGGCAAAGAGTCTGCCTTCATGGAGCTTAAATAGTGAGGGAAGCAGACGGCAAAGAAATATATAAACTACTGGGTGAGATGCGTGCAGGAGACCGGGGGACCAGGACGAGGAGAGGAAGTGTTAGGGAAAGTTGCAATTTGGGGTTGAGTGGACAAGAGCATTGGCACAAAGACCTGAAGGAAAAGAGGGGGTGAACCAGAGGGAGGGAATATCAGGCAGGAAGCAATAAGTGCAAAGGTCCTGGGGTAGGAATGTGTGGGTGTGTCCAAGGACACAAGAGGACCCTGCGCAGGAAAAGCATGGCTTTGCCTTTGCTGCTTTGATGGCACAGGTATCCACCGGGGTCTGGAAAGCTACTGGAAGAAGCTCCACTGGGGCAGAAAAAGTCTTTCCTCATAAACCAGGGCCCCTACTTCCTTGTAAGACTTGAGTTAGTAATCCCCAGAGTCACACTGTCAGAGGGGAGGCTGCGCTGTCCTGAGCTTGTGCTAATCAGAGATGGAACTAGGCTGGGAGAGCTGCCGGCGGCAGTGCCTGCTGGTGTGAAAGTCACACCTTCCTCCGCGTGTGGCCGGCACTGAAATTGCCGAGAAGCACTGGCCAGGAGGATCGGTTCAAAATGGGGAAACAGTGAGACATGGGGTGGGGAGAAGTTGCCTTTTTTCAGCCAGTAAAGAGACCTTCCGTAACACTCTTCCTTTGGCTTTTGCCCCCTTTCTCCAAGGTAGGTTGAAGTCAAGGACAGACAGACAGAGCCGTCTTTAGACCTCCACCATCACAGGCTTGCCCGGCGTGGGCCCCGCCTCCGTCTGCTGCCTCTGGAGCCCCCCAGGAAGCCTGCCCAGCCCGTGTTCCTGCTCCGACATGGTTCACATTTCTGCCTCTTTGAGGACAAAGAATGAGTCCTGCCTGGGGGAGAAAACCCACCCAGAGGGTCCTCACCTAAACAGTACATCCTTCCCCAAGAACCCCCACCCAAACAGCCGTTTCCCTCTGGGGACAGTGATCCCAGATGTGCCCTGGGCCGGCACCCTCCGTGGCCTTCCTGCTGGAGAGGGTTTGGAGAGGTCTGGCACATTTCGACTTGACTCCTCTTGGCGAGTCAGTAACTCCAAGATAACCCTTTGCAGGTAAACACATGTCCACCTCGTAGCTGCTGCCACACACTAGGATCCTAATGTAGAGCAGGATGTGCAGGGCGGAGCTGTGTGCTGGCACCAGGAGGGGCTGCTGTAGATTCAGTGCTAGCTGCACAGGACTCGAGGAGTTGGAGGCTTGTAAGACTTAGACAGATAAGTCCAGCTGTGCTTGAAGAAGAAGAAGAAAACGAAGAAGGAAAAGGAAAAAGAAGCCTTGATGTTTGTGACAAGGAGAGACTGGTTAGCTGGGATGGGTGACCTGGGGAGGAGCAGCAGTGTGCGCCATGAACTTGTCTGCAGGAAGCTGCTGGGAAGCTGCCCCGGGTCAAGGCCATTAGGTGAATCCTGTATTTGCTTTCATGAATAAATGTGGGTCTTCAGGAAATGGCTTCAAAATAAGCCCCGAACACAAACTATTTGTAAATTATGTAAATTCCTATTTATCTGTATGATTGGGAACAACTGGGAATTGTGACGCCCGCCCGAAGGCTCCCCGTCTTGTTCATCTGCGCGGTCCCAGCCAGGCTGAGGTGACTGCGTCTGAGCATGTGATTGGGTGTGAGCCCCTCCGGGGACCAGGCCACCTGCCTCCCCTCCACGGCAGACGTGAGGACTGGCACTGGGGTGTGTGCTGAGGTCCCGACCTGGGGGAGTTTAGGGGGATGAATGCCAGAGCGTTGTTGGCCTTGACCAGATGTTAATTCTCTCTGAGTTCCCTGAGTTCTGACAGGTGTGGAGGTGAATGTCCAGCCCCCGGAAATGGAGGGACGGTTTGCTGGCAGGCTCCTGGATGGTGTAGAGAAGCAATTATTTATTGTGCAGCTCTTCTCTCCTCCGAGTGCTTTATGCGGCTGTTCAAAGGAAGCTGCTCTACATAGAGAGATTTTACATTGTGTTCTGAACCCAAGCTCATGTTCCTTGGAGTTTGAATTACATTTTTAAAATGCAACTCACTGTTTGGCTCAGTGGCAAGACTATCTGGGCGAGAATTCCATGCATTGTGCTAAACTCACGAAATACTGCCGAATGCATAATAAAAACGTCTCAATGTTTCCTCAGATTTGTGGGTTTTTCTCGCTGGTGTTATATGCTGGGTATGCATCAGCGTTCCCTGGACCTCGGGGAGGGCGGAGGCTGTTAGCGTTCAGGAAGTAGACTCCATCTAAAGTCACATGTGGAGCCAGATGAGCGAGGGGCTGCCTGAATACTAAGGCTGGAGAAGGATTTGGGGGCCATCCGAGGGAAATAAAGCTTTCAAGGTGGTCGGGAGGAGACAGTGTGGGGAGAGAGCTGGCTGCTCCCCCGGCACCACCGCTCACCTCATAGGATGCCAGGCTTTCTCTCCTGGGCCCGTGAGGGCCAGCAGGTCCAGGACAGGCCCCAGAGCGAACAGCACGGCCAGCAGCCGAGGCCACCTCTTCGGCTCTCAGGGGCATTTTGTTGCGCTCTCCTGCTCATAGTTCCTGATAATTAGTAGCCAGGAGTGACCACGTTTTATTTGATCTTCTCTACCAATTGCAATGTTCTTGAGCCTTCGAGACTTGGAAGACATCTCTGGGAGTTGGGAGTGTCAGGAAGGAGGGGGTTTTCTTCATTTTAGCCTGTCCCTCCCCCCCTTTCCTCCCTCCCTCCCTCTTTCTCTTTTTCCTTTCTTTTCAGTCAAGAACTAGAGACCATCAGAGGCAGGGAATTGGACAGAGAGCCCCAGCTAAAGAGCAGAGAGGAACCCAGTATTCTGAGTGGGTTTCATCACGTTGAATCTGAGAAAACCCAAGAGCCTCTTGATTTAATTGAACTCATTTTAGAGGATTTTGACTTTGATGAACTGATGGAGACGGGCACTAATTTATTTTGCAGGAGGTGAAGCTGCATGAGAAGCTGCCATTTTTTTTTGTTTTGTTTTGTTTTTTAAATATATATTATTGATTTTTTTTTTTTACAGAGTGGAAGGGAGAGGGATAGAGTCAGAAACATCGATGAGAGAGAAACATCGATCAGCTGCCTCCTGCACACCCCCTACTGGGGATGTGCCCGCAACCAAGGTACTTGCCCTTGACCGGAATCAAACCTGGGACCCTTTAGTCCACAGGCTGATGCTCTATCCACTGAGCCAAACCAGTCAGGACTGCCGTGTTTACGGAAGGCCTGGTCAGGGCCTGAGACCCGGAGCCGACAGACCCCGCAGACCCCGACGCTAGGGAGGGAGCTGGGCAGTTCCAGGAATCTGGTCCCAGACGTGCTGGCGTTGCTGGGATCTGGGTGGGGGCCAGAGGGGAGTCCATGGAGCTGCGAGCAGGACGGGCAACAGGATTTGCAGGGCTCTGTGCAGAAAGCAAACACAGGGCTCCTGGCTCAAAGTACTGAGGATTTCAAGATAGTGACAGCACAGCACTGAACCAAACATGGGCCAGCAGACACGAGGCCCTCACCTGCCCAGGCTGCACCCTGTGAGCCCCGGCAGAAAGGGCTGTTGAGTCTAGAGACCTGGCTTTGCCACCAAATCCCCGATGGGGACAGGCCTTCAACTGAGCCTCAGTGTCATCACTTATAAAAGGAGGGGTAAGCCCGCCTTGCCTGCCCCACAGCTCCATCCCGGGGTCAAACGGAAAGAGACGATGGGATGCAGCAAACGTTTTGAAACCCTGAAGGCACAGGACACAGCTTTCCACTCTGCAAAGTTTGCCTCGAACTAGTCACCAGCTCCTATTGTTACTAAAAGTTTTGCATGGAAGCACATCTTTGAACTTAGAATGTTCCTCAAAGTAATAGAATTTGATTTATCAAAATTGTCAGGATAATTACTTTTTACCCCAGAAGACAGATATTCTCTAAATCCCAAAATTCTTTTATATGACTCTTAACTATCTCAACGCTTCAGAGAGATCGAGTTACCTGTTATTCAGACCATTATAAACCCACGGGTCCTGCAGTCACTGAATATGCAATTCTTTTATTCTTTGCTGGCAGGAGCACTCAGAATTGTCGGGATCTGAGTGGTTTTCAGTGCAGGGAAATTGAGAAAACCAGGAACTGTCAGGGACCCAACTGAATGAAGGCAGCGCCCTGTGCAAGGCACGCCTCATTCATCCTTCCAGAACAATGCAGCACTGAGCGAGTGACAAGAGGTGGGGGGGTAAATGGGAGAGGCAGAGGCATTAAAACTTCATGTCGGAGAGGAAGCATCCCGTGGGACAGAGGAGGTGTTTAATGAACATGAAATTGCCGCCTCCACTCTGTTCCTTCCTCCTTCCCTTCTCCTTCCTCCCCTTCCCCGTTTCTTCCCCCGTCTCTGCCAAAGTGAAGCTACTTAATGCCAATTCCTAGTGATGTACATGATTGTCAAGGGCCAGCAGGGCCGAGTCCGGCCTCGCGTGTTGGCAGGGCTTGCACCTCCGTAGGAGCACCAGACCCTTCTCAGGGCTCCTGCTTTGCTCATCTCCCGGGGGGCACTCACCTCGTCGTCTCCACTTCTCCCTCCCTGTGACCCTCGTGACAAATGTCCCCTTTGGTTATCCTGCCGTTGGGTGTGTACAGCCCAGAAAGAGGATGGAGGTGGCACTCTTACCTGATTCAAGATGAGAGCTACAAGAACGTTAGAGGGAAGTCCTGCCCCTCCCTGCCTCTGCCCACCCTGCTCTATGTCACCACATTTATTGCTTCCTGGTCTATCCTCCCACTGTCTCATCGTGAAAACACAGGGACATACCAACGTGCAGTCCTGCTCCTCTCTGCTTCTCACGCAGAAGCTTGCATACAGCCCTGCGTGGCTGTTCTCTGGTGCCGCTTTTTCCTAGTACACCAAGAGCGTACTTTGTTTCCTGAACAACAAATATATGCCATTTTCTACACCCGTTCTCTGACACCAGGCAGGTGGCCAACGACTCAATTCAGTTTTGACGCTCCACCCGCTGAGCCTCAGGTCACCAGTGAAGGGCCCCGTCCCACAGGACCGCCCCCTGCCGACGCCAGCACATGGGCCCAGCTGGCGGCAAATGTATCAGTTCCCCCAACCCTTGCCCCCGATCAGGTTGGATAACTCGCTGGAATGACTCACAGACCTCAGGAAAGTTCTCTGTTTCTGATTTTAGCTTTATTATCAAGGCTACAACTCAGGAACAGCCAAGTGAGAGAGAAGCAGAGAGCAGGTTACTGGGGGAGGAGGCGTCAAAGGGGCCAGACCTTCCATGCCCTCTCCAAGCCCACCGCCTGCTCAGCACATTAATTTACTCACCAATTTAGAAATTCCCAAGCCCCATTAGGGGTTTTTATCGAGATTTCATTACAAACATCATTGATTAAACAGCTAGTGATTGATGTATAGGGGCCCCGGACTCAGTCATCTCATTAGCATACAAAAGATAATCAATTCTAAAGGTTTTAGGTTGTCTGTGCCAGGAATTGGGGGCGAAGACCCACTATTGATTTTTTATTACATCATAAACCCACACTTTTTTTGTGTCTTGCTTTTTTTTTTTTTTTTTGGCCTAATAGATCTGGGAGATGAGTATGGAGTGGCGTATGCAACTTGGCCCACTGATGGCAATTGGATGGCTTTCAATATTTTGTTATGACAAAGAATATGAAGAATAACCTCACAATTGCCAATTCGTATGTGTGTGGGTCTATCTGTAGAATAAATCCCTAGTGAGATTGCTATGCTAAAGGGTAAATACTTCCATATTTGGGGTAGATATTATCAAACTTCAGGAATGTATTCGTATTACCCCATCTTTAGATAAGTAACCTAGTTGAGGCTCGAAAGATGAAGCAATTTTCCCAAAGTGACACAGCCAATGAGGTCAAAGTGATCCCGACTTCTTTAGGAAACAAGGAGGAGTGATGGACGGGACAGGAGGTGGCTGGGGTAGGGGAGGTGAGGGAGCTCAGGGAGCTGGACCACCACCCCAAAGAGCAAGTGGAGTGAGGGCTGGTTTGGAGGGAGGTGGGAGCCACTGAGGGCTGTGGATCATCTCCCCCTGCCCAGGTGCTCCTGGAGGGAGTGACTCCTTGTCGGAGTTGTGACGTCATGGGGAAGGACTGTGGGAGCGTTCGGACCAGCCCCTTTGTTTCTTTTTGCTCATGGGGAGCACGTGCCCCACAGGGACTCGGTCAGAGCAGACCATGTGCTTGCTTATCAGATGACCCCCATCTTCCAAAAATCACCTTTAGATCTTTTTACCGAGAGGAGAATCTTTTACCTCAGTGAGAATGCCAAGACAAGCTCCATATGCGTGTATACCAGGTATTTGGTGTTGTCTATAAAGCGTATTCTTTGAAAATAGTCCCCCACCCCCACCCCAGGGTAGATCTCCGCGGCCAAGTGTATAGCATAGGACCCCACTGCTCTGGTCAGATCAGCTGGACCAGGGCTGGGTGCCTCGGCAAGCTGTCGCCAGGAGTGAGAAGTGGGTGGTGTGAGTGAGGTGAGCGAGCTGGGGGCTTTGTGCCTTGTCCCTGGAGCCTGGCGGAAAGCGGCCTTGAACAGAGGGACAAGGAAGCTGCACCCCTGGGAGAGAGACAAGGCAGCAGGCAGCCTCGCTCTTGGTGACGTTTGGTCTCTGGTTTAAGTCGAACAGAGGGACAAGGAAGCTGCACCCCTGGGAGAGAGTTGTCTCGCTCTTGGTGACGTTTGGTCTCTGGTTTAAATTCTGAGGACTGGCTTACTTTAAACTTGGATTTCATGCAATAATGCATTTTCCTCTCCAATAATGCAAAATCCCCCCAGTTCCTGAGCTCATGTAACGGGGTAAAAATTCTCATGGAAATACCCTCCTCTAACTTACCACAGAGAATCCAGTCATTACCAGCTTTTATTGCTTCAAGGCCAAGGAGAAAGTAAGAGCTTTGTCCTCAGCTGCTCCTGTACAGTCCTGGCTCCACTGTGATTGGGCCGACCTGGGTCACATGTCCATCCCCGAACCAACCGCTGGGCAGGAGGATACAGTGCAAGGACCGGCCTGGGCTCTGGTGCTCACTCAGCTCTTGGACCGAAGGAAGTTTCCACGATCTTTCCAGAAGAAGGGAAACGGGGTGAGGGGCTAATCAACCCACAGGGGCCTCTGGCAGGTGCCTGGGAACCCCAGGGCCCCAGCGAGGACACCGGACCTGTCTTGAATGAAGTGATGTAAGTGCTCCTTCCAAGAGAAACCGTGTTTTCCATCAATTTCCGGCCTGTCACTCCGAAATGCATCTCGACAGGCTTATTCAGAGCCTCCTCGTCAAGCACACCTCCCCCAGCATCGCTCACAGAAGGACCTGGGACCTCGCCCTCTCCATGCCCTGTGGCCCACGATGCCGTCTAACCTATGAGCCGGGGGACATGCGGAAGGACCTGGGACCTCGCCCTCTCCATGCCCTGTGGCTCACGATGCCGTCTAACACTACGAGCCGGGGGACATGCATTCTTCCCAGCATGCGCTAGGGGAGACCGCCTCCCAGGTCGCAATGCGACTCTAAGTCTGAGGCCAGTGAGTGTGTGTGAAACCTGATGACAGGGGCGCCCAGGAAACCGTCGCCCACAAGCGTCGCCGGGCCATACCCAGGCCAGGGCATTTGCAGTCTCAGCGCTGCACCTCCAACAACCAGGGAAACATTTTTGTGGTTATTGATTGATTCACTTGGGATCCAGGAGCCCTAATTATGGTATAAGTTAGCAGTAAGGAAACACCAGTGCACATTAGAGTTGCTGCTGAACCTTCTCCACAAGTATTTATTAACAGAGGTACTTCCTACTGGCGCAGGCGGTTTAAGTACGACTCTCGCTTAGAGCTCGGGTGGCAAAGGGTGAGGGGATATCACTGGCGAGGCGGAAGCCCCTCTTCTGAGGGACAGTCGCTGCTGGAAGGCAGGTGGGCGTGACTGCTGCCCGAGGTGGGGGGCCTGTGGGGCAGGATTAACATGTTCTCAGGGAAGGAAGGGGCTGTGAGCGGAGTTAACATTTGAAACCAGATGCTGGCTCATGAGAAAGCTCAGGGCATGGGAATCCCTGAACCCAGATGGTGGGAAAATTCTCAGAAATCTTCGGGATTTGGGTCTCTGCAGCTGAGCAGCAGCTGTGGGCCTGGAATTGGAGCCAACCACAGGTGGTGCCACCTGGTGCAGCGACCACATTTTTCTCACCCTCGGCAGGGAGGCCCAGCCGTCTCCCACTCCGGTCTCCAGGACCATGGAAGATGCTGGAACGAGATCCTTTGTTGAAAGGATTAGGGAGATGGGCCTGCAGCCCAGAAGCCTCCCAGAGGCTTAGGGTGAATTACCGGAAAGGCCTGGAACACCAGAATCCGTGCTGCTTTCAGTGATGCCTCAATTCAATCAGCCTCTGACGTCACGGTTCCCGCACCTGCAGAGCTGTGTGCTCGGTGCTGGTAGTGTGGGCTCCATAAACTAGAGTTGGTAATTGTTCTGACAGGGCATGGATTGGATCTTCTCTTCGAATTAAGAGCGTAGCCCTGATTGCATGGGACATGCCTGGCCTGTTTACGGGAACAAGCTCCGGGCCCTGCAGAACATCTGCTACGAAGTCCTACAGTAATAAGGTAATTCCCAGCGACTTTCCCTGGCCGGCTCGGATTCTGCAGGGGACATTCTCTGGGTGTTTCTTGTGCCTGAAGTCATATGTTAGGCCACACAGAGCAGCATTCGAAGCAGCTAATTACAGCTGTTCCCTCTGTGATGAGCGTGGAGGACATCTTCGCCCACAACACGGCGTGAAGGAGCGAAGAGCGCGTGTCTGGAGCCAGGTGGCCTGGGTCCCAGCCCCAGCTCCTCCACTTGCTGCCCTGGTTGGTTCCCTCATTTCTCTGAGCCTCAAAGTTTCCACCTGTAGAATGGGATGATAATAGTACCCACGGCTTCCTGCCAACACTCAGAACAAGTGTGCCAGGCATGTGAGTGGATCACCTGGAGGTGGGTCCCCCGCCCCTGCAAGCCTGGATGCCAGACCCCAGGCTCGAACCCCAGCTAGCCACACCTGAGCCCGACTCACAGCAACTTTTCAGATGGTCAGTGTTCCTTGTGGTAAGAAAAAGAATGCCACCACCGGCAGCATGGGCCTCAGGGTCCTTCTGAGGATGAACCGAGAGGATGCAGAGGAAACGCTCAGCATGGCCTGGTGGCCAGCGAGTGCTCGTGGGCATGGAGGCACGAGGCCTGCTCTGACGTGTGAGAGGGAAGCACGTGAAGTATAAATGCTGACAAAGGGCTGGCCCACCCGCAGGTCGATGACAGGAAGCCCAGTTCTATCTGCGTTTCAGATAAACAGTAAATAAAAGGGGAGCTTGGTCTGTGTGTGTTCCATGCGACAGTTCAGACATATGATGCTGGAAAATTATTCATTGTTTATCTGTAATCAAATTTCGCTGTGTGTGCTGTGTTTTACCTGGTGAGCCTAAAGAGAGGGATTTAGTCCTCAGATTCTGACAGCTGTCTGTCTCAGGTGCGGTTCATCTTTACCCCCTAATTGGAAAACAACAACTGATTTTAGCAATTACCAAACCTGACACGACACAGAGGGACCGCCATCCTGGTCCATCCTGTTAGTGGTGTCAACTGACGAGAGCCTCCTGGAAACTGTCAAAATGGTTGAAGGACTTGAAACTGTTTCCACAAGAGGGGACAGGAGGCCGCCCACGCAGGGCCGCGGAGGGCAAGGCGGCCTGGGGAGGAGCCCTGGCTGATTTCAAAGCAATTGGGGCGGTTGACAATTAGGTTCTCATTTTTAAAGTTGTTTTATTTGATTTTAGAAAGAGGAAGGGAGAGAGAGAAACCTCGATGTGAAACATGTGCCCCAACCTGGAATTGAACCGGCCACCTTTCGGTTTACGGGATGACACTCCCACCAACCGGGCCACACCGGCCAGGGCTAGGCTCTCATTTTAGAAAGAGCACTTGGGTCACCCGCTAGAGGTGCAGGGGGGTCAGACAGAGCCCTGGATCAGCAGCCCAGCAGGCAAGCAGTGCCGAAGGTTGGCGTTGCTGCTGCCCAGTGGCCCCCAACGCCGCCCACACGCTCGCTCACAGGAGAATCTGCTCAGGAGAGACTTATGGCTGGTGACGTCTCCCTCCAGCACTTTCCTTTGTAGAGGGAGCTTGGCCGCCAAACTTGGGTGAACATGGAATATGGATTCTTTCCCAGAAAGCTCTGGAGCCTCAGCCGAGCTGAGTGGCTGGGCAGCACCCGAGTTCCTTTGTCACGGAGAGTGTTGTGGGACAGCTGTGATGACAGCCGGCTGCAATCTGACCGGGTGTCGGGACACCCCCCAGATGGCCCGGAGCTCTGTCCACGGTGCCCTGTCATCTGGCTGGTCACGGTCACGCCCAGCAGATGGGTGCACCACGCAGAAAGAAAATGAGGACGAGGCGCTTTCGGGCATCACAGGGCGGTGGCAGCAGCGCGCCCGCTTTGTGTTGGGCCCTCTGGTTGTTGGGCCAGCCGTGAGCCGCTCGGACACGGGTGTGGGCGTGGAGACAGCGTGGTGATGAAGGCCATCACGCACCTGTGCACTGTGTCAGGTCGGGCTGAGATCTTAGCCACCGTCCCACTGACCCTCACTGCACACGTGTGGGGACCGTCCTGGGCTTCATCCTGCAGAAGAGGAAGTGAGGAAGGGACGGGCACCTGGAGGAAGGGCTGGAGGCTGCTCCTGAGCTGTGGGCCTCTGAGCCCACAGGCTTCGCTCCACCACCATCTCCTTGGACCAGGGCTCCAGGCCTGGGCACTGCTGAGATCCTGGCCTGCGTCCCTCGGCAAAGTGGGGCCGCCCTGTGTGTCGCAGGATGTTCAGCAGCCCCAGCAGTGACATCCAGAGGTGTCTCTGGACATGGCCAGATGTGCCCCGGGGTGCAAAATCGGCCCTGGGTGACCCAGAACCACTGCTTCAAGGAGAGGCTGAGGTGACCTCACAGTGCGGCCAGCTGCCCCTTCCTCCGACCCAGCCCGGGCCCAGGCCGGGTGGAGCTGCTGAAATCGTACCTGATCCCCCCGATCTTAGCCACCGTCCCACTGACCCTCACTGCACACGTGTGGGGACCGTCCTGGGCTTCATCCTGCAGAAGAGGAAGTGAGGAAGGGACGGGCACCTGGAGGAAGGGCTGGAGGCTGCTCCTGAGCTGTGGGCCTCTGAGCCCACAGGCTTCGCTCCACCACCATCTCCTTGGACCAGGGCTCCAGGCCTGGGCACTGCTGAGATCCTGGCCTGCGTCCCTCAGCAAAGTGGGGCCGCCCTGTGTGTCGCAGGATGTTCAGCAGCCCCAGCAGTGACATCCAGAGGTGTCTCTGGACATGGCCAGATGTGCCCCTGGGTGCAAAATCGGCCCTGGGTGACCCAGAACCACTGCTTCAAGGAGAGGCTGAGGTGACCTCACAGTGCGGCCAGCTGCCCCTTCCTCCGACCCAGCCCGGGCCCAGGCCTGTCTGCGGGTGGAGCTGCTGAAATCGTACCTGATCCCCCCGCCAAGCTCCCATTATCAGATTTTCTAGCCTGAAGTTACTCTTTGTTTTTCTCTCTCTTTCCCACGGTGTCCGCTCTGGAACGAACCCGCAGTGCCAGGCCCACACGGAAGGGCGGGCTCCACGTCCTCGAGGCCCGGACGCGCCAGCCGAGTGGAATCCTTCTCCGTGGACATCTGTCTCTCCTCCCGGAGCGATTTACTTACTCAGTCATCTACTTCGTCAGTGTGGTCCCAGGGATGTTTGTTTTTAGTTTGGCTTCTAATTCAACAGCACACGATTCAGTCTGTTCCCACATTGCTCCAGCTCTGACCACTGGGAGTCTTCCGTCGGCTCCCATTCTTTCCTTTGCCATAGCCCATCCCTGTGGTTGGTTATTATTATTGCTGCAGTTGTTCGTTATTGTTATTAAGTGTGTCCTTCCTTTCTGCACTTTAAGGGGCCCCAGGTTCCTGTCAAGAATAAGCGACGTGTCCCAGGAGCCGGGCCACTCACTGGGGAAAGGATTGGAGCCGAGACCGGGGTGCCGTGTGCTCGGTGCTCGGGGTGCTGCAGCTCTTGCTCTCAGCTGCAGAGGAAGGAGAGGGAGGCGTGTATTCCCACCTGGACATGTAGCTGCAGATATTGCATATGTGACCACCCGTGTCCACATCCACTCCAGCAGGAGCTTGTGTCCACTCCTCGCTTGTCCCACTCTGACAGAGACGCCTGCGGCTCAGAGCCTCTGAGTTCCGTTTGTACCCTGGGGCTTTGAGGAAGAGGGGGTCACCCAGCACTGACACCCCAGGACACCGAGTTCAGGAAGCACGGAGAGCAGTTGCTCAGTCAAACCCGTCTTCCCCAGCGACTGCAGGCTCCTCCCACGGGGCCTGAGACACACACTGGAAGGGCCGTTTACCTTCTCCAGCGACTATGTTGGCGTCTGAATGGATACGAAAAATCAGCAAACATGTCTGCAGCGAAAAACAGACAAGAGCACTTCATGGGGTGTGTCCCAGGCTCCCTGTGCTCGTCTCCTCCCCCAAAGAGCTTTGGCTGAACAGGCCCCTTCACCGGGGAAGCGTTTCGTGTGCAGGGAAGCTCTGGGCCTGTGCTCAGCAGGCCACCTGCAGGCCACCCAGCTCTGAAAGATGTCAGCGAGGACGGGCGCTCGAAGGGCAACTGCGAGCTGCCCTCAGTTCTCTTGCAGGAATCCCCCAAAACTGCCCTTTCAGGGGCTGCTGCTGCTGCTGCTGCTAAACTCGCTGGGCGAGGTCGCCATGCTATAGCTCTCCGAGTAACCCCGGGCCGCTCAGAGCCGATATGGTCATGAAGGTGGAACCCTGAGCCTCTTCGTCCTGCCCCTGAGCAGGGAGTCCCTCATTAACCTGCCACTGCCTCCTGTGCTGCTCCTTTACCCTCCCAGCCGTACGCAGAGAACAAAGTAGCCATGTGCTTGGACCTTTGGCGTCCATCCCTCACCACCTCGTCTTGAGCAGCACAAGACAGGGACTGTGAGCATGTGGACTCTGGCGGCAGGTCACCTCTGTGGGAACCTGGGTCATTTTTCACTTCACCCTGCTAAGCCTCAGCCTTCTCACTGTAGGGTGGAGAGAATGAGGGCCCCCAACTCAGAGGTATGCTTACTATTTTCATTTCAGAAGGGAGGAATCTGCACACTAAATGGGAGAGGCACTGGTGTAATTATTGACAAATCATATATCCTTCTCTTCTTCCCTCTCTGCCTCCATCATATTTCTATCCATCATCCATCCATCCATCCACCCATCCATCCATCCATCCATCCATCCATCTATCCTACAATCACTGAGTACCTCTGTGATGTGAAGCCCTTAGGAATACAACAGTGATCCTTCTAGAAGCCCTTAGCTAATCACGGTGGGCAAAGTTAATCAAATAAATACCTACATTTCAGCCCAGTCAGACTAATGATGGTTACAGAGGTGCTGGGGGGCCCTGGGAATCAAGGGCCCCTTCTCCTCTGGTGGGAAGGAGGCAAGGGTGTAGGTGGTGGGTGGGAGAAGCACATGGGGTGGTGTTTGAGTGCCAGCTTGTTGAGTTTGAAGGGAACTCTAGCGCAGGCCTTACCAAGTGAAGCTAAATTCTAAGAGCAAAAAAGAAACAAAGGAAAAACAACTCCAACTCCCGCTGAAGCAGTGGCAGCCCTTCCCAGTCCTGAGGGCTTGGAGTGTTCTGAGTTTGCCGCACCTGGTGGAGATGGCCATGACATCGCCGCACTTTTTTTGAAATCTTTCATCTGAACAGAGGCAGACGCCTTCCTCCTCAGCGGGAGCTGTTTGTCCACCTGAGCTGTGACATCAGCACTGTGTCAGCAAAGGACTCCGGGGCTGGTCACACTGCACTAACCCGGGAATTGCTCACCAGGGGAAGAGGGCGAGCTCACAGCCCAGTGATGGCGAACCTTTTGAGCTCGGCGTGTCAGCATTTTGAAAAACCCTAACTTAACTCTGGTGCTGTGTCACATATAGAAATTTTTTGATATTTGCAACCATAGTAAAACAAAGACATATTTTTGATATTTATTTTATATATTTAAATGCCATTTAACAAAGAAAAATCAACCAAAAAAATGAGTTCGCGTGTCACCTCTGACACGCGTGTCATAGGTTCGCCATCACTGTCATAGGGTCTCCGTCCGTGATGGCACGATTTCTCCATCACCCTCCAAGAGCACACCTCCTTCTGCACTTCCCTCTGGCCCACTGGATTCTGATGGTTCAGAGATTCTGGGGTCTCCTTGGGTCCCCTCCCCTCTTTTGTAGCTGGCCATTTCTTTAGTCACTTGAGCTGGATTTCCTTATAATTTTTCTCCCCTGCCCCATTTCTAGAAGCTCTCTGAACCTGTTGCATTCCTTGCCTCCTGGCAGGTGTGTGTCGCACACCCCCAGGTAGTCACCTGCTGGAGGTCTCCCCCTTGTAAAACAACACCCTCTGTGAACTGGAATTCACTGGTTTCACACAAAACCTGGGATCCTCGCTTCTCTTGGGGAACCAGCTAATCTGGAGATCCCTGTTCGTCAACAACAGCCTGGGGGGCCAGCTGCCTCCTCTGTGGGGCATGTTCCGCCTGCCTGCTTGCGTGAAGCTGCGTGAAGGATGGGGACGTCTCCTCCCTGGTCTCCACCCATTCTGCACCCATGGCATCCCAGGCCTCACAGGTCACTGACAGGGAGGCCGAGATGAGCAGATTGAAATGATCTCAGGGTCCTGACCCAACCTCGGGCATTGGCCAAACTAGAGCTGGTGTCCTGGACGAGTTGGAGAGAGAGGGGCAGGGCAATTTGGTGGAGATAGGGGGCCAGGACGGGCCAGAAGAGGGAGGTAGGGAGCTCGTAGGGGTCACCAGCCCCATCTCGTGGGCTGGGACAGTGGGGTTTTTGTGGGTGAGGGATCTTCCCTACACTTGGAGCCTGTGGAGACCTCAGCACAGCCCTTCAGCTGGCAGAATAGGCACCTGGCAGTGAATTTTGGTGATGACAAGAATAGGAAGAGGGCTGTCTCCTGCCTCTCTGACTTGTGGCCTGAGATTCTCACTGGCTACACGGTCCGTAGAGCCCTGGGAAGCAGAAGGACTATTTCTCCTGCTCTGTGTGGCCCACGGGCTCTGGCTCGGGTCGGCCTGGACTGGCAGCCGTCGCCTGGGGGTGGTAGCAATTTTCTCGTCTTGCCGACCCCTTCCCCTGGGGCTGATGGAGGCACCGGGTCTCAGAGTCTTGCCCCAGGTCACGTGGACTGGGATTGGACCCCAGGGTGGGCCAGGCCCAAGCTCACCTGCTCCTCGTCAACAGCTGCTATGGTGCATCTGTTTCTTTCTGCCTGAAAGGGGCAGAGATGGGAGGTGCGTGGGTCCTGGTCCCTGTGGGAGATTCGCACCTGCTCCCCTCTGCCCGGAGGGCTCCTTCCTCCTCTCCCCTGGCCAGCTCCTTCCTGTTTCAGCCTGGACACCCACCCTTAGGCCTTTTGTTTTACTTTTTAAATGAATGGAATTTTTAAATTTAAAAAGCAAAATCAGACCTATGTCTTTTGTGATAAAAAACCATTTCCCCCTCAATTAAGTATAATTACACAAAGGCATTGTCTTTCCTGACAAGGCTGAGATTGGCCGTAAACAGTCTGGGCTTTGGCTTCCGTAACTTCCTCGTGCCGCCCCTCGTGGGCCTGGGGTTCCTGTTTTCAGTGAGTCCCCAGGGCCTGGGAGGTGGGCCTCTCGGATGACCCTGCAGAGAGGACAGCCCTCCACCACCTCGCTAGTCCCTGGGTGCTCGCGTGTCTGCTGCTGTGGGTCTCCTCTCGGGGGGCTGCCACCCCGAGAGTTGAGACGCCCCCAGCATTCCTTGTGCCTCGGAGGAGCTGAATGAGTAAAGCACATGAAATAAGGCCGGGAACCCAGCCGTGCGAGTCCTCCAGCCCTGGGCTGCTGGCAGACGACCTTGGGCGGCGGGCCCTGGGCTCCTGGAGC
Source organism: Myotis brandtii (assembly GCF_000412655.1). Taxonomy (NCBI): domain Eukaryota; kingdom Metazoa; phylum Chordata; class Mammalia; order Chiroptera; family Vespertilionidae; genus Myotis; species Myotis brandtii. Next base: position 3,345,342 of record NW_005371769.1, on the reverse strand, counting down.
CTCGGTGATTCTCGCATTTGAAGAGTGGATGGAATCACGCCGCCTCTCCGCTGGGGCTGACGTGAGCATGCGCTGGGACAAGGCCCATGCCCAGGGCATGGCAAGAGCTCGGGAAGCGACTATTTTTAATTTCCTCAGTGTTATTATTATTCGGAGCGTATGTGAGGAAGAAGGAAGAAGGCCTCCGGGGGACCCCCATTGTCACGGGTTTATCTCCGGGCCGCAGGGCCTGGGGGATGGCCCCCCGAGAACCGTGGGGACATCTGCCAAGTGGCTCCTGGGATCCAGGAAGGCAGAAGGGAAATGCTGCCTCAGGCTGTTTGACCTCTGGGTAGGGGGGTGGGGGCGGGGGGTGGGGGCAACCTTCTCCTGCCATGGAAGGTGGGTGGGGGCTGCGGACTCCAGGTCACGCTTCCTCTGCCCGCTGCCCATTGTCTCTGGGACAGATGCGCCTCTCCTTCTCCGTCCCTCTCCCGCCGTCCCTCTCTGTCCTCACCTGCTCACAGGGCAGGGCCGCCCCCTGAGAAGCACGAGGCTACGAGGAAACGCAGCAGTTTCCTCCGGGGTGGAGTGACCTGCATCCTCCTGGGGGCCCCGCCGTGCGTGGGCTTGCGGCTGCTCTGGGAAAAGCCAGGGAACCAGTGTCTGGGTTCCGGTGTGGCACAGCCTCGGCGCTCCAAAGGGGACCCCTTCTGGGCGCTCCCCCAAGGCCACGTCCCGGATGTGGCTGGAGCTGGGGTGAGGTCACCCGCAGGGTGTTTCATGCTGACTGGACGAAGGCAGGCAGGTCCCTGCTGGGCCTCAGAGGGAAGGAAGGAAGCAGTCATGAGCCTGGCTGTGCCAAGCCCTGGCTTTCACACATGGGGCCCAGCACATCCTCGTCCCGCCCGTCCTGAGAGGAAGCGGGATGGTCAAGGGCATCGGCGTGCAAGTGGACCCGGTCGGAATCAAATCCCACCGCGTTTGAATCTTAGCAGCTGCGTGGCCTGGCTGCTCCCAGACCTCCCTGAGCAATGTTATCATCGTCTTGTAACTCATCCACTATGTCTGACCTTTGAATTCAAAGAATAATAAATGGGGCACTTTGGACGGTGGTCGGAGTGTCAGCTTTTAATTAATACACCGGACTGAATATATTTAGCTGGACCATTCTGCCCGGTCCATCCAATTACCCACACTCATTATGCGACTCGATTGCATTTTCCATTACACAGTGACTTTGCTAAATGGGCGGCCATGCTGCAGGCAAGCGGCCAGTGCCAGTGAGTGCTGCCTGGAGGCGATGCTTGGGGCCATGAATCTGGGGCTGGACCCGGCTTCCCTGCAGCCTGCGGGTGGGGGACGGAATTGTGTTTGGATGAAGCATCTCCCTCATCAACCCTCCTTCCAGGCTTCCCAGTGTTCTGCCTTTCGTTAAGTGGAATTGCCTCTCCCTAGCCAAAGCTCCCCTGGAATCAGGGCCCCTCTGGCTTCGATAGTGGAAATGGAGGCAAGGTGTTTGTCACCCTCCCCGGGTTTGGGTGCCAGAATGACGCAGAGCGCTGTGCCTGCCAGGGAGCCTCCGGGTGATCCGCCAGAGGAGGCTGAGAGCCTCCTTCATCCTCGCAGCCTAAGAGCGGGGCCTGTGCCAGTCCCACCAGCCCCTGCCTCGCATGGCCCAGGGGACAAGGGGGCCGCAAACCCTCAGTGTGACAGTGAAGCAGCCTGCAGTCCTGGGAATTTGTTCAAGAGCCCTTCCGCCCCCATGGTATCGGGCGTATTCCTTCATACACAATAACCTTCCTCAACTTCTATCACTCCTCAGAGCTGGATTGATGTTTCCCTGCTCTGAGACATAGAGGGGAGAGAGGGGGGTGAGTAGAAAAAGGTGAAGCTACAGTTGGGCTGTTTTCTTCTGCATAAAAGCCAGGGAACACCAAGTACATGGCAGGCACTGCGCATCTGTCATCTCCAGTCCTCAGGCGACCTAGGGAGTCAGCGCTGTGGTATATGCTTTTCTTTTTATTTTTTTAAAGATTTTTTTAATTGTTTTTTTTAAAGAGAAAGGGAGAGGGAGTGAGAGAAGCATCAATGTGAGAAACAATGATTGGCTGCCTCGTGCACCCCCGTTTCAGGGATTGAGCGTGAAACCCAGGTATGTGCCCCAACAAGGATCAAACTGGCAACCTTTCAGTGCGTGGGGAGATGCCCAACCAACTGAGCCACACCGGCCAGGGCTACTTTTTCTTTTTAGATAATCTCAGACGTACAGAAGAATTGCAAAAATAGTAGCAAGGGCTCCTGGAGACCCCTCACCCAGCTTCCCCTCGTGTTAACATCGAAGGAAGTGTTTTGATCGGCAGTCTTAACAGAGAAAGCTGAGGCCCAGAGAGGCTGAGAAAGCTGCACAGTGTCACAGAGCAATAGTGGGATTCGAACCTGGATCTGGGTGTGGTTTTGCCTGTGCTGTGCCGCCCGGGTGCCTGTAAGCATCCTATCCAGCACCTATCCAAGAAGGAGCAGGTGCGAGTCACGCAGCCACCGAATCAGGAGCAGAGCTCGGGCTCTCTGCAGAGGGAGTGCCCGTGCCTGCGAGCCGAGGGGAAGCCGGGCTTCATGTCCGAGATGGGTTTGGCTTTGCAAAGGCACAGAGGAGACCTGGCTGTGTAGGGTCCGAGCGGAAGCAAGATGGCTCAGGCACCCGGCGGACCAGCAGCCCCGGTCCCCCTCCCTTGTTTAGACTTTACTAGTCTTGTTCTCTGGGCCCCAAACTCGACCGGGCAGGCCTGCATCCAGCCCACGTGGCTGGAGCCCATGAACAACCAGCACATCTAACTGGGCTTGTGCGACAACTCTGTTGGCGGCCCAATGGTGCGATTATCAACAATTAACCTTACGAATAAATGAGCCATCACAAAAGAGGGCATTTTGCTTTCGCCAAGTTTGACACCATTTGATTTTCTGAGCGCTCCAACGAGGAGAGGAGCATAGCGGTTTAAAGACGTAGACAGACAGGTGAAGAATACGTCCCGCCATTCAACACACCTATGCCAGGCTCGGCGCTCAGCACTCAGCGTGGACTCGGCTCTCTGAATTCCCTTGAAAATCTGGTGAAATAGGCAGTTACATCCTTAAGAAAAACAACTTTTTAATTTTGAAATAACTGTGGGCTCACAAATCGCAAAGATAGTACATAGAGGACCGAGCTACCCTTCCCCCAGTTCCCCCAGAGTGACTGGTGACTGTAGCATAGGATCAAAGCAGGATGTTTGAGCTGATTGATCCGCAGCCCTTATTCAGGTGTCACCGGTTTGGCATGCACCGTGTGCGAGTGTCTGTGTGTGTGCGGCTGGTGGAAAAATGCCTCCGTGCTAAGTGATCTCCTCTAATGATGCTGTACAAAGGGCAAAGCTTACCGCCCGCCCCCTTACACACACACACACACACACACACACACACACACACAAACAACACAAAAAGTATGGCTCAAAAGTGTGGTCCTGTCCGTGCGCGGCCTTGATGTGAAGGCCAGGTGGGAGGCCACCAAGTGGAGGCTGCTCTGTGCTGTGTAGTGGGGATGTGTGGACAGAAGCACGTGGAGGCCTGAGCCGGGAAACCCACCTCCCCACAGCACAGGGCCTCACGCACTCCAAAGAGGAGGCGGCCGCTCCCATCCCAGGGCTGCAAATTAATAACAAATTGCAAAGCCTTTGCACCCTGGGGGCTTGCCTTTGTTCTTGGAGCCGTTAGGAATTTAAAAGGTCACTGCACTGTAATAAATAACGGGGAAGTGCCTGTGTTATGCTGGAGATAAGGAGAGGTGGTGGGCGGCGTTTTAGCAGCTCTGAGGAGGAGGTTTGAAATCATCCCGCACTCTCCTGCGCTCTGGGTGGCAGAGGGGGTGAGAACTTCCTGCAAGTTAAATTAAAAATAAAATCAATAGCATTTCAAGTGATTGTGAATTAGGGGTTATTTGCTGAGGCGTAAGGGGATTAAGGTTCAAACCTAAAGATGATCAATGGGCAATTACTGCCCAGGTGGCGGTGGGAGGTGGAGGGTGGGGATGAACACTCGAAGGCAAGGGGGCAGGAAGGGGGAAGGCACCCCTCCCGACATCGAAAGTATGCGGTCTGTCTGCTGTCAGAAGCCAAGAAGCGTGGCTCCAACGCATCAGGGAAGCCATGGCGGGGTCACCTGCCCCGTGAAGACCAGGCCCTTTGCCCTCCCTCCTGCCGAGGCCGCCTCCACGCCAATCAATCCTGGGGCCATAATAACTACAATTTTCTGATTTGAAGGCAAAACCAAATAACCCAGAGGAGTGATTCAGGCCACATGCGGGCGTCTTCCTGAGAAGGAGCACAAATTGATTTTTCTTTTCTAAGCCCAATTTTGTGCTGCTCATCGACCCCCTCCGTCCCTCCCGAGCTCCCCTTTCTTCCTTTCTGCTGGAGGCACAATTAACGGAGCTCACAAACTTTCCCGCTTCCAGTTTCTCAGTGTTCCTGGTGCAGCTTCACTTTGGCTAAGGCCGAGGTGAGGCGTCAGCAGCCCCGGGCTGGCCTTGGGAGCCTCGGTGTCTTGACACAGGCTCTTGACCAAAGTGCACCTCCACCTCCTTCTGAACGAACCGGGAGTTGGGACTGTGCCCACTGGGCCCTCCCTCCTGTCTCTGCCCGCACACCAGGCCACTCTTTTCTCCTCACCTGCTCGCCGCTCTGGCGTCTTCCAGTTGGTGGGACTCCCCAAGTTGGTTCCCACCCCAGGCCTTTGCCCGTGCTGTTTCCCTGCCCGGCATGCTCTGGTCCACCCAGGGCCAGCCCCATCATATTCCTCCATCCTTAGCTCAGCCGTCACCACCCTTTCTTAGAACATCACCCCACTTTTGTATCTTCGTGGTCCTCACCCTGGTCTGGAATTTTCTCTTTTTGTTTGTTACCTGCTTTGGTCCTGTCCCACCCACTGGGACATGTTCTGGAGTTGGGACTGTGCCCACTGGGCCCTCCCTCCTGTCTCTGCCCGCACACCAGGCCACTCTTTTCTCCTCACCTGCTCGCCGCTCTGGCGTCTTCCAGTTGGTGGGACTCCCCAAGTTGGTTCCCACCCCAGGCCTTTGCCCATGCTGTTTCCCTGCCCGGCACGCTCTGGTCCGCCCAGGGCCAGCCCCACCATATTTCTCCATCCTTAGCTCAGCCGTCACCACCCTTTCGTAGAACATCACCCCACTTTTGTATCTTCGTGGTCCTCACCCTGGTCTGGAATTTTCTCCTTTTTGTTAGTTACCTGCTTTGGATGCTCCTGTCCCACTGGGACATGTTCTTTCATCCCAGCCCCTTGTCTGGCCCAGAGGGTGTTCAAATATGTCAGCTGAGTGAGTGAGTGATGTGTTCTGTGATTGGACGAGTCGCAGAGGCACCGGGCAGAGCGGACCCTCACTACAGGCCTTTTCAGCTGCGACATTTTCTGAGCCGGCTCATCTCTCTCAGGCTCCTCATTTTACACACGAGGGAGCCGAGGCCGGGGGGTTGATCCTGCGGAGGTGGCTGCTCCTGCGGCCCTTAGCGGGGTCCTCAGGGTGACCCCTTTCCACTCAGGGCACCTCCAGGAGGCTCTGAATTTCAAAAGAAGGTAGCTGGTGCCTCGTGGCCTCTGAGTTCAGAAAAAGGGCCCTTGGGGGCAGATGGGACCCCTTGTCGGTGACTTGCCCCCACCCCAAAGGGAGGAGTTGAAACTGGTGCTAGGAGGTGGGTTCCTCTAGTGAGAGCCCTTCCCAATAGACAAGGTCGGAGCCGCTATTCAGAGGCCTGGACGTGGGCTTGGCGCGCCACCCCCCCCTCTCAACGTGCCCTCCCTCCTTCACTAAGAGCTGCCCATCGCTCATCCCTGCACATTCAAAATGTTTTAGAATCACTTCTCCCTTCTGGTGAGCTGCACTCAGGAGACTGAGCCCAGCAGCCCCCTCCTCCAGGGTGGTGTTGGGGGGCAGAGGGTCCGCCAGGGCCTCCGGGTGTCTGATTCCAACCACTGGGTGGTGTTTACTTCCCGTCAGAGCCAGGCCTGCTGGACGTCAATGCACAGCACCCACTTGAGACAATCCGTGGGGGGTCCTGGTGCTCCCCTTTCCTCCCCTCTCCCTGATGCACTGACCACCCATCAGGGCCTGAGCTGGGCCCCTTCCCCTGCCATCGGCCCCCTCCACCGCCTCCACCGCCAGGAGACAGGAAATGCTAGTCGCGGGTGCTGACACGATGATTTATGTACTTGTTTCTTTGTGCTGCAAACTTTTCCCTTTGTTTGGCTGCAGAGGTGACCACTGGCTAGGTGCTCCCACTTCGGGTCCAGGAACACTTTCTGTAAACTTCCAGCCATAAGCTTGCCGCCTCCCCACAAGTGGGGACAGGCTCATTCATGTCAGAGGGTGGTCAGGGCACCGCCCCACCTCTGCACGATGATTTATGTACTTGTTTCTTTGTGCTGCAAACTTTTCCCTTTGTTTGGCTGCAGAGGTGACCACTGGCTAGGTGCTCCCACTTCGGGTCCAGGAACACTTTCTGTAAACTTCCAGCCATAAGCTTGCCGCCTCCCCACAAGTGGGGACAGGCTCATTCATGTCAGAGGGTGGTCAGGGCACCGCCCCACCTCTGCTGGTGTCCCCCCCCCCCCCCCCCCCGCCCCCCCCCCCCCCAGAAGCTGCAATGCTGCTTACAGCTGAGCCTCAAAAGGCACACAAGTTAGATGTTGGTCACACCATCTGCTGGTCACACAGAGTAGCTGCAATTCACTGTGGAGAGAGGCCTCACAAGGACATGATTGGTGAGAAGCGTTGTGGCCACGTGGGGACTGGCTACCCTTATGCTCTAATATGAGATACCAGGTATATTGCCAAATTCTGGTGATTCACGGAGAGAGTTCATCCGCCAAGGCAGGCCCTGGAGTTGGGGTGGGCAGTCGGGGGGCAGCATTAGCACCATCCTGGGGGGCTGAGCCCCGGCACCCAGCTCTACGCCTAGTCCCTAGTAGGTCCTCAGGCTTTAACTGTCAGAAGACTGTATGAGGCATCATCAATAAAGGCAGGAAGGGAGCACATTGTGTCATATGGAGCCCAAAGTTAGGGAAGGGGTGGGGGGAGGAGGGTGGGAAGACAGTGAGGCCACCTCAGTCACTGTGGAGACCCTGGTGGAAGGGGCAGGGGGGCCTGCGGGGGAGAAGGGGGGTCTGCC
>NW_005371769.1:3312713-3338071 GCF_000412655.1 Myotis brandtii | reverse complement strand
CCGCTCCCCTCCCCTGCCACAGGAGCCAGCAAACAGGTACTGCCATGGGGAATCAGAGAGCACAGAGTGCCCAGCTCAGGGCAGGAGCGTGCTGGCCACCCATTAGTTGTTATGGAAACTCATTACTCCAGGAGTTCATTCAGCTGAAAATATAAACAATTTCCCAAAAGGTTTTAGCAAAATTCATGGGTAACAGCCTAATGGCATTATTAAGAGGGAGTAGGACATGGCAGCCTGAAGCCCTGGGCCCAGCCGTCTCCGGTCAGGTGGGGACCGGCTCGCCCACATGTTCCTGCAGCCACCCACCCACAGCGTGAGGCCAGGCACATGGCAGTCCTCGAGTCGGGGGCCACACTCTCCTTTTAGATGTTGGTCTGTAGGGACGGACGTATGGGGGGGTGGTCGCCCCTTCTAGGCTTGCTGAGCAAATTCCTGCTGTTAAGCTGGGCACAGAAAAACATCCCGCATAACGAATGATGGTAAATCATGACAGTAATGATAGCTATGTGCTGGTAATACATCATTGAGCATTCATTACTATTATTGCATTGTATTACTTAGCTATATTATTAATGACCCATTCTTATTAACCTTAATTATTAACAGTCACATAGGGTCCCATTGTGTGCCAGGCCACTGATGTGTGAGAGCTATATCTCTAATCACAACCCCGTGGGGTAGGCACTCTTATCATCCCCGTTTTACAGATGGACAAACTATTGTGCCTTCTAATAGCCCTTCATTTCATTAAAAATATGGCTGGGACCCTGTGCCAAGCAGGACTAGTAAGTTCCCCCAAAGCACCATCTTTCTCTCTCACTTTCATCCATCAAGTACATGTTGGGCTCCTACTGTGTGCGACGTATTGTTCTATTCAGTGGAGAGGCAGGGCACACCCCATGCGTGAATCGTTTTCTACTTGGCTCACTCCCACGCACCTTCCAGAACCATTATGCATCTTTTCTCCCACGGAGCCTTTTCTGAACTTGCCAGCCAGAGTCAGGGGCCTCCTCTAGCCCAACACTTAGAGTCCTGGCAGCTGCTTGTCTTGCATCTGCCTCCCCCTTCAGAGCTGAGGCTACATCTTTGTCTTCGTGTTTCCAAGGTCAGGCACATAAAAGACAGCCACTAGATGTTTGTTGGATTTTATCACTTGGAAATAAGCTCCAGAGGGCTGGGTCTGTATTGTTCACCACCACATCCCCTAGAACAGTGTCAGGGCATAGTGGGCATGAAATACATGTTTATAGGAAGGATGGGTAGATGCATGGATGGATGGATGGGTGGGTGGATGCATGGATGGGTGGATGGACAATGGATGGATGGGTGGATGAATGGGTGGGGGGGTGGGTAGACGGATGGGTGGATGGGTGGGTGGATGTGTGGGTGGGTAGATGGTTGGTCGAATGAGTGGGTGGATGGATGTGTAGAAGGGTGGATGGGTGCATGGGTATATGCTTGAATGTATAGTTGGATGTTAGATGAGTAGAAGGATGAAGAAAAGGCAAACAGATAAACAGACAGATGGATGGAGGGTCAGATAATTAAATGGATGAATGTCTGGATGATTAAGTAGATGGATAAAAGAATGTTGGTTATTAGAGTAGAGGGTTGGATGATTAAATGGTTGGTTAAAAATCTAAGCATTGATGAACAAAATGCTTTCCCTTAGCTTGTTTTTGACAGAAAAAGAAAAAGAGGTGGGTGGGTGAGGCAAAGAAAGAACCAACTTCCCACATACAACTCCATCCTTGTTCCCCTCTCGTTGACCTTTCTCATGTTTGGTTCCAGTCCCAATGTTGAAAACCAACCACGAGGAAGTGGTGCCTATTGGCCCCAGTCCCGGGTGTAGAGCTCTTCCCTCCTGTGTGTGCAGACAGCTGAACAATCAAAGTTTGACTTCTGCCTGGATTTCCTCAGCTCGCTGGACATGAACTTGTTCTTGGAGCTGTGAAACTTGACATACGTTATCCTGAGACTTTCAACTCCCAAGTGTGCTTGGCCAAAACAACCACCTGTGTTTAATCTGTGGGGCTCTCCCCTGGGAAGGCTGCTGCATCTAGAGGCCCTGTGTCACAGCACTTCCCCCAGCACCACCACGGCCTCTTCCTGCCCCAATGGGGAGTATATGATCACGCCAGTTAAGTCACATTTTTGGAAACGAGATAGATGATGGTTCACCAAGAGTTGAGGGACCGCCCCCCTCCACCTGGGTGGCCTTTAGAAGCTCACAATTTCCTCAGTAGAAACCTAACAGCCTTGACCTTCGCAGCCTCGTGTGGCAGTGGCTGAGACGTTGTCTTTGCACATGTGCGCAGCAGAGCTGGCCAGTGCCCTCTCCCTGGGCAATGCCAGTCAGTGTGGCTGCTGCCAGGTGTTTGCAGGGTGGGGTGAGGGGTGCTCATGTCCAGTGAGGTCAGGGAGGGCAGCCAGAGATTCCAGAGTGCAGACATGAGCAGTGAGCCCTCTAAACCTGCAGCTTCCAGAAGGGACAGGGCTCAGAGTGGTGGACAGGAAGTGTGCCAGTTATGTTAGTGGTGTAGACAATGAGAAGGATGGTCATTCATTCAGTCAGTCAGTCGGTCAGTCATTCACTCAGCCAACATCTGTTGAGTGCTGGGTTGTCCCTGAGGGCCAGAGCTGGGCTCCTTCTCCAGTCATCTGCCTCCAACACCTCCTCACCCTACAAGACTGCCTCGTGCGAGGTTGGCCTCCAATGCTCCTTCCACAGCTCCTCACCCCCATGGCCACTGATGCGCCTGTCAGCCCAGCCAGCCAGAGGCAGAGCAGCACCTCAGAAGACCGGTAGCTGCCAGGCTCCGGCCTCGTGGACCTCAGGGACAGAAGGCGTGGCTGGACCACAGAGTCTGACGAGTGCGGTCGGGACACAGTGAAGATGCCGTGGAGGAGGGGAAAATTCAAATTGCAGTCACTGAAGAAGTTATTGGGCCATTCAGGCTCCCAGGGAGCCGGCAGGCTCATTTCTGAGGAGGCAGCCTGTGTCCTGGCCCTCAGTGGACCTGGGAGAGGAGCAGTCCCCCCAGGGCACTGGACTCCCAGCGAGGTGCTTGGCACCTGGCAGGTGCCCTCCTGCTCCACCCGAGGGGCCCAAGAAGTTCAAGTTACTTATAGTCACAGCTTCTCTTTCATTGTATACATCAGCTCTTCCATTTGTGTGTCAGAAATTTACAGGGTAAGGGCTTTCTGGCATCCTCTCTCAGCATCTTGGGGGAGGAGGGGCAGTGGAGAGGACCCTGTGTTGTGCCCCCATTTCCCCAGGCCCCTTTCCTTACAGCCTCCTCTCACACTGCCCTTCTGAGCATGCTAATGCCGGTTTGTATTCAGGGTTGGCATTTCCCAAGGAAAGTTAGCATAATTTTTAATTTAGAATATCAGGAATCCAATTTATTCGTTCGATCAGTTAATGATGTGGGCTGCCTGAAGAGCACACTCCTGCCGGCCTCTGCGGGTCCGACTGCTCCATCCCGCGTAATGACAGGGACCAGTCCGCTCTGATAGACCAGCGGAGGCGGGCGGGGCGGGTCGGGGCTCAGCTGGGCTTTGGTTCAGATTGAACTTGCAGTTGGAGCTAAGGATGAAGCCGGGTCTGGGACAGAGCTGGGCTTGGTCTCAGCAGCAGTTTCTTTCCCATTCAGAGGGCAGCTCCACTCCATTGCACCGGGTCCCCAAGCACACCAGGGACCAGTCCGCTCTGATAGACCAGCGGAGGCGGGCGGGGCGGGTCGGGGCTCAGCTGGGCTTTGGTTCAGATTGAACTTGCAGTTGGAGCTAAGGATGAAGCCGGGTCTGGGGCAGAGCTGGGCTTGGTCTCAGCAGCAGTTTCTTTCCCATTCAGAGGGCAGCTCCACTCCGTTGCACCGGGTCCCCAAGCACACGGGCCCTGGGCCCTTTGAAGTAGTAAGAAAGAACAACAGTAAACAAAGCCCCTGCAGGGCTGAGGCAGGAGAGAGCAGGGGCGCAGGGGCGAGGCGTGGACCTCAGCCAGCAGGGCTGTGGGGAGCACAGAGCCCCAGCGCTCACTCCTGCCCTGCAGACCGCACGCCTTCCTGGGACACATTTCCTGTCCCAGGTCAGCACCCCAGCCAGCCAGGGGCCTTGGGGTAACGCTGTCACCCACCCTGTCCCAGCCCCAGGCTCCTTCCTGCCGGGACTTTCCTCTGAGGTGTCAGGACAAGAGAAACCGTCACAGAGCCATCTGCCTCTGCCTGCGGCGTGTTCCCGGTTGGCAGCTGGGAAGCCATACTTGAGTGATAAACATATTTTACTGCACAGTTTTCTGGGGTAACACATTTTATTGTTTCATTCTGGAGATGAAACAGTCTATAGATTGATGAAGGCAAAGTGACCTTGTAGTTGAGCAAAAACCTTCACGTCTCCCCTCCGGAGCTGTGCCTTCACCCGGATGCTAATGATCGTCCCTTCATGGCTGTGTGCAGGCCGCCCGTGCATTTACTCTGCTTGGGGGTCTGACGTTCCACGCCTCTTGGGCCAGGCACAGGCTCAGCAAGCATGCTTCCAGAGGAGACACTAGATATTATTTAGGGTCTGCGCTCCCACTGACACAGCAGGCTCACGCACAGCATCCTTAATTGATGGAGCAAAAATCTAATCAGAAAGAATGTATGCCCAGGAGGCTAATAAAACAGTGTGTGCCAATGGGGTGCATGCCAATCAATTCATCAATCCATCAATCTATACTATTGAACATCCACCCTCCCCAGCTCCATCTCCCAAACTGGGTCAGCTCTCAGATCAGTGCTGTGAGGAACTCAGAGGGTCAGCTGCCCAAAGGATGGACCATCTCCCAGGTGTCAGGAGACTCACTCACCTGAAATGATAAACAGTCCAGAGGTGGCCCCAGTTAAGCCCCTGTGGAATGTCGGGAGGCAATGGGACTTCTGGCAGACACATGAGCAGAGCCATCTGGGGGACATGGATGGAAGGTTTGCACAGTCAGAGGGAGTGGCCGGGGGCAATGAGTGAGGAGGTGGCAGGTTGAGGGTCCCTGGCTCTGCCACTCTGCACTGTGGGAACCCTGCAGGTTTCTGCCTCTTCCTTCTCCCCTGTATAAGGGTGATCATGGCCCCGGGGCCCCAGAGCTATTATGAGGTTCCAGTGAGGCGAGGGGTGGGGGACAAACCATCTTTGGAATGGTCGGGAATGAGGGGGTGGAGTAAGGGGGCAGGATAAGTAAACACTCAGAAGTGGAAATGTGTGGCCAGGTCAAGATCAGCTTTGTGGGCCATTAAGCCATTCCATCAATCATCTGGGAGCTGTTCCTGACACCGACTCCCAGGTGGGCTCCGGGGTACCTTTCTCCCCATAAACAAAATTCCATCACTGATAACATAGACCTTCTTCAGCCGCCATGCTTGGCTCCCACAGACACTCCCAGGCTGAGAAATGGCATGCATAACTTTCTCCATATTAGGCAATGAAACACCCAGAGTGTCATGTAGACGGAACAATTGCATGCATGCCCCCCACATCATCACAACCATTCTCGATTCGCCTTGACTTTCTTTGTGCTTCAGACTTTGTGCTTCAGGCTTCTGAGAGTCCCCGCTGCTCCACGTCCTGGCCAGCCCTCGGTTTGGATGGGTGTTGACACTTCTTCCTTCCCATGCCTGTGGAAGGTGCCTCATCCTGGGCTAATGTGTGGAAGGAAGGGGAGTTTGGAAGCAGTCTCGGTTGCTTCCACCTGGGTACTCTGTGGAAAAGTGAAAAGCAAACAAACAAAACAGCAACAATCGGTGGTCGCTGTGAGTTGGAATGAATGGAGAGTGTGAGCACAGCAGAAGGCACCTGAGACAGGAGCCCTCGGCAGGCCAGGTGCCACTTTGAACAGTCCTGTGGGCAGGCATCTTCCAGAGCCGTGGTTTCAGGATCAGGCAGGGCAGTTGAGGGTCCCCCGGGGACGGGGGAGAAGGTGAGTCATCTGTTCTCTCCACTGCCCCACTTGTCAGAGCTCCCCAGCCTGCCCTGCAGGGTCCAGAGCCTGGTCCCCAGCCAGCTCCTGATGTTCTGGAGGCGGGAGTCCTCACTGTGTCTACATTGGGTGGATGTATTGATGGCGAGTGGGTGGCCACCAACCAAGATGGCCACCACCTGGCCAAAAGGGCTCGGCAGGTTCAGAGAAAGGTCAGGGTGATGCCTTCCCCAGGATTGATTTGTCCCCATTGGGAGTGCAAGCTTGAACCTGACGGACAGCCGCCAGCCACCTGGGCCTGTCCCACTCCAGCTCCACTGGCATCTCTCACTCTTTGAAAGTCCCGAAGCAGCGGGAAAGGTCAGCGGGCTGGTCTCGGCCTTGGCCAAGCAGCCCTCGTCCTGGCTCCAGATTCACACACACCCTGGCTGTGGCTCCCTCTCCGGGCTCCCACCAAGGACAAGCCAAACCAATTCAACAGAAATACACTTTAAAATGAGGAGGATGACGGTGGTGATGATGCCAATCATCTCTTTTTTAAAAAATAATTATTTAGTGTTGAAAGTATTCCATATGTCCCTTTTTTCCCCTTTGACTCCTGCCAGCCCGCCCTCGCCCCGTCTTCAGCACCCTATTGTCTGTGTTCATGGGCCATGCGTATATGCACACAAGGTCTTTGATTGATTACCTTCCACCCACCCACCCTCTGAGATTCCGCACTCTGTTCCCTGCTTCTATAGCTCTCGATCCACTCCGTTCATCAGTTTATTTTGTTAGATTCCACATATGAGTGAGATCATGTGATACTTGTCTTTCTCTGACTGACTTATTTCACTCAGCATGATACTCTCAGGTCCCTCCATGCTGTCTCAAAGGGTAAGAGATCCTTCTTTGTTATTGCTGCATAGTATTCCATGGTGTAAATGTACCACAGCTTTCTTATCCACTCATCTACTGATGGGCACTTGGGCTGTTTCCAGATCTTAGCTATTGTAAATTGTGCTGCTATGAACATAGGGGTGCATATATCCTTTCTGATTGGTGTTTCTGGTTTCTTGGGGTATATTCCTAGAAGTGGGATCACTGGGTCATATGGAAGTTCCATTTTTAGTTTTTTGAGGAAATTCCATAGTGTTCTCCATAGTGGCTGCACCAGTCTGCATTTCCACCAGCAGTGCAGGAGGGTTCCTTTTCTCCACATCCTCTCCAGCACTTATCATTTGTTGATTTGTTGATGGTAGCCATTCTGACAGGTGTGAGGTGATACCTCATTGTCGTTTTAATTTGCATCTTTCTGATGATCAGTGACTTTGAGCATTTTTCATATGTCTCTTAGCCATCTCTATGTCCTCTTTGGAGAAGTGTCTATTTAGGTCCCTTGCCCATTTTTTAATTGGCTTGTTTGTCTTCCTTTTGTTAAGTTGTCTGAGTTCCTTATATATTTTGGATATTAACCCTTTATCAGATGTTTCATTGCCAAATATGTCCTCCCATACAGTGGGCTCCCTTTTTGTTTTGTTGATGGTTTCTTTTGCTGTGCAGAAGCTTTTTATTTTGATGCAGTCCCATTTGTTAATTTCTCCTTAGTTTCCTTTGCCCTAGGAGATGTAGCTGTAAACATACTTCTGCAAGAGATGTCTGAGATTTTGCTGACTATGGCTTCTTCTAGGATTTTTATGGTTTCACGACTTATATTTAAGTCTTTTATCCACTTGAGTTTATTCTTTTGTATGGTATAAGTTGGTGATCTAGTTTCCTTTCTTTTTATTTCCTTTTTTTTTTGCATGTATCTGTCCAATTTTCCCAACACCATTTATTGAAGAGACTGTCTTGACTCCATTTATGCTCTTGCTTCCTTTGTCAAATATTAATTGAGCATAATGGCTTGGGTCGATTTCTGGGGTCTTTGTTCTGTTCCATTGGTCTATATGCCTGTTCTTGTGCCAATACCAGGCTGTTTTGATTACAGTGTCTTTGTAGTATAACTTGAAATCTGGTATTGTGATTCCTTCAACTTTAAGTATCTTAATTCTTTTGTTGTTATGGTAAATGGGATTGTTTTTTAATTTCTCTTTCTGAGAATTCATTATTGGTATATAAAAAAGCCATCAATTTTTGAGTGTTGATTTTGTATCTTGCCACATTGTCAAATGTAGTTTTTTTTTGGTGGAGTCTTTAGGGTTTTCTATGTACAATATCATGTCATCTGCAAATAAAGAGAGTTTTACTTCCTCCTTTCCAATTTGGATGCCTTTTACTTCTTCTTCTTTTATGATTGCTGTGGCTAGGACTTCCAGTACTATGTTGAATAAGAGTGGTGAAAGTGGACATTCCTGTCTTGTTCCTGTTCTTAGGAGAAATGGTTTTCGTTTTTGCCCATTGAGTATGATGTTCACTGTAGGTTTGTCATACATGGGCTTTATCATGTTGAGATATGCTCCTTCAATCCCCACTTTGCTTAGAGTGTTTATCAAAAATGGGTGTTGAATTTTGTTGATTGCTTTTTCTGCATCTGTTGATATGACCATGTGATGCCAGCCATTTCTTGATTGCCTATGCGATGATAGACTCCCTCCCTCACTTAACTGCAACAACTACAATGCAGTCTCCATTCTGGAAGAAAGAACTGAGCTGGAAGTTGAAAAATTTGGCTGAGATCGCCCAGGAAGGTCAGGAATTGAACCTCCCAGTGTCTTTCCATCTGCCTTGTGGGGAAGCAAGAGGGCCCCAGCTGTACCCAAGACCTGTGTGCTCGAAGAAGTCAGAGAAATTACCTGTGTGCTCAAAGAAGTCAGAGAAATTACCTGTGTGTGGTGCAGGGGAGACCTGTCCCAGGCAGGGTGTTGGCACCAAGCTCTGCCCCAGCTCACAGTGGGGTTTGAACAGTTCTCTTTTCACTTCTGTCAAAATCCCCAAATCCTATGTTTGTGTCTTGGGGTTACTGAAACAAATATTTACAAGATTCTGAACCATGGAGGGGGTTTGAGGGAAGCCATGAGTGAAGAGTTGATACGGGACAGAGGACCCTGATCTGATTTATGAGAGGCGCGAGTGTGGACACGTTCTGGTAACCCAGGCCTGCCATGGCATAGAAAGGAAGAACACGAGACACAGCACAAAGCTCAGAGTGTGGACAGCAGGCCCTGGGAGAGCTCCGAGGCAGCTCTGACCCAGCGGGAGGCTTCGTGGAGCAGCGGACTTCCTGCACCATGTGACCCAGAAGGTGCAGTGACACCCAGTCTGCCTGTTCTGCTCTCACCTTTAAAAACATCTTGTTGGACGGCTCATCTCTCTGGGAGCACCTGTGTGCAGGCAAAGAAAATCGGCCCTCACAGCTTCTCCAGGAGCCACGGCCGTCCGGGCAGCCCCATTCTACAGATGAGGAAACTGAGTCTCTTGACACCAGGAGCTTGAAGTTGATAGCTGGGCCTTGTCTCAGGTCTGTCTGATGTTGAAGACCATGACTGGCTTGTTCTGTTCTGTTGAGCTCTATCAAAATACACAACAGAGAAACGCACAGACACGGGGACAACTTGAATGACCCCAAAAGGTATAAGGAAAACCAGATTATCTGTCCCCGGTTCTCCAGCCCCCTCCTCAGAAGCAACAGTAGATGGCAATGTCTTGGACTTCCTTCTAGGGATATGCCATGCATATTGGTGCCTACTGACTCTCTTTTTACTTTTTAGCCAAATAGCTGCATCTAACGTGCGCTTACCTGTGCCTCGGCGTCTCAATCAGCGAGCTATTTGGGAGGCAGTTCCACACCCATGCACATGGACGTGGCTCAGCCTTGGGGTGGTGTATAGGCTGGTATGGTTGAGCCCTGATTTAGAGAGCTTCACCCCATTACTGAATATCTGTAGTTTCCGGCATTCTCCCTGTAACTTTGGGTGATGTGTGAGAAAGTCTGCTGGACAAATGTCTACAAGGGAAGTTGCCAAATCAAAGGGTGTGTCTGTTTTTAATCTGAATGGGTATTGCCAATAGCTCCTACAAAGTTGCAATGTTCAAGGGTGTCAGATGTCTCCACGCCAAGAGATTACAGGATGTTGCCAAGCTTTGTGACCATGCCAATCTGATAGATGTCTCATTTGCATTGTTATTATAAGTGAGGCGGCGCAGCTTTTCATATACGTTCAAAGCCAACAGCAATTTCCCTGTGACTGAGCTGTCAATGTCCTTCAAAAGACACACCCTTGGCACCACCTTACCCTGCTCCCGGGTCTCCTCGGGTGGGCCCCGGGGGAGTGGGCTGGGGCGGGCGGCAGAGGGTCACAGGACAGGAGTCTTAGGCTCTAAGACCAGCGCTGTACCCATCTCTCTGTGTGGTCTTATGCAACCGCCCACAATGACATTTCCTTCAAAAAGAGGAGTTTGGATCAGATAATCCTAAAAATCAATGACTTTTGTTATCGCCCAGACAGTTGTGGCTGGCAGTTTGCTATCTGTTCAGAAGGAAATGGATTCGCGCTTCAGAAGAAAGAATTTAATTTAGATACTGTGGAAAACTTCCTGACGTCTCAGGATATTAAACTCTGGGATGAATGATGACGGTCTGGGGCAAATGTCTTTCTAATACAAAGAACTTCAAAAACAAGATGACTCACTTGTCCGAATGGGAAAAGTTTCGCTCCAGCTCCGAGGTGGGAGCCTGGGGCAGCGCTGGGTCTCGCTGGTCTCCGAGTGGGACGGCTTTCACGTCCCCGAGTGCGTGCCAAGCTCATTGTCGATGCCTGGCCCATTACCTGTTCCCCTGCAGTTCGGGCATTATCTAATTTCATGATTTGGCTCATTACACATGTTAGAAGCAGACACACTGTCAGGCCTAACTTAATGAATTACTAAAATTAGCATTATTGAAAAAATGAACTGCAAGGGAGACTGCTGATTTTAATCAATAGTTCAAGTGAGCATGGTTAAAGAATGTCAAAACTCAGCAAAACGGCCCAGAAATGCAGCAGTGACGCCCTGCATCTGGTGTTGTTGGTGCTCTGGGTAAGTGAGCCCTACAGTCCAGGGGCACGGGAAACCTCGGAAGCTCCCGGACGCCTTCCTGGGAGCCACTCCACGGACGGCACTGCGGATGCTGCCTGGGCCCTGCCTCGCTACCAACATGCTCAGCAGCATCTCACCTTGACTTAAGGCCCTGGGGTCCTGTGAATAGCCCCATTGCTAATGCAGACCACTGACCTCACGTTTTGTAGAATTCTAGAATACTACATTATTGGGGGGAGGGGGGCTCAAATCATCTCATCTGACCTTCTCAGTACAGAGGAGCACCTTCCAGCAGCCACAGAGAGAACCACACAATCCCCGCGGAGGGACCCCCAGTGTCTGGGGGGGGGGGCGTGTGAGCCCCCGCTCCCGTCTTTCTCTTCCTCCTCTTTTTCTTTCCTGAGCTCCACGCTCTGTTTCGGGGGCTCAGGAATCGGTGGTGAAACAGGCAGATCGTGTCCCTGCCCTCAGGAAGCTTGACATCGATGGTGGTGACAGAGACGAAACAGATCCTAGCCTAGCAGGACCGAACAAGGAGAGCTGGTCACGAGTGCCACCAGGAGAGGCACAGGGGTCCAGGAAGGTGGCAGCAGGTGACAGTGGCAGGACCTGAAGGTGCTGCTTGTTGCACAGGCGTTGCGACAGCGCACATTTCCCTGGGATCAGGCTGTGGGTCACCAACTCCGCTCTTCCAGCACAAGACCGCTGGCCACATGCCTGTGTACCCTGGAGCTCCCGGCCTTGCGGGCCTGAAGGAACAGGGTTCCAGGCTCAGTGAGGGAGGCCTGGCCATCCCCTACTCTGAGCCCCAGCCCTTCTGGCCATCCTTCTCCCCTCCCTGCTCCCTGGCACCTCCAGCACAGCCGGACAAGGGATAAATGGGCAGAACCCAGGAAGCAGGAAGGGTGGCGAGCAGGTGGAATGAAGTTAGGCCTGGGGTCGGGTCCAGGTTTGGTCACCCCTAAGCAGGTGCTCTCTGGCCTGGCCTGCCCATTCCTGAGCCCCAGACTCCCCCTTGGTAACATGGGGAGCCGTGTCTGCCCCTGGGCAGCATGGGGGCCAGGCTGGGTGGAGAGGGTCTATTCTGTGGCCCGAGCAGAGGGAGGCACCCACGTGGCCAGGGAGACGGCCCCTGCCTTGATAACTGCGAACACGGCTCCTGACTCCCAGCCCTGGGCCTGGGCCCTCCTTTTCTTGGCTGAGGATCTGGAAGTTGGATATGGCTCGGTTTGCTGCTGGCCCTTTGGGTTTGGCCTCTGTCCTCTGCTAGAAGATATTCCTGGGACAGGGAGTGGCCAGGGTTCTGAGGAAGGACTCGCCTATAGGGTGACCATCGAGGCAGAGGAACAGGACAGCAAACAGCCTCAGATGCGTCCCCTCCCGCCTCTGCTCCTGGTCCCCTCTGTCCCTTGTAAGGCACAGGGGGACCGAGGGGAGCGCAGGAAGCCAGGTCGTCGCCTCCTCGTCCCTCCTCCACCCCTCACCCTGACAGCGGGCTGGCATCTTCCTGGGAACACAGGCTGCTGCCGGCCAAGTTCAATACAGAGTCAATTACACGCGCTACTCGGCCTGCTCTTCTTGGCAGGTGCCGCGAGGGCTGACGCAGCCCGCAGCTACAGCGTTAGGTGTGCAACCTTTTCTGCGGTAAATGAATTGTTCTTTGAGGGGGAAAGCCACGGAACGGTGGTCACACTGGAGCTCCTGCAGGGGTCTGGCTGGTGGCACGGCTCAGGCGGTTCATATCCTGCTTCAACTTGGAAACCTGGAGCTGCTCCTTGTGGGCGAGACGGGCTGTTCCGGGAAACCGGCGCTCTGGGAACCAAATTCATTGCTAAATGTTCTATTGAGTCGCTTGCCTTCAGCATTGACAAATCTGGCGCTGGCGGTCAGGGGTTCAGTGACCAGAGGCTTTCTCCGAAGTGGTCCTTTTGGGAAGCAGAGCTCATGCTCGGGCCCTGCTGACGGCTGAAAACCTGGCAGCTGCAGGGTCTCGGGGAGTGGGGCCAGGCTGGGCTGGCTGCTCCCCATCCCCCAGCTCCAGAGCCTCGGCGACTGTGCTGGGCCGTGGCCATGCGTGTTTCAGTGTGTAGACAGTGGTCTGTCTGCTTGTCCACCGTCCATTCTTCTCCAGGTGGAGTCGGGTCTGGGACTAGGTGGGTTTAAGGATCTGACCCAACCATGCGGTTGCTTCTCCAGCCCTTTGATCCCCACCATGGCAGGACCAATCGGAAGGTGGCAGCGGGTTCTCTAACTTCCCACGTTGTCCCAAACCTTGAGCTGTTTTCCAGAGCCCCATGAACTCTAGTCTTGGGAGGAAGGCCTTGCCTGTGGGGACAGGCCTGCCACGCAGGCCTCCTGGGGTGCAGCCGCCCACTCTCCCAAGCTCACCCCTTTGACTCTCACTGATGTGATTTTTTTCTAAATCAATTCCGATCCTTACAGAGGGTCGGAAGTGGGAAATCATTATTCCTTGCTCATGTGAAGTCAACAGTAACCATGAAAAGAGAGGCAATAGAACAACACATGAAACTCGGCTGGAAACCTTGCCTGAGGACGATGCTGAGCCCAAGGCCTGCTTCATTCAAAACGACAGTTTGCAAGCATTCAGGGGCGGCTGAGATGTTAGACTGGGAATTTTCTTGATGTAATCAGAAAAATGCCAAAGAATTGGACAGGAAATAAATTTTTTCCTTAGGTGATTTGTCATTGCCAACACCACTCTCTAGCAAACTCCAACAGAGCACAGCCCTTCAAGCCTCAGAGGGGGAAACTGAGGCACAGAGTGGAGATGGGAGAAGCCCCAGGTGAAAGCAGGTTAAAGAGGGGTCTGCCCCGTTCTGTGTGGGACCAGGTGTCAGAGAAGAGCATGTGCCCCGACAGTGCCTAGCCAGCCTCTGTCTCTTCCTTTGCCAAATGAGGGTTCCATGTCAGCCAAAGAAAGCCGAGCAAACCTGTCCCCAGACACTCACTGTTGGTGGAAGAGGAAGATGCAAATCCTACCAATTCCTCCTCAAAAACCAGAGAGAATGTGTGGAGGGAGGGGCTGTCATCAGGAATGTAAATTTCCTTGCTTGTTAAATCATTCCCTCTGGCTTCTTAGTGGCCAGGACAGAATTAGTTTTATCTCTCCCTCTGCCAATTGTCCTCACATTTTGCTTCACGTCCATGTTCGGGGAGGTGGGAAGGGGGGCAGGCCACTGCTCAGGTACAGCTGTGAGACATGAATCTCATCGAAGCCTGCCTCCCTGGGATGTGGCTGTGACTCCAGGACTGGAGGATGTTGGGAGCAGCATGGGTAGCACCTCATTCCTCATGGAATCATCAGGTTAAGTAGGTAGGGGGCCAAGTGGTAGCAAGCTTCAGGCACTGCTGGATCCAGTCGCTCCAGTGTCATCACAGGACTCGGTCTCAGGGGCTTGTCTATGTGCTAGTGCCAAGATTCTGCTCCCAGTGGCTCCCAATGCCCCAGGCTCACAGTGGAAAAGAATATCTTCTTCCGGGTCACTACAGCAAATGTCTCAGAACTAGCCCTGATTGGACAGTCTGCATTACATGCCCATCCATCAGCCAATTACTGTGGGCAGGACTGTGTTGACTGACTGAGTTAGGGCTGAGCTGCATGATCTCTTTTCCAAAGATCTGAGAGTCAGCCCCACTCAGACCACATGGACCAAAAGAGGACAATTAGTCCTCCAGGAACATCAGGATATGGTTGCTAGAAGGAAGGGAAATGGATGCTGAGCCACCTAAAGGAACATGTGTCCTCTGTGGTCCTATTCATGCAAATCCTGACGACACCTTCAGGAGGTGGGTCCTATTATGACACATTTTGCAGAGGAGGAAGTGAGGCACAGAGGTTAAGTAATTCACTCAAAGACACACAGTTGATAAATTATAAGAAGACTCAAACCCAGCTGTAAGGTCCTTTCTGATGACCCCAAAAAGAATTTCACTATTGTTGGTTCTCTGCTATTCTTTGTTTGTGGATCTGCCATGCCAGCATGGTGCCAGACACACAGTAGGTCTAAAAATGCCACTCAGTTGTGTCTATGGATGTCTCCTTTTGGTGTTTGTGTGACTGTTTTTTCTTCAGAGTTTCCAAAGACGACAGAGTCTTCCCAAAGGCAAAACACATCGATTTTTACTGCAAAGTGTTTTTGTTAATAAATTATATATAAGTTTATGCATTCTAATTAACCCAAAATTATTTATTGCAGCAATTAAAATGAAGTCGTGTAAATGACTGTGGTTTTAAGTTCTTGACAAAGCAGTAAAGTCCACTAGTGCTTCTCTGCATTGCTGACACTCTTGGAAACCCTGCTAACAGCCAGCTGTTCTGCCCCCATGGAGCCTTCAAGGAGCAAATTCAGAAAGTCCAGGCTGGAGGTTGCTCCAAACCCCCAGCGAGATGACAATCAGCATACTCTGATCTTGGTTATACCAGGGAGGGAATTATAACCCACTAGACCAGTGGTCGGCAAACTCATTAGTCAACAGAGCCAAATATCAACAGTACAACGATTGAAATTTCTTTTGAGAGCCAAGTTTTTTAAACTTAAACTATATAGGCAGGTACATTGTTATTAACTTAATTAGGGTACTCCTAAGGCTTAGGAAGAGCCACACTCAAGGGGCCAAAAAGCCGCATGTGGCTCGCGAGCCGCAGTTTGCCGACCACGGCACTAGACCTACCAATGCATCCAGACACAGAGATGTGGGGTGGGAGTTACATAGCCCCTTGCTTTCAGACAACCCAGAAGAGTCAGGTTCTTTGTGCCGCTAACTCTCCCTACCCTTGCTCTGCAAGTCACAAAAATTCATCTGTAGGCAGGAGTCACTGTCAGTTGGTCCCATGACATGCATCCTCTTCCTCCCAAGCCACCATTGATCCATTCATCCATCCATCCATCTACCAATTTATCCATCCATCCATCCTCCCATTTGTCCAATCATCCATCCATCCATCCATCCATCCATCCATCCATCCATCCATCCAATCATCCACCCATCTATCCATCCATCCATCCTTCTGTTCTTTTTCCCATCTGTCTAATCATCCATCCAATCATCCATCCATCTCACTGTAAAAGTAGGATTCCAGGAAGACCATACCACCTCCAAGAGATCTTTGTGGAGAGAAAAGACACAGGCAGAAGAACAGAAGAAAGGAAGGGGGTGAAGAGAAATGAAATGCACTGAAAGAAATCCGGGACTATAAGTCAAGAAGTAAACATGTACAAGAACTCTTCTCATCCCCGTTCTCCAGGGGAGTGGAAGGTGAAGTATGAGTAGAGTTGCTAGATAAAATGCAGGACACATAGTGAAGTTAGAATTTCAGAAAAACAACAAATTTTTATTATAAGTATGTCCCAAATACTTCATGGGATATACTTATACTAAAAAATTATTGTCTGGAATTCTAATTTAACTGGATGTCCTGCTTTTCCTCATTCCCTCCTCCCTCCCTTCCTTCCTTCCTTCCTTCCTTCCTTCCTTCCTTCCTTCCTTCCTTCCTTCTTTCCTTCCTTCATCTGGCAACCTTCAGCTCAAGCTTACAGACAAACAACTGGGTTCAGGTTGAGATTCTGCTCTCTGAGACTCATCTTTCTCATCTGTAAATATCTTAAGACATGTGACCCAAACTGCCCACCACAGGGGCCCTGTAGGTGGTGGAGTGTGTGAAACAGAAACATGGAAGACACAACCAGAGACCAGTGTATGTAGCCTGCAGGGCACAGTTAAAAATGCTCTGCAAGTCACAAACATTGATCTGTAGGCCACATGGGGCCCAAGGGCTGCTCATTTGCAAATTGTTGTCCCTCTTGGGCTGTCCAGAGAATCAAATAGGATTGAGTGCTTCAAGCTGATAAACGTGTGCACCAGGGTAGGCACCACAGTCAGAGCTGAGCAGCGGCCGTCAGGATGACTCTCCATGCAGAGGTGGGTCCTTGTGGTCTCTGGGCTAGTCTCCTGCTCTCCCAGCTCCTCCTTTTCCTCTCCTCTTCTTAGACTCTCCCTTTGTGACCTCACCCCACCCTCCCGCATCTACTACAGAGACTCCTGACCACACATGGCCCCGGCCACTTCTAAATTCCACCCCCAATGGCAGTGGAAGACAAACTTGCAATTTTTAAAAGGCTCTCACAGAAGCCCATGTTGAAACTCAAGTTTTGGAATGAGACAGACTTGAACATGAACTTGAAGATTAAGCCTTCGATTACTGCTAGCTGGGTGCCTGGGGGAGCGGGTGTGGGTCTTCATGTGCATCATCCATGAAGTGGGTTTAATGACTGGACCTCATAGAGCTTTAGTCAGTGATCCCTGAATGCCAACTATTTCTACAGGCCCAGAAACCACACAGGATCTTCAAAGACATGAGGGCCCTTGGATGTGACTTCTTCTAACAAATGGTTTATTTGAGGAAAGCCGGGTTGATTTACAGCTTTTCTAGCCCTTATCTTCTGAAGACAGAGTCAGAACAAGGCGACAACTTGCTCCTAACAAATTGTACAAGGATGGGCTCTCCGCTGCCAGCTTGGTGCTTGTTTCCAAACATCCATCCATCTACAGTTTCTCAGAATACTGACTTCAATCCACCATTAAAATGTGTTGGTCAAAATTCTTACCATTGTAGGAGATGAAATAACAAACTAGAAGAGACTAGAAGAGCAGGAGTTGACTTATCCTATGTAACTAGCAGTCTGGAGATAAGAGATGATGTAGCAGTATAACCAAAAACTCATGGTCTTCCTATCTTTCTGCTTTGCCATCCTCATGGTCACAATACAGTTGCCATAGCTCTAAGCATCATGTCCTTGCACAATGACATCCCCAACAGGAAAGAAGAGGATACAAGCCAAAGAGCCTTTTCTTTATAAATTTCTCTTTATTCCGGGGGTTAATTTCTTCCAGAAGCCACTCAGTATATTTCCTTTTGTGTTTCATTGTCTGAGAGTAGCTCATAGGCCCCTCCCTGTCCCGATCAAGACAAAGGAGAATCAGCTTGCATTGGCGTAGATGAATCAGCAGTCTCTCCATGGAGCTGGGCACTTGGGAGCACAAAATCAGGCTTCTATTCACAAGCACAAAGGGACTGTGCTGGCTGCTGGGTGGACAGCCAGCGTTCCTCCAGCTCATCATCACAAAGCAGATGAAACAGCTCTTGTTTGTTGAGCACTTACTATGAGCCAGCCACCTACTGAAGTGTTCTACATGCTTGCGTCGGCTCCCTGGAGCAGCCGCATTTCAACCTCACTGCAACCCAACAAGCCACACTGCGTCTTCCCATCTTTAGGGAGGCAGGTGGGCGCTCAGAGCACCTGGTGCCATGTGGGCCACCCCCCAGGTGAGCCTGGGCCCACACCCCATGTTCCAGCAGTCAGCAAGGCTGGGAGGAAAACCAGAGCGCCTGCCAGTGGCCCTGTTCCACTTCCAGAATCCCATCGTCCCAGGTCAGGGCAGGTGGGAGCAGCCAGGAATAGACCCTGCCCCACCATCCCCAGAGCAGCTGGAGGAGGGTCCTGGGCCCACACTCTGTCCCCTCAAGTGCACATTTCAAGGACGTTGCCATATTCTGGGCCAAAGCAACGATTTCCCATCATCAGTGTCGTGCCCTCTGTCCCCGCCCTTCCAGAGCACTCAGCGTGACTGATGACAGCTGTCCCTCCAGGGCCCCTTCAGGCTCCGACATGTGAGACCTCGTGGCCGGGAGCAGCTCCAGGCAGTGGGCCTCAGGAGTGTACGAGCCCCATGGCCACGGGGCAGTGACCACCGGAAAAGGTGGGGCAGGTGAGAGAACAGTCCACATAGGAGTCGCCAGGTGGAGAGGAAGTGGGTAGGGGAACAGCCCATTGGCGCTTGGAGCTGTTCTACCCCATGAAAGAGAAGCTTGAAAAGACTTTTGGGGGCTGACACTGTGACAGGAGGGGTCTCGGTGGTGGGCCGCCAGGCCTGGTCACCTGGGCCTGCCTCTCACCTGCTCAGAGATTCCTCCAGACCTGAAGTCTCTGTGGGCAGAAAGCTTCTGTCTGTCTGTCTGTCTGTCTCTGTCTCTCTGTCACCTGTGCCGTGGGTGCTGCGCAGGGGCACGCACCCGGCAGGTCCAGAGGTCTCACCCCGCAGGCTGAGAGAGACGGGTCTGGGCAGGAGTGAAGGCCACTCCCCCCGACACCTGCTCTCACACATCGCAGGAAAACAGGACCTCCGAGAGGGACTGGCTCGGTGCAGAATGGCCTCCATTTCTTTGGCCCAGTGTCTACCATCTGAAATGCAAAATAATCTTGTCTGTTTTCAATACAAAGAAAATCACACAGGTCCTATTGAAAATGGCCCTCTCGCTCTCAGAAGTTTTTATCTGATGATTTCTATGTCTAGACAATAATGCAACCCTCTCCTTGAGAAGGCACATGGGAGAGGAACAGGAAGACGGCTTCTGCCCGCTGGTCTTTTTGCCTGAAGCTAAAAATGTCTACGAGATATTTTTCAGAAAAAAAAATCTGTCTCTATCTTTCTGTGTCTCTCTTACTTTCTCTCTTCTCTGTCTGTCTCTGTCTCACTCACACACACTCACACACACACGCACACTCTCACACACTCACACACACTCACTCACACGCACACTGTCACACACACTCTCACACACACGCACACTGTAACACACTCACACACATTCACACTCACTCACACATGCACACTCTCACACACTCACACATACACACACATGCACACTGTCACACACACACGCACACTGCCACACACTCACACTCACACACGCACACTCTTACACACTCACATACATGCACACTGTCACACACTCACACTCACACACACTCCCATACACACACACACACACACACTCAGGCAGAAAGCTCTCTCTATTGGCTTTAAAACTAGACAGAAATTATTTTCTCATTTAGGGAAGTATCACTTGAGAATTTAAAAAAAAACAGTCTCTAGAAGCCAGTTCCTGGGGGAGGGGTATCAACTCAAAAAAAAAAAAAAACAGTCTCTATTTGCCAGCACACAGAGAAGTGTGTGTGTGTGTGTGTGTGTGTGTGTGTAAACTTAAAACTTATTCAGTCTCTCAGAGTCTCTCTAAAGCTCATTGTCTGCTCAGAAATGCTGTGTCCCTTGAGAAAGTATGTGCTAGAGAGAAAAACTTGAACACAAATTCTCTGGACAAGAAAAAAAGTGCATGCGTGCGTGCGTGTGCACGTGTGTGCGTGTGTCCTGGTCTCTCTCTGAAAGCAGAAATACAGAGAGAGCGTTCTCTCTCTCTCTCTCTCTCTCTCTCTCTCACACACACACACACACACACACACACACACACACACAGAAAACCTCTCCATCGAGGCAGCATTGCTGAGAAAAAATGTCTTGCTTCTCTCACTGACCAGGCAGCGCCCCAAAAACCAACACTCGTTGTGTTTGGACTCACAGAAAATCGCCTGGGCATGGGTCTCCAGGCAGCTCCCCAGCGCTTCATCTCTGGGAGCAAAGACACCCCCCACCAGCCAAATGCCCCCCTGAGAGAACCCCCTCCCACCAGGCTGTCCTTGCACACTAGGAAACGGTGTGTCTTTCCTCAGGCAGGGAAATCTGTATGTGTCTTTTCTCCAGGCAGGAAAATCTGTCACACACACACACACACACACACGCACACACACACAGCACACAACAGGCAGCACACACTGCAAAGCCAGCAGGCTCTCTGGCTCAGGGCGCCGCGGGCATGCTCCCTGCAGAGAGCACAGTGCTGTCTCCCTGAGAACAGCCCCTCTCTGAGCCCCCCGCCCCCACCCTCCCTACCCCGCCCCAAGAAAGACATGTGGAGAGACGTCCCGCTCCACTCCCCACACTCAGAGCTGCACGTGTTTGCGTGTGCTGGGCAGGAAAGCACACCAAACAGAAGCCTGTCTGCGGGCCTGAACCCCGAGGTGGGGTATGTACGTGTTGTCTCCAGGCAGAAGAACAATCCAGAGCACACACTGGCTCATTCACTCGGGACAAAGGCCCTGTTCACCCCAGACACGCCAGCTCTGTCCTCTCACCTCCCGGCCCCCATGGTCTACACCCAGGTCTCCAGGGAGAAACCTTCCCTCTCACTTAGAAGAAACATGCCCTGTGCTTCCTTAGGGCACATCTGAGAACATCGTGTGTGTGAACTGCGTGTGCAATGCACACGCGTGTGGGGTGCTGTGCAGTCCCCCCGAGGGCTCAGAAAGCCAGGATTTTCTTCCAAGTAGGAAAATACCCTGTTTCCACCACACACACATGCTTGCGTGGCCGGGACAGGTGTGCACACCTGGGGGCCCCCACTCCTTCCCTGCTTCTTGGTTCCCAGAAAAGTGGGAGGTCTGCGGCCCGAGGCGTCCTCTCGCCCTCAGGAAGGGCTCCTTCCAGAAGCCGGTCACAGGTCAGACATGCCCCGAGAACAGCGGGGAGCACGCGCACACACACACACACAGCAGGAGGGGTCTGTCTGCATGTGGGGTTTTGGGGGGAGTGCACACAGACATGTCTTTCTGGCTTTCATCTCCTTCCCTTGCTGTGAGCAGATCTATCTACACACTCACCTCTCACTAACCGTTAACCTGAAGCGCTGCTCTCAGCTCATGGAAAATTCCATGTCTGTTTACGAGCAGAAAATGTCGGTCCCAAGCTGCATCCTCTCTCTCCCACACCAGGGTGCCTACTCATCCTGCGTGTGTGTGACCACATGCGCGCACACACACACACACACACACACACAAGCATGAACAAGCATGTGCATGTCTGTCTCCTGCAGACATAAACGTATGTACTTTTTTATGCAGAAAAAACCTCTCCTGCTCTCACACATGCACAAATGTCTCCCTGTCACTCCCTACGTTCACACCAGCACCTTTCTGGGCAGTCCTGGGTCCAGTGAGAAACCTGCCTGCTTGCCGAGAAATCCTAAGCCCTCTGTCCCCCGGCAGACACGCGCCCCTCCACTCACGCTCACTCTGTCCCCAGGCAGACACGCGCCCCTCCACTCACGCTCACTCTGTTACCAGACAGACACGCGCCCCTCCACACACACACGCACAGGAGTGGAGAGAAAGCACACAGGACACCCGTGCCCTTTCTACACACTCGCGCGTGCACGCTCAGACAGAAGCATGGCCTCGGGCCATATGTGCACCACGGGACAGTCAGCTCTCATTGCTTCCCAGCTCACAGACACTGTCTCCAGACAAAAAGTAATTCTTTCTCTGAAAAGCACTTACAATGGGGAGAAATGACCCTCCCCAGGCAAGGGCACTAGAGAGAGAGCACCCCCACCCCCTCCTACACTGAAAAGTGTGTGTGTGTGTGTGTGTGTGTGTGTGTGTGTACGCAATTGACCGGTTTGGATCTGTCTTTTTGCAAGCCAAAAATATATATCTTCTTCCAGGCAGAAAAACTCACTCTGTCTCTCTGTCTCTGTCTCTGTGTCTCTGTCTCTATGTCTGTCTTTATGTCTCTTTGTCTTTCTGTCTCTATGTGTCTCTCTATCTGTGTCTCTGTCTCTGTGTGTCTGTCTCCATGTATCTGTCTCTGTGTGTCTCTCTATCTCTGTGTGTCTCTGTCTCTGTATCTATGTCTCTGTCTCTGTGTCTCTCTGTCTCTGTCTCTCTGTCTCTGTGTCTTGGTCGCTCTGTCTCTGTGTGTCTCTGTGTGTCTCTCTATCTCTGTGTCTCTCTATCTCTGTGTGTCTCTCTCTGTCTCTGTATCTATGTCTCTGTCTCTGTGTGTCTGTCTCTCTGTCTCTGTGTGTCTCTCTATCTCTGTGTGTCTCTGCGTGTCTGTCTCTCTGTCTCTGTATCTATGTCTCTGTCTCTGTGTCTCTGTCGCTCTGTCTCTGTGTGTCTCTGTGTGTCTGTCTCTGTGTCTCTGTCTCTCTATGTCTCACACACACGGAGGCAGAAGTGCCTCTCCTTGGCTCACTCACATGATGCGCCGCCTGAAAACCCAGCACTTGGTAGCTGTCAGATCAGAGAAAAATGCCCGTGTTTCCAGGCAGAGCATGTTCTCTGTCTCACAAAAGTCTCTTTCCAAAGCTCTCTGTCTAAGGGACAGAAGTGACACACGCACTCGCAGTGAGCAAGAAGGGATTCGTGCGAGTGTGCGAGTGTGTGTGTGTGTGTGTGTGTATGTGTGTGGTTACCAGCAGAAAAATGTCTCTCTGTGTTGAGCCGACTCCCTGCAAGCAGAAAAAAACATGTTCTTTTTCCAGAGAAGAAAATCCCAACACACACACACACACACACACACACACACACACACATGGCCTTTGCTGTGTTTGTGCTGCCTGAAAAATGAATGAACAAGCAAACAAACACTCTGTTTCTCAGCTTGCAGGAAACTATGTATGCTTGTTTCCAGGCAAAAAGTTTTTTCCCCTATTTCCACTCAGAAAAGTCACTTTTGAAAGTCATTAGGAGAGTGTAGGTGGAAGAGGCCATAGAGGGAATAAATGGTGATGGAAAAAATAAAGGTTGAAAAAAAATAAATTGAAAAAAGTAGATCTAAAAAAATAAAAATAAAAATCATCAGAAGAAATGTACCCTCCCTCATAAAGACCACACCAGACAAAAGTACAGACCCTCTTCCTACTCAGAAAAGAGTGTGTGCGTGTGTGTGTGTGTGTGTGTGTGCGCGCGCGCGCACACGCGCGGGCGTGCATGCTCCTGTGTAGGGGAAAACGCTCATTTATTAGACTGTCTCTTCCTGCAGCCAAAAAAAGGCATGGTTTGCAGGTAGCAAGTCGTGCGGGTGAGCCCCACACACGCACACGCAGCACTGGGCAGAGGTCCTGGCCTCTCACTGTGCACGCATCACCCACACAGCAGGGCTCGGCTCACAGAAACATGCGTGTCTCCGGGCAGAAGGTTCTTCCCGTTCAGAAAAGTCTCCCTCCAAAGCCTTTCCTCCCCAGCACAGTAGCTCCCTCTCCCCCAGAAAGCCCACACAGGCAAAGAGGAGAACTGTGTGCTCATATGTGTGTGGTGATGAGCAGAACATGGATCTCGTGTTGATCTGTTTCCCTACAAGCACACAAACATGAGTTATTTTTCCAAATAGAAAAAAATCCTGTTTCTGTCTGTCTCTCTCTGTCTCTCTCACTCTCTGTCTCTCTCACACTTTCTGTATGTTTGTCTCTATCTCTGTCTCCCTCTCTCACTTTTGACTTTCTCTCTCTCTCTCTCTCTCTCTCTCTCTCTCACACACACACACACACACACACACACGCACACAGGTACTAAGCTCTCCATGGGGCTCCACTGCTAGGCAAACGTGGCCCCCACTGTCTCACTATGTGTTTTTCAGTTTGCAGAATGTTGTGTGTGTGTGTGCGCTGGGGGGAGGCAAAAAATGTCCTTCCGGTCTTCTTTCCTTCTCTCCCGCATTCCCTCCTGGAAATGTCTCCTCTGTTGCAGCCAAGAAACACACATCACATTAGAAAAATACGTGGAGGAGCCCATTCCCCACACAGGACACTTCATGGTGTGAGTGGGAGACCCCTGTCTGTGCTGTCTCCTGCTGACAGGGAAGCACGTGTGTGTGTGTGTGTGTGTGTGTGTGTGTGTGCACATCTTCTCGAGGAAGAGGAAAATCAGTCTCTCTCTTCCTCCCCCTCTGGTGGAAAAGTGTGGTCTGCTGCTCGGACCCCACCCCGACCCCCATAGAAACGCCTCCCTCCTCTAACCCCTCTCCCCACAGCCCCAGCCCCCTGGCTCCCCCTCCCTCCCTCCCTCAGGAAGGGGGGCCTGCTCTCTCCCACCGTCCTCACAGTCAGAGGCTGCGCCTGTTTCTCTCTCTCTCTCTCTCTCTCTCTCTCTCTCTCTCTCACACACACACACACACACACACACACACACACACACACACACATTCTGCAGCTGAAAAGTGTGCTTTTGTTACTGTCCAAGGCCCTAGTCCCTGGGGCACCCCCCACCCTGTCAGCCGAGATGGTGACCTTGGCAATGAAAGGAGGGACATTTTCTCGAGTGCCCCCGGGGCCCAGGGCCTCTCGGGTCTCTCTCCCTCCCCCACGCAGCACCTGGGCCAGGTGGGAGCTGGCGCCCCTTTGGCGGGCAGACCTCTGTCCTCCGCCACCGCCCAGGGCTCTCAGTGTCCCAGGCCCACATCCACGTGCCAGTGCCCCACGCCCCTGCCCAGATGGGACCTGGGGCCCGCGTCCCCTCCAGACGGACACGGGATTGCAATCAGGACGCTAGGGGCACCCCGTCAAGGCCTTGGGGGTCCCTCCTCCAGCCCCTCTCCCAGGGGATTGCCTCCCGGGACCCCACCTCCTCTGGGCGCCCCTCGGGAAGGCCTGCCAACAATCAGGACCTTGCCCCGGACCCGAGTGAGGGGCGCGGGGCCGCAGGGCGGGGAAGGGGCC
>NW_005371769.1:3306675-3312523 GCF_000412655.1 Myotis brandtii | reverse complement strand
CGGGTCCGCGGTCGCCAGTTCTAGCGGGTCTTCTGGGACCCACATCCTCTCACGCAAGGGGCGACTGTGGGGTCTTTGTGCAAGGATCACTATTCCTTTTCTCCTCGGAAATGGCTGGTACCAAGACTGCAAGGGAGTCGTTTCTAGAACCTTCCACCAGTCTTTCCTTTTAGGAGCCCAAGGGGCCTTGACTCTGGACCCTCAGGGAGAGGGGCTTGTCTCCAATCTCCCCTCCTCCATGTTTGCACCTAAGGTGTTGCTCTCAACTCATGTATTTAACGCATAGCCCCCTCCCCGCAACACTGCCCCTTTACTGCCCCCCCACACGCCCCCCCCCCAAAAAAAATCCAGGCGTGTGAGCCATGCATTTTACTAGAGGGAAAACAGACAGCATAAGATTACAGACTTGGATTCACTTGCTGACGAGGGGGCGCTGGGCAAGTCAGGCTGCCTTTCTGAGCCTCATTTTCCCCATCTGTGAACACCACGCCCCCTGGCATTGCAGGGAGAATCGCAGGAAGTGAGAAGCCCTGAGGGGGTGCCCTATACATGTAGTTCATACCGTGGTGGTGTCATTACTTAGCAAACTGGACTCCCCGGTGTAGGAAATGGGGCCTTGGGGGCACCAGTCCCCCCAAGGATGGTTGTGGATTGGATGTCTCTGCCCTTCAAGCGGAGAGGCTCCTGGGGAGGTGGGAAGTCAAATGATTTGTGTTCAGTGTGTCCCTGGAAGAAGTTCTAACCCAAGCAATCTGCTGGAACCCCACCTGTTATTGTGGGGAGGGTCCTCACCGCCTGTCCCTCACTTGTCTGTCTTACCTACTGATGCCTTGAGTCATGTGTACGGCTAATGCTGTTGAGTTTCCAGTTCGGTGTCTTGCTCTTGCCCTAACTAAGGAGCACCCTTGAGGACAGACCTAGCAACTTCTTTTTCCCTTCCCCACAGCCCTGGTAAGGTCCTACCCGGGCAGCTCTCCTGAGTAGCTCCTGAGATGTCTGCTCTGTTCCCAGTTGTATCCCGTGCCCAGAATAGCACATGGCATGTAGTTGGCACTTAATATATATTTGTTGTGGAATGAATGAATGAATGAATGAATGAATGCAAAATTTGATCTACTCACAGACAGTTGACCAGATGGCCAAAGGTTTACCATGTCAGCTTCTTTCCATCATGTTCCACTGAGTGGTGTTGGCTCACAAAGACCTCTTGCTTTGGGTTTTCCTTCCAGCCCCTCTCACTGCTCCTCTGAGGGCTGGGCTGAACTCTGGGAAACCATTTCTTTGTGGGTGGTGCTGTTGTTTTCTCAACATTCTTGCATGTTGACTTAAAGATCTTCAACTTCCTTATGGAGTGCCTGAGGGAGAGGGGCTGGGTCCACAGTATGGGCTGTTGGCTCCAACTCTGAAATAAAATATTTAAACAGCTTGTCCCCTGATATTTAAAACAATAGTCTAAAATACATTCTTTAATAGTCATCGATACAAATGCATAATTCCCAAATTACCACTCTTGAGAGGTCACATGGAAGAATGATAGCTATGAAACTCCTGCCAACGCTGACATGTCCTGGATGGGCCAGGACAGTTGTTCTCGCTGGGTCTCACTTGAGAATCACTTGGAAGGAGGAGACTTTTTCAATTTGCCAAAACTTAGCGTGTTTATTTTTAGAAGTTCCAATTCCATAATAATTTGCAAATGAAAAGTGCTTTTTTTGCTAGAACGCCCTAAGAGGAGACTTGAGTGCATTGCATAAAGGGGGAACAGAAGTAGAATTTTGGGAAACATCACCTCCTGGTCATGAATCCTCCCACAACATGTGTGCCCTGGTTGTAGAGCCTCATCTGCAATATTCATCTGATGGAAATGGAGTTATATTAACCCTTTACACTTTAGTTAGAATAAGAAGCACTTGTTCCAGCTCTTCACCATAAATCCATGTGAACCCCAAGAAACGAGATCCTATTTTTGTCCTAGTTTCACTATGCCAGTGAAAGAAAGGCAGGCTTGTGGTTGCTAAAGCCTGAAGATGGCTTTGGGGGTATGATATGCCCTGGACCATGAAGGTTTTCCAAGGTCCCTGAGCATCTTTGAGAAATCCACAGTGGGCTCTGGAAAGCCATCCAGTGAAATGCAGGGCCTGGTCCTTAGAAGCAAGAACTCCCCAAAGTAGAGAGAAAACTAGCTTAGGAAGCAGACACCCTAAATTTGAGTCTTGGCCCTCTCCCTTTTCCTAACCATGTGACCTCAGCCAAGTTCCAGGCCCATAAAGGAGCAGTCTAATTCCAAATCTTCTGCTTCTCAGATGAGGATCTGGGCTAGTAAAAGAGGGTCCTGCTGGGTCGCCAGAGCAAGTTATTCTTTCTGACCCTCAGCATTAACCCAGGGGACCATCTTCCTCCCGGTTGTATGAGTGGCCCAAGCCTTTCTTGTGATCCAAACTCATCTATCGACTGAGAGCTGGAGGAAGGGTCTCCAAGCAGTGGCGAACCCCTCATCTGATTTCATTGGAAATGAGGAAATACAGGTGAGGCGCTGCAACAAAACCCTGGTCTTTGCTTGGCTCTCAGGACCTCATACCTAGATGTATGAGGAAAAAGATTTTCCTGGAGCTATGGCTCCCCCTGGTTGCTGCAATCCAAGAAGAACTGAAAAAAAAAATAGTATTTTCTCTTCAGGATGAGAAGGAAAGAAAACAGTGGGAAAAGAAAGTAAGAAATTAATTAAACAGAGGGGGGAGGGAATTGAGTTGAGGTGAGTGGACTTGAGTTGAGGTGAGTCAAGTTGAGTTGAGATCATTAAAGCCACAAAATCAGAGTGGATCTTTCATGAAAGTCAGATTCTTTCTGCCTCTTGTCCAATTGTTCGAGCAATTATTGAGTGCCCACTGTGTACTAGGCTCTGTGCTTACATACTGAGGTTACAAAGAGAAGCAAGTTGTGTCCTTAAAGAGACTCTGGCTTCCCGGGGACCCCCACACGCGGGTCCTGGGAACACCATGAAGCAGCTCACTGCACTCCCCTTCTCTTTTCCCCTGTGGTTCCTCTGCCTCTGTCTCCCCGGCCTGGCCCTGCATCTCACTTTTTCCTTCCCAGCCTCTGTCTCTCTTTGACCACAGTGCACAAGTATGTTTTTACTCACTGGATGTGTTGCATCGAGTTTATCTCACACGTTCCTCAATTTAGAAGTGAATGATCGTGTAGTGCATTGAACTCTCCGTTTGGTGTTTGTTTGCTTTGTTTTGTCACATGGGACTCTTGATAGAAAAAAAAATTCTTGTCCTCCAATTCAGGGATGTGCCCCTCAGGCCTTCCAGCACGAGACTGGAGGTTCCAGAGAACACATTTTTGGGGGACCACCTTTAATTGTCAACATGGAGGCTCGGACAACCACCTAGACAAGTAGGATTTTCCCCCTGGAATCCTAGGAGAGTACCCAGGCCAGAACACAAGCAGTTTAGATTCAGGGGAATTATGGTGCTCAGACTGTTTACTATATGAATGAATGAATGAATGAATGATGACTGGTGACAGGAGCTGGCTTAAAGGCTTTGTTGATTGGAAAAGATCTCTCGAGCCTCACTTCTCTCAAGGGGAGGAGCATACTCCTGGTAAGTTATTGTCTGTTTAGGCAGATCCATCCTCCTGCTGTCAATAAGAACAGAACCAGAAAGGTCACGATTTTTCATTGTCAACAAGAAACAATGAGTGAATGAATCAGGGCTGCAGGATGGAAAACCAGGAGCGGGAATAGGACCCTGTCCTCTCATCTGCTTCCTGGCCCCAGCGGGCCGATTGGTGCCCACCCTTCGGGGATGAAGGCTTCTGGGTCTCCATACCTCAGTGGTCTCTAGAGACCCCCTTTTTTGAAGCCTGGGGAAAGGACGAAGAGACAAGACACAAAATGGAAGTGTCCCCACCAAAATAGGAAAAATGGGGTTATAGTCACCTAAGGAGCACACTCAACAACCCACAATCTATACCTCTTGTTACTGGAACTGTAAGATTTTTTAAAAATATATTTCTTTATTGATTTCAGAGAGGAAGGGAGAGAGAGAGAGAGAGATAGAGAGAGAGAGAGAGAGAAACATCAATGATGAGAGAGAATCATTGATTGGCTGCCTCCTGCAGGCCCCCCACTGGGGATCGAGCCCACAATCTGGGCATTGCCTTGGCCAGAATCGAACCCGGGACCCTTCAGTCCGCAACTCTATTTACTGAGACAAACCTGCTAGGGCTGGAACTGTGAGATTTTTAATGCTCCATGACATGCTTTAAAAATGCTGCATCCGTAAATAGGGTGGTCCGAGAAGTTCATTCACACCCCGACCAGCCACAGTTTCTGTGGACGAGTTCTTGCCTACCTTTGACCAGGCACAGCTCGCTCGGTGGGGATGTAGACACGGTGAGCAGGCCAGGTCCCTGTTAGCATGGAAGGTCTGTGAGCACAGGGAGGGCCAGGCATGCCACTGAGGGGCCCCGCAGGCTTAGGAGCAGACGATAAATGGGCTTGTCATTTTTTCCTTTTGTGAAAAACAAGCACATCATCAAAGGAAGAAATCTGTCTGACTGGTGAGAGATTACAAAGTGAGTCCAGGAAGGGGAAAAAAGGACTTTGGGTTATAAACCCCAAGTGGCATCCTTCTGAAATGATAAGCCTCTTCTTTTCCCCCCATAAAATTAGTTTCCCGCTATGGAGATATAGATATAAAACCCCAACAACTTGACGTTCATTTTAAAATCCTTTTAATGAGGTTATTGCATAAAAAGAAATCAGGAAGAGACAGAGCGAGAGGCCTTTGAAAGCACATCTAGCAGGCCGTTGTTTGAGAGACCCTGAGAGCCTCGGTCAAGTGTGATCTACAAAAAATTGCCATGAGAATTCATGTTGGCTCAGCAAATAAACTGCCCTGGAGAAGCTGATTAATGTTTGTTTGCACGCACCCGGGGTTCGGCTCCGGGGGCCCTGGCAGGACAACTGAGATAAGGGCGCAGGGCCCACTCATTAAGGCCGCCATCCTCCCCGGCTGTCACTTCATTACCCGCGGTTCATTTACTTGCTTTGAAACGATGATGGGGAATTGACGCCTCAAAGTGTGTGCCTTGTCACGACTGATTTCTCTTTGTTTGTGGAAAAATCGGGTGCCCATCCACTGTTGCCCGGATCCAGGGCCCCCGGTTGGGTCCCAGCCCCTGGGCCAGAGGTGCACCAGCTGCTGTCCGCTCGCCCCACCTTCCACCACTTGGGACCACGGCCAAGGCTGCCCGGTCTTTTGACTTTTCGAGAGAAGGTGCGCATCACAGATTGTGGCTCCAACTGGGGTCTCAGAGTTCAGCAGCCACACTGCATGGCCCAGAGGGGGCCAAAGGCCAGCGCCCTCCCCCGGAATGGCCAGCAGCCTTTGCCAAGGACGGGCCCCACCAAGGGCGCGACGCCTGTCCTTGGTGTGGGGACCCAGCCCCGCTTCCCCACTTGCCCTGGGCCCAGGCAATGGTGCTCCTCCTCGGACACTGGGCTTAGAAGCGTCTGATGGGGTGTTGAGTTGGGCCGTTTCTCTCCCTTTGCTCAGCCCTACCCAGGGCAGCCTCCGGGGGAAGCCGAGGTCCCCTCCCGGGCCTGGATGGAACCAGTGAAGCGCAGGGTCCTTCCCCAGGCCCAGGTGACAGGCAGCCACCACCAGGCAGAGTCCTTGTCATTCCAAACACAACACTATCTCCTTTCATAGTAATGGTTACTCGGGAACAAAATCTTCCCAAACTGGGAACCTCAAGCCACTTTCCACAGGCCCGGGGAAGAGGCAACATGGGTGGCAGCTGGAGGCAGGCCCTGGTGGTGGTGGTGGGGGGGGGG
>NW_005371769.1:3283550-3306512 GCF_000412655.1 Myotis brandtii | reverse complement strand
AGGCCCCAGGGGCTGCGAGGAGGAGCAGGGGAAGGGGCTGAAGGAGGGACTCGGGATACCTCTGGTCCCCACATCCAGCCGGTCCACAGGGTGAGGCATGGGTCGGGGGCGCTGCAGGTCTACAGAGCCGGCTCTGTGTTCTTGCCCTCCATCCCCTGAGCTGGGCAGTGGCCACGCCCACAAACAGCTCCATGCTCTCCCCGGGGGGTCCCGGTCCAAAGCCCATTTCTGCTCAGGCCCTGGGGCCTGGGGACAAAGAGGAGGCGTTTCCTGGGTTTCTGAGGTGTTGGGAGGCCACTCCCCACGAACGGGACAACGGGCCCCCCTGGATGAGGGAAGACCAGGGGCCAGAGCACTCTCATCAGCACTTTGCTCACCCTGGAACCTGAGAAACAGTCCCTCAAAGCCAGGGCCAGAGCAACTGTCCAGGGCTCTGATGGCGGCCTCCTGGAGAAGCGCTCTGGCGCCACCTGGAGCCACTTCTCAGAACGCAGCCGAACCATCCAGAAACCTGTCCCTGCTTACAAGAGCCGTCCCCAGAGGGCAGGTGCTCCCTGCCTCCTGTTCTCCTGCCTCCGGCCTCGGCTCCCCGACTGCCCAGGTGATCCCACTGACCCCTCATCAGGTGGCAATGGACCTGGGGGCCTTGGACTGCCCAGGTGATCCCACTGACCCCGCATCAGGTGGCAGTGGGCCCGGGGGCCTTCGGTGGCGTCTGAGCCAAGGCAGCCACACTGGCAGGGCCCTGCCTGCCCGGCCCTTGGAGCCTTTTAGAAGCCACCCAGCAGCACATAGACAACTGGGGAAGGTAGGTTCCTGAAAATCGTTCGCGTTGGGGTTAAGAGGAAAATCACTCAGCAGAGACTTCTGTTTACGAAAGCTGTCCCTTCTCACCCGCTTCCTTCCAAACGGATCAGCCACCCAGCACTCTCCCTCCAGGTGACACCTGGGACCCTTCAGAGCCCTGGGCTCCTCCCATTGTGCAGACCTGGCCTCATGGGCCCCTCTCTGAAGGGCTTGGGTTTCAGCAGCCCCAAGGTGAGGACAGAAGGGACCCAGGGCCTGGGGGTCCTCCGCTATCTGTTGTCCACCAGCGCCCGGCCCTGTGGCCCAGCCGGGCACCTCCCCCCTCTCCCCACGCACCCACAGGAACACCAGGTGCCTTAGGAGGCTGCCCGGAGACAGCACCAGGGCACCCTCAATGCTCTCCTCCAAAAGCGGCCTTGTCTGTGCTGTCCGTGGAGTGAGTGGTCCCACAGAGGCTTGGCGTGGAGGTTTGTTTATTTTATTTTATTTTATTTTATTTTACATGGGACTTATTAAATACTCTACAGCATTGAAGTACAACACTCCCACAGCGGCAGTTCTCAACCCAGGGCGCTTTGCCCTGGAGGGCACACTTGAGAGCACCCAGAGACATGTTGGTTGTCACATCTGGGAGTAGGGGTGCTATTAGCATCGAGTAGATGCAGGCCCAGGGAGTTGCTAAACACCCCACAGTGTGCAGGGCAGCCCCCCGCAACTAGGAGACGCCTGGCTCCACATGTCACTGGAGCTGAGGTCGGGATCTGACCTGACATGTAGCTGACTGTGCCAACCTGAAGTGTATTTGTTGGTGGTTGTTCACATATGGTCACATTATATTCGTTTCCTGATGCCACTGGAACAAAGTAGCACCAACCTATGGCTTAGAACAACACAGATGTTATCTTATAGTTCTGGAGGTCAGAACTAAAACCAAGGTGTCAGCAGGCTGGTTCCTTCCGGAGGTTGTAGGAGAGAATCCACTTCCTGCCTTTTCTGGCTTCCAGGGGCCGCCAGCATTCCATGGCTCATGGCCCCTTCCTCCATCGTCAAAGTCATGGCATCTTCTGATCGCTCTCTGACTCTGACCCTCCCACTGCCCTTTAAAACGACCCTTGTGTGGCTGGGGTTCCCAGGTAACCCAGCATAATCCCCATCTCCAGGCCCTCAACTTGATCACATCTTCAAAGTCCCCTGTGCTGTGAAGGCAGCATAGTCACGGGTTCCCGGACGAGGTCATGGACCTCTCTGAGGGGCATTTTTATGCTAACACATCTACTGGGATCCAAATAAAAACACACCCATGACCCAGAAGGCTCCGGGATGCCCATGCTCTCAACCCCTCCCCCAGCACTATTCTGACTTCTACTGCCATAGAAAAATTGGCTGTTTCTTAAGGTTAATGATTTTCAGGAAAAAAAAAATATCTCTCTTTATTAAAGGCTGCATATGAAATGCCGATACAATTATGAAGAAGCCCCAACCCGGATCCCTAGAAAGCCGCAGGGAAGTGCTTAGGCTGAGCATTCGAACCCGCTTTAGGAAGGACCAGAACTTAATTAGAGCAAGAAGTGGTTATTTTAGAGCCAGAGCTTCACATTAATCACGGAAGAGGAGGAGCTGGGGGATGGGATGCGAGGGCCAGTAATTAAACGTGTTCGCAGAGAAGCGAAGCGCAGTGGAATTTTTAAGATGCTTAATGCAGTTTTTTAAGCCCCTGACACTAATACACCAATAGTCTTCCTGGTGGCGGGGCATGGCTGCCCCATAGGTGCAGAGCAATAGACTTCAGGATAGTGAGTGGCAAACATTCACACTCCTCCTTTATCCCGCAACATTGGGGTGGGACTAAGGCCAAGCACCTACACTCAGAGGCTGGAGGTAGAGGTCAAGGCTGGGCAACAAGAGTGACCAGACCTCGTCAGAAGTGCAGCTCACTGTCTATGGGGAGACAGGTGGCACCTAAATACTTGGTGAAGCATTATGTTCAGTGCTCGAGTGTGGGTTCAGGTGGACCGGGCCCCCACCCTCAACCTTGGGCAACCCCTGATCTTCCATTGTGTCCATAGTTTTGCCTTTTCCAGGACGTCACATAGTTGGAATCATAGAATCTGTAGCATTTCACA
The DNA here is from genome assembly GCF_000412655.1 of Myotis brandtii. Lineage (NCBI taxonomy): Eukaryota > Metazoa > Chordata > Mammalia > Chiroptera > Vespertilionidae > Myotis > Myotis brandtii. Next base: position 3,303,582 of record NW_005371769.1, on the reverse strand, counting down.
CGGGCTCCTTTCACTTAGCAACGTGCTCTTAAGGTTTCTTCCTCATCTTTTTGCAACTTGCTGGGCCCTTGAATGTCTAAGTTACTACGTGTAAGCACCACGGTTGTTAGGTCTGAGATGAAAGGATGTTCGTGGATGTCAGAGGCATTGGTCAGTTGTCAATGAGCAAAATGTTTGCCAACCAAAGGCTTGGACCCCACACCCTGGCCTGAAGGGTCCTGCCTCCAGAAACCCTTCCCCAGTTCTAGGGGAGCAATGGCACAAATGTGTCATGTGCTAATGTCTTTATCTAGTGGGAGGCCACAGGCCAGTGGAATTGCCCAGAGGGCCATGGCCTCATGTTCAGAAGAAATTTCTCCATTTTCTTGTGTCCAGAAACGCTTATTTCAAGACTTTCAAGAGCTCTGTGTTTGGAAGTACTCGGGGGGTCGGGAGGTCGTGGTGAGCACAGGGTCTGATGTCCCCGCCCCTCCTCCCTGTGACCCTGCTGGCTGTTCCCCTGGCTGACATGTCCAGTTGGCTGCCTGCCTTCATGAGCTCACCCTGGAATATACATATGTTGTGTGCAGAGCTTTTCAACTTTTCTCTTTCTTATTAAAACAATAATAGCCGCACTGCAAAACTATTACTCTGGCAGTAAATTGTTACAGGAAATTTATTGCTATGGTTGTATTTCAGAAATGGACCGTATTATCCCAGAAGGAGGTACAATTAAACATTTAAGAATAAAAGTCACACAGGATTTGGATGGCGCCTCTTGTCTGAAGGGTTCAAAGACTGTCTATTTTTTTTCCCATCAAATGTTCTACAGATGGTTTCAGAGGTTGAGAAATGGCAGAGCCAAGTCCAAGGTCAACCATGAAGTCATCTGCGGAACCAGCGCGTCTCCTTGTTCCCTCGCTGTCCCTTGAGGCTCTTGCTGCTGCTGTGCTTGCGTTTTGGAAGGTGCTAATCTCACTGTATGGCCCTGTAACCCACCAGGGCTCCTCGTGGTAGTTTGACCTTGACCTACAGCTTCCATGAGGGTCTAGGTGCTGACAGACCAGTGGGGAATTGGGGAGCTAATATGAAAAGGGGCAATCTCATGAATAGGCATAGGGAGGAAATGAGAAAAAAATTACAGAACAAAGGGTCCCATTACAGAAACCCCCCTCCAGGTGCCCAAGAGGGAACATCGGAGTGGTCTCTGGAGTGGAGGTCCAAGGCCGTGTCAGGAGGGAGCGGACATGTGTGTAAGCAGGTTTCCGCCCTGGACGAGCTTTCCCTGTGTTTGGGGACCCGGGATTACACACACGCAGAGTGTAATCCATCCCAAACCGAGGAGCTGGACACCATGCGTGTGGGTCTCTGCACGGCTTTGGTCCAGAGCAGAAGAGTGAGGGGAGGCCCCAGGGCAGGCTTGTTCCCGGGCACGCCAGCAGAGCGGGCATCATTGGGACTTCCTGTGGCTGCGATTCTGGGCGGGTGAGGGCCCCGAAAGCCAGCCAGAGAATGCCATTTACCCATCCCTTCCAGCCACATCTGTGAGCCCCCTCCCCTCCCCATGCGGGAGCCGGAGCCGCGGAATGCTGGTAGGCGAGGCGGTGCCCAGAGGACCCTGGGGCTCAGAAAGGAGCTTCTGGAGCATGTTCTCCCTCTGCCCGCCCCTCACTTCTGGGTCCTGATGTGACGTTGGTGCTGTCTGGTGGGGCAGAGCCCCTGGTCTTACTGTGCTGGGTTCTGGCAGCAGCAGCTCTTCCCAGGGAAGGACTGCCCAGCAGTCCTGTGCCCTCAGAGGTCCTTTATGCTTCTGTCCCTGGGCCCGCCGCTGCTACCGCCCCCTTGAGGCGGCGGCTGCCGGACCCTTGTTTCACAGATGGGAAATGGAAGATGCAGGAGGTGCCATGTGGTAGCTGGCCCAGGCCAGCCAGCTGTTGTCACGGACAGGAGTCAGTCCCAGGATGGCTGAGCCCTCGCCCTGGACTCAGGGTTCTCAGGGCCGTCTGTGCTCTGAGGTCTGTGACTGTCCCGTCTCCTTTGACCACACAGGGCAGGCAGCACTGCGATGGGATGATAAAAATCACTGATTCTCAAATCAAACCCTTTCCCGTCAGTCCCTTGAAACAGAAAAACTGGAAAAAACAGGCCAGTGATACAGCCCCCTGCCCCGCTCGGCCCACACCTCTCCGCTCCTCGCCCGGCCAACGCATAGGCTGTGTCTCCCGGGTTCGTTTTAACACTGGGATGAAAATCCAGTGTGTTTCTGCTCTGCATTTGCTTTTCGTCTTGGTCTGACTGCTCTACGTGGACCTCAAAAGGGGCAGCTACGGAGGGGTGTGGGCGAGGGGGTGCAGCAGAGTCAGTCTGTCTGCTGAGGCTGTGGCATGTCCGGCTTTCTATTTTGCCAACAGTAGGCTGTAGCCCTCCTTATGGTGAGCCCACTGGGGTCTTTCTGAAGATCAGATGACCCTGTGGCTTAGACCCAGTGTCCTCGTGAGATCTCTGTCCCTGGCTCTGAGGACGCAGACATGTCACTGGCTTTCTCCACACATGGCCCCCGGGAAAAGGTCCCGGAAACAGCCCTCCAGCCTGCTGGGAACCTGGCGTCCTAGAAGAGGGTTTTCCTTGTTATTTTTAGGATCTTAGGGGAAATGTGCCCATTGATGCTCACGAGAGGCTGGGGCGAGGCCTGGGCCGTGCAGCTAGCGGGGACCTAATGAAACTCCAACCGAGGAAGGAGAAACGATGGGGCAGGAGTGCAAAAATATTTTTCTCATGTTGGGGGGTGAGGCGAAGAGAAAACATGTTTTCCTGGAGGTTGGGAAAGGGCAGGTGGGGCTCTAACAAACAGCCTGCAGGAAAGCTCTCTAAGCCTCAGCTTAAGGCGCCTCTTGGATCCCACGCAGACCCCGCTCAGCAGGCTCCAGGGAAACGCCCGGTGGAATTAGCGCAGGAATCTGGGCCTTATCAGCACATGGCCTGGCAAGAGCAAAGAGCACACACCCAAACCCAGCCGCCGGGCGGTGCCGGAGCAGAGAGCTGCTGCTCACATTACAGTTCAGAGGTTTTGTGGGGCAATGATAACGCCCTCCTTCCCGCTTTCTCAAAGCCCATCTTCGTAAACAGGCCAGCACCATGCGGGTCCGCGGCCCCCACTTCACGGAAACTCCAGGCTCAGCCCACGAGGCTGAACCACCTGCCCAGGTGGACAGAGGTGGAGGCAGGGGCAGAGCCGAGGGCTTCTGAGTTCCCAGAAGGCTTCTCGGTGCCTTTCATGCAGCGATTTTGTGTGGCTATTCTCTGGAGGGTGGAACCTGGCCCAGAGCTATTCCATGGCATGTCAGAGGTCCCTCCTTCCCCTTCTTCCTTCCTTCCTCCCTTCCTTCCTCCCTCCATTCCTTCCTTCCTTCCTTCCTTCCTTCCTTCCTTCCTTCCTTCCTCCCTTCCTCCCTACCTTCCTTCCCCCTCCCTCCTTCCTTTCTTACTTCCTACCTTCCTTCCCACCTTCCTTCCCTCCCTCCTTCTTTTCCTCCTTCCGCCCTCCCTCTCTCCTTCCTTCCTGTCTCCCCCACCCCCCCAGACACACAGCGTCCTTTGAAGCGTCTGGAGGTTGCAACCATGGCCCTGTTCCCATGGGAGTTGGCACTCAGACGGGGCCGGATGGGGCATGTGCTTCCTGGTGGCACTGCCACCCCAGCCCACGTCCCTCATTTGGGATCTGCCTCTGGCCACATCTCTCCCGCATCTTCAAGGCAAAGGAAAGCAGGGGACTGGGGGGTGTCTGATAAGTAAAAGGGGAGAATTGAGTTCTTGCGCAACATGATGGACAACGTTAGAGCCCGAGCTGATCCTGGTGCCGCCATACCCGCTGAGGCTTGAATCTACACTGGACAATTCAGGAGTTCAGGGATTGGCTCAGACCCAACTTGACCATGTCAAGCCCAGCTAGCCCATTTGATCATCTGCAGGGTCTTTAAAAAAAAAAAAAACATTCATGGAACTCTAAATGCCTCTCTATAGACTGGCTAAACAAATTGAGGGTGGAATTCTCATTAGCAGTTAAATCAATGAACTACAGCTCAGTTGACATATATTTAAATGCACATGTACACATAATACTGTATACCAGGACTTGGCAAGGCACCACCCACCACCCGTTTTTGTAAATAAAGTTTTATTGGCACACATCCATGCCCACTTGTTTACACACTGCCTATAGCTGCTGTCATACTAGAACGGCAGAGCTGAGCAGCTGCAAAGGAGACCATATGGTCCACCAGCCGAATGGTGTTTAGCAGGCCACTCGCAGGGAAAGTCAGCTCTCCCTGCTCTACAGTATTGTTTAGAGGTATATGAAAGCATAAATACACATCTCAAACATTTCAAACGTAGGTATTTGGTCAGAAAGGTATTTAAGTTCATGGCAGAGCTTGTCTCTGAGTGGGAGTTCAAATATAGGGAATAAGTAGTGTAAATTTTAAATTCCATCTCTTTAGTAAAGAGGAAACATTGGGAGCAAGACGAAGAAATGTTAACAGTCATCACATTTCAGTTCAGGGCTCACAGGTGTTGGTTCATTAGTCTTTAACCTTTTCTATATTTAAAATATTTTAAATAAAAATTATCTCATCAAAGAACAAAAAGACTTTCAGGACTGAGATAACTGCCACTATATCATAAAACTTTTAGAGGAGCGTTATAACCATCTGTTTAAAATGACCTACCCTGGCTATCTTCTTAGACCTTCCGTGTATTAGCCTCAGTTTTAGTCTAAATTATTTGGGAAGAAAAGATTTCAGTTTCAGGTTTTCTTACACTTGTGTATTTTACGAATTCCCTTCTATATCTTTATAAATAGTTTCTAGGTACAACCAACACATTCACTTCTTCCAGGCCCCAGTGTTCCCCGGTGGGAAGGGGGCTGTATTATTTTCCCTCATCCCAGAAGCAATGTATAGACTTACCCAAGAGGAACTGCCCAATTATGCAACCAGTGCCTTCCAACTCGTAAATAACCCGTCTAGGAATCCAGGCGAAACTGCCAGCCAGGGGCCTTGTCCCACTTACTCAAATCACACGGACAATTGACGTCTGTGAATTGGAATTTCAATTTGATCCCAGAGTTTACATGCAGGGGCCAAGGCACATTACAGCAGGGAGAGAGAGGGGGGCTGACGAAGTTGAGAAGGACTGGAATTAAAGTAATGAGAAGCAGATGCCGGGACTCTGGCGGATGCTCACTGGAGCCAGGTGCTGGTCTGGCAGGTGATGGAGAGGCACGGGTCCGGCTCCTGGGGAGCCTGGGGACCACTTCAGGGACGATGGGTGGGCAGGCAGCTCGATGGGGGATCCACGGTGGCTCCATCTCCAGCCCTTCCCACCCAAGGAGCTGAGCGCAGGTCTGGAAATTTCGGCAGAATAGACCCTCTTCTGTACCTCAGTGATGGAGAGCCAAGTGGGTGTCTTTTGAAGACTGACTTCTGGAATTTCCCAGACTTCTTGCAAATAATCCACAGTACTTGGTCAGGGTGGAAAAACCTGCATTTCTTCCTACTCTGTCTGGAATATATACAGTAAATTCTGTGTGACTTGGCAGGGCATGCTGGCCTGGAGACCTCTCCTCTTGACCTGCCTGTGTGGCAGTGAACTTGGTGACCTTGAGGAGATCAGGCATCTTGGGGAGGCCTCTGCCTGCTGGGCTGTGGGGTCCTGGGGCTGGCAGAGGGCCCGGGGGCTGGCAGAGGGCCTGAGGGGCTCAGCCTTTGTCCTTCAATTTCCCGAAAGTCAGATGACCTTGGGCATGGCACGTGATCATGGGGGCTGCAGATGTGACAGGTGGGCTGGGTGGGCTGCAACAACTGAATAGAGAGCAAAGGAAGAGCTGGAGAGGCTGAGCACGGCCCAGAGCTGGGAGCGGGAAGGGCCCTGCTCCACGTGCCTGGCCTCCCCTCGTCGGGCTCCGTGAGGGCCTCTCCCAAGGTGTCCAGGCTGCAGAGGTCGCTGTGCCCTGTCGGACCTACTCTTCTCTCGGCCGAGTGTCTGTCCTCGAGCTCAGGGCCAACCTTGAAAGCTACTTCCCTTCTAAGGCAGCCATTTCAACCTTCTTCATCTCAAGGCACATAAGCTAATCACTGAAATTCTGCAGCACACCAAAAAAAATTTTTTTGCAGATCTAAAATAGCTATAATTTTGATTCATTCACACTGGATGGCTATTGTTGTGTTGGCTGTGGTTACTTTTTCTAATTTGACAATCTTAGGGAAAAGAAGTCAGTGCCCCCGACTAAATAGTCAAGAATTGCATGTGTTAAACATCCTCGAGGCACTCGGTGGAACATCGCTGGGCTCCTTGTACGGAAAACAGGGCCACCCCCCCTCCCCGGCCCCCCAGCTGCTGCCCTGCCTTTCCCCTAAAGCTCCTGCCCAGAGACCCTCTTCCCCAGTTTTCTCTCTGGCTCAGGTCACTGCATCCCCTCTTTGTCCCCAGGGTCTTGGCTCCAGCTTTGAAGACAGTTCCCTCCATGCGCAGATGTCTTCTCTTGCCCAGTGGCCGCCACACCCTGTGGTGACGCCGCTCATGGGTACACGGAGGGCCTCCTCCGCCCCAGCCCATCCTCACTCGGGGGAAGTGGCCTTGACCAAGGAGACAGGAACTTTATGGAGGTGACATGTCAGTGGGGGACAACAATGTGAGAAATAAAAAAGAAAATATAGGCAATGGTCAGGGCCTGGACTGAAATAGCAGAGGATGAGGTGTGGGAGGGATGGGGTGGCGGACTGCGGTGGGTGGGAGGGCCAGGCAGCCGGTGGGCTCAGCAGCGGGCAGTTGGGGTCAAACTCACGGACGCTGGCATCATCTGTGGAGCCTAATTTCCACTTTAGAAAGATCTGGGCTGCTGGTGGGTGGAGAGCGGCCCACGGGGGCGGCGGGAGAGGGAATAAGTCTGTTCTCCACCTCTGCTGCCCTTTGCGGGGGAGAATGGAGCCCACTTTCTAATTTCAGCTCCGGCTAAATTAAACTAATTTAGCTTCATGGAACCTAAGAATTAATGGACGGTCCAGTGACCCCGGTGCCGCCGGAATGCGAGAGAAGCATAAAGCGCCACGGGAGCGGGGAATGGGAAACGCTGATGGGCTCTGACCTGCGTGGCCACAGCTGGGTTTTAATGAAATTAACACATTTGGGAGTTCTGTTGTCCTTCTCTTTCTCAAAACAGCTGCAACAGCCACCAAGTGCAAAGCGCCACCCTGGCTCCCACGGAAAAGTGCGTGGTCTCCCAGAGCTGTTCCCAAGCCCTAATTCTGTGTTACCGGGTTTCCCATCAGTCCCCCAGAGCAAAGCTGCAGCTCTTTAGGGGGAGTTGACCCTAATTCAGTTGTTGAGACTCACTTGAAGACGCATGTTTTCCTTCGTATTGCTGAGACGTAATCCTGATCACAATGAGGACCGCGTGGTTCTGGATCTCATTACGTGATCGTTACATTGTTCTGTAATTCCCGGTCGCTGCGTTGGCTAAAGGGTCAAATAAACAACGACAGGAGCTCTTTTTCTTTTTCGCTTTGACATTATAGTTCTGTCTGCAGCCTGAGGAGGGCAGAGTGGGGGCGAGCTGGCGCCGGGAGGCCTGGGAGTGCCGTCAAGGCTGCTGGGTCCCGGAAGGACATGGATAGGGTCCCTGACAGATGGGAACCAGGTCAGGGGTCCCCAGCATTTGAACCGGTGCCTGAGCACTGGCCAGAGGGACCCAGGGGCCAAGACTGGGTGCCTTTTCTGATTGGTCCTCCTGTTGTCTTAACCTTGAATAGACCACAGGCCCTGCCCCTAGGCACTCTCCCCCTTGCCCCCCCCTTCCCTCTGAGATCCCTGAGAGGAGCCATGGGCCCTGGGTGGGAGCGGGAGGAGCGCGAGTTTGGCACCTAAGAGTTTGTGTTTAATACAGTTCCTCATGTTGTGGTGACCCCCAATCATAAAATTATTTTCGTTGCTACTTCATAACTGTAATTTTGCTACTGTTATGAATCGTAATGTAAATAGCTGATATGCAGGATGTATTTTCATTGTTACAAATTGAACATCATTAAAGCATAGTGATTAATCACAAGCACAATATATAATTATATATTTGTTTCCCGATGGTCTTACGTGACCCCTGTGAAAGGGTGTTCGACCCCCAAAGGGGTTGCGACCCACAGGTTGAGAACCACTGGCATAGGGCCTTCCCTTTCAGATAAAAGTTGAAGGCACCAGAACAAAGTGAGCAAAACCCATGTTTTAAAATACAAAATGACACATCATGTAGAAACTGTAAGGACAAATTAATGTGTGACTTTTTGTGAGTAAAACCCCAAGTAATCGAAAAAGCCAGATTATCAAATCTTTCCAAAAAATGTTCGCAGCGAAAACCTCCCGTGAATCAGGGACTCTGTGGTGGTCAGGGGCGGCTCCTGCCCCCCGACCCAACGGGTCTCCGGTGGTTGCTCAGTGAACCCTCGGGGATGGACCGCTGATGGAGTGCGAGTTTCTCGCTGGAAACAACGTGTTGTCGGCCTCCAGCCAGAGGGAAGGTAATTCCCTTGGGCCCCTGAGTGGGCACTGCTGAAGGCCGCCACAGGGTGAACCATGGGGCGAGGGGCGCTGCTGCCCGCCCCCACGTCCACCGGGGCCCTCAGCACTGAACGTCTGCAGGCCAGAGGTGGGTCCGCAGGACCTGGAGGGGACCGTGAACCCCTATTGATCCACATTGTGGAGGAGCATGGCCGCTCCGTCCTGCGCTCAGACTGAGCGGCCTCCGCGAGCCCTCAGTGAGCGTGTCCGGGCGGAGAAGCCAGGCTCTTCCACACGTTCCGATTTTTCCTGAGCAGGACAAGGTGTGGGTTCCTCCAATGCCTGAAGCCCAGCTGTCACCTCTGACTTGGGCACTGCAGCTCCTCCCTGTTTGGTGATTACAAGGCGACCGGGACCCTGCCTCAGGAGCCCTTGGGAATTGCGAGGGACTGAACCATGAACAGCTGTGAAGAACCTCGGGCACTGTGCTGTCCTCGTCCTACACCTCTGGCCAAGCCCCTAATGGCCATTACACACTGTGGCCCTCCTTCCCCAGTGAGTAAGCAGAAATGCCAGGCCAGAGACACTGAGCTTGGCTCATCCATCCATCAACCCATCCATCCATCCATCCACTCACTCATTCAACCACACAGGTCCCTGCTGGCATGGACCCCCTGCCCACAGTGGGGTAGACATGGAAATAAGTCATCTCCGCTACGTGGGCAGCATGCAGAGGGGGCGATGCCCTGGTGGTGGGCAGGCAGGATGGGCCTTTCTGGGCACCCAGGACCGGCTTTCCCTGCAGAAGGAGGGAGTTCACCAGGCAAGAGGAGCGGGGTTGGAGGGGCCAGAGAGATGTGATCTGGGCAGAGGGAACAGCTTGGGCTGCGGCCAGGAGGCTAGCTGTGTGTATGAGAAACGAAAAAGCCGTGCGGTGAGGGCAAGGGCAGACGCTGGCACCTGGCTGTGCTTCCTGGGTGGTGAGGTGTTGGCCAAACTGCCCTGAACTTCGAGAGGCCCGAGTTCTGCAGGGGCTGCTGAGGACCTCGCTCTGCTGAGGGTGCCGCCGTGGGGACCAGACCTGAGAACAGGACATAAACCGGGGACACTTTCCTCGTGTCCTGCCAGAGTGGGGCCCTGCAGGCCTGTCCTTCTGTGAGAGCAGTTCTTTGGCCAAAGAGAATGACAACAGCAGGCCCCAGGAAGATTCCGCAGACACAGAGGGAAAGGTGCGCGCTGGGGACCTGCTTCCCGAAGCCCCAGCAGCCGGGACTCGGTCTGAGCAGGGACAGCAGCGAGTTGGAAATTCAGGCCCACTGACTCTCCAGTCCCCGCTGGCCCCTGCTCCCCACCCTCCCCCACCTCAGCACGGACAGACCCCGCAGGCCCTTGAGAACCAAAGAATGGCTCCAAGAGTAGGTTCATGTACATTTCATAGGCGCTCAGATTGCAGCAATGACTAACCATGGCAACGCGGAGTAATTACATTAGGCTGGAAATTAAAGCTGGAATTAAGACAGGAACCCTGGCATGGGGATAGGTTCCAGCAGGTCAGCTCCATGGGCTCGTCCAGGGCCCACGCCCGGGGCACCCGTGCTGGGCCTCGTTCTGGGCTGTCACAGTGTTGGAATTCATGACAACTGTGGAAGCGGGGCCCTCACCGCGCCACCGGATCTGCCACTGGACCTGCCACCGGACCCACTACAGAACTTGGCTGCATACCGGGCCCATCCTCCACGTCTCCTTTGAAATGACCTGCTCTTCCCCGCACACAAGTATCCCACCTGGATTTTCAGACAGATGCTTCTGTGGTAGCATTTCTCTTCATTACTACTTACCTGGCCTTTTAAATGAAGGCGTAACATATTAACAGTAAGAGCAAATATCTTAATCAAGGACTGTCTGTAGGGTGAATGCTTGTAAGGTGTATGCATCTCTGTCCCCACCGGAAATTCTCGGGCAGCCGCTCGTCAGCCGCCGGCGGTCCACCCCGCGCCGCAGGGCGCCGTAGCAAGTCTTCTATCTCGGAAAGACTTTACTTCATTTCCCAGCTCCTCCTGGCAGTTATTCAGGTCTTTGGGAACCTAGAAAACGTTAAGGAGAGAAATGAAAGATAGAACTATTTTCAATGACTGTGGCTATGGCAAAACACCCAAAGGTGAAAGACTATCTGAGTCCTTTGAATCATGTAAGACATAATTCTATGTTGAGGGTCCATTTCTGCACTGAGATACTTGGGTCTTTTACAAGATGCTTTTAGGGACCCGGAATCGTATATTTCTGAAAGGACAGATCATCTTTAATTATCTTAATTGTTTCATTAATGGGAACTTGATAGAAAGTAGCCTCTTCAAGTGCAGGACCGACGAAGGTGCGGAGATTAATGACCTAATCAAGCGTTTGGGAGAGACTGACTGGAAAGGGCACTCTAAAAACTTTCATTAAAAAGCGTAATTATATTGATTAGAAGGGCACATTCCTTTGTTTCAGAGAACAGATCTTATAGTTTGAGAGCGTTAAGCTGCATTGATAGAATATTTAACATGCGATTTTCTTAATTGCATAAAATGTAATTTCCAGGCTTTTACTGCAGAAAGAGTTGGGTTTCTGGAGTCTTCTGTCATTTTAATATTGATTTGGGAGTGGCCACGGGTGTTAGTTGGATGGAAAACTCAAAAATAAAAGACTTTTTTCTGTTTCATCTTTTAATGGCAGCACCCACCTTGCTGCAGGGGTCGGGGTGCAGGGGGGAGTTGTGGAGGCTGGCGGGGCTCCGGGACATGCACCGAGCCTCCTTCCTCGATATCGTTTTCCTGAGACGAAGAGCCTTCACCCAGTTTTTAACATCTTCCCTGTAGTGTCCTATTTCCATGTTTTGTGGGAGGCCTGAATTGTTGGGCAAGTCATCGGGGCTGAGACGAATTCGTGGTGAGCTAGGAAGGTGACGCTCTGAGATAGACTTCTGGACAATGAAGCAAGTCCCCGGTCCTGAGCCTTTGGTGCTGGGTCCTCTCTCTCTTGGTTACTTATCTGAAGGAAAGACCACCTACAAAAGAGAAAGGCTGCACGCGTGGAGGTGTTCAGGGCATTGGGAATGATAGCTGCGTAAATAAACAAGCGAGCAAACTCGAACACAGCCACAGCCTTCCTGCGACCAGGACCCCCTGGGCCGACGTCCTAGAGCCTGTCAGACAGACTTAGGAGATGGTGCGGTGTAGGCACCTGGACAGTTGGAAAAAGGAAAAGAGCTCTTGTGTCCGATTTGTGGGGCTCTAAGGGGAGGACTTCTCCCCTTGATTTGGCTTAAAACCAAATCTTCATGACAAATAAAAATGCAGAGAACAAAGAAGAGGAGCAATAAAACCCGAAGCAGGCTCCCACCACACAACGCTGAGACGGGTGCCCTGTGTCGGCGACACTGTCCCGGGATCAGGTGGCATCACCACGAGGGGCAGGCAGGGGGTTGGAAGTGTGTGTTTTCCTCAGTTACTAACCCTAGTAACCCACACGGAACGTTCACAGAGAAATGTTCACGTACAATCACACTCTGTGTTCCGTGGCCAGGAAGATGTTATTCCAGTCTCGATGACAGGGAACACGGCCAGTCCCCGGTGACCAAGTGCAGAGCTGGCTCGCCGCAGGGAGGGACGTGTCCGCTGAGGCAAGGAAACCTCGTTTTACGCCTCACAGACTTCGTGATTCCACCCAAACGGGGTGCAGTCAGTCCGATGGCCTCCCTCCCATCCCACCTGAAAGCCATCGGCCCTGTCTTGCCACGGTTCTCACAGTGCGGTCCTCAGACTGGCAGCTCAGCATCGCCTGGGAAGTTGCTGAGAAACGCCAATCCTAGACCCACTGAATGAGACACTGTGCATTTTGACAAGCCTCCCAGAGGGTGACGATGAGCGGTCAGGCCTGAGAGCTCCGTCTGCTGCATTCGAGGGCTGTCAGGCCCATCCAGGTCAGGAGAATACGCTCTCACGCAGATGGCTAATTCAAACTTGGCTACTTGGCGCCTTTCTCCCACAGGGGTCACAAATGAACTCGGTGGCCTAAGAATTGCATTATTTAAATAAATGCAAAGTGTACATTCACTCTCTGTTCCCTTCCTCTAAACCAGGCCTCTACGCCCAGCGCGTAAACATCACCCTACAGTCCAGCTCTGAGGCTGTGCTGGGTGCCTCCGGGTCACTCCCGGGTGTCTCGGGGCCAGAGGAGACCCCCCCCACCCCCCTGCAATGCAGCTCTGAGGCTGTGCTGGGTGCCTCCGGGTCACTCCTGGGTGTCTCAGAGGGAACCCTAATCCTAACCGCCCCCCACTCCCCACGAAATTCGGCCCCTTTCCTCATAGACCACTAAGCTGTCTGAAACCAAGTTCTCGCTGATCAGACAGAGTGGACATCCCGGCAGGTGTGAGGAGGAGGGGGCCCAGGCGAAGAGGAATAAACGCCCTTCCACTTGCTCGAGGGGCTGGCATAGGAATAATTGACAGAGCCTGGCCAAGCAGGTAGGAGAGCGGGAGTGTGACATGGCGCCGCCAGGGGACGAGGACACTGCAGCCTGGTGGGAAGGACTTGCCTGGAAGGAGCTGTTGCTGACGTGGGTCCCACCTCTCGGCCCAGCCTGTTTCTTCCCTGAGGCAGAACCTGAACTTGGATGGATCAGCTCAACACAAGAAGCTGTCATTGAGCCGTCTCCTCCCACAGCCGTCAAATAGTGCCCGTGAGTGAAGTGTGGGCTCCGTCCTGGCCAGCCAGGACCGAGCGTCCAGGCCTCGGGCTTCACCCCCAGGTTGTCAGAGTCTCATCACTACTTCGGTGTCAGCCACGAGTGTCTGGAGGCAGAAGGATTGAATTAAATAGATAATGGGTCCTGAGAGAGGGTCCGGGGTTCGATTCCAGTCAAGGGCGCAGGCCCGGGTTGTGGGCTTGATCCCCAGTAGGGAGTGTGCAGGAGGCAGCCGACGGGTGATTCTCTCTCATGGTGGATGTTTCTAGCGCTCTCTCCCCCTCTCCCTTCCTCTCTGAAATCAATGAAGATATATTTAAAAAAACAACGCAAATGTATTATTCCACCTCCATGTAGTAAAACGTGTACTTGTACAATGTTTTGTACTTGTATTTCGTGTTATTAAAACAGTGATGGGCAGGCTGTTTGTGGGCATTTGTCAACAGCCCAGACTAATCGAAGCTTCAATACCTCAGCATTTTCGGTGTCTCTATTAGAGTGGCTCTCAGCTGGGTGATTTCCCTCACCCTCAGCCGGGGACACTCGGCAATACCTGGAGGTAATCGTGGCTGTCACGACCCAGAGGAGGAGTTCTGGTATCTCCTGGGTGGAGGCCACTCGCTGGTCCCAGGAAACAGTGACCACGACAGGCCCTGCACGGAGCCTCACTGGCCCAGGGCTGAGAAGGCGGCCCCGTGGCTGTAAGCCAGCAGCTGGCACCATCTTTCAACAGGGCCACACCTTGAAATCATAATAAAGTATCACAGTAGAAGAATAGGAGCTGGGAGTGGATCCCAAGCATTGAGAGTCTAGATTTGTTGGTAATCAAAGCGGGGTCTGAGCTTCAGGCCCTATTGGCTGGAGGGAGGCTATTCCTACTGAGGGTTCATTAGTTTGCGTCTCTCGGCTGTATTTTGGGGAACCAAACAACCCATTTACTTTCTGAGTGGAAGTTTAGACCCTAACCTTAGGCACGCTGTATTGAAATATGGATTCAGGGTGAGCTCTAGATGCAGCTGGCCGCCGGCGGACCTCACCTTTCTCACTCCGACAGTGCAGTTCCTTTGGACGGATCTGTATAGTGTTGACACTGTTAACCCCCCTGGAACACAGGGTGGAGGTGAGGTCCAGGCAAAGTAAAGAACAGGGCGTCAGGAGGACTGTGAGGGGCTACGGGGGGTGATGCTTAGAGATGGAGCCGAGGAGGGAGGAAGGAGGAGAAGCATGGGTTCGGGGACTTCTCCGCGGAGCCAGAAACCCTCCCCGGATGCTGGGTTTCTCCCCGTGTGCCATTCCTGCCGTGCCCTGGGAGTCACATGGGGTAGGAATTCAGTGGAGCTCAGAGGCCTGAGAGCCTGTTCCATTTCCTTCACTGCTTCCCAAAACGCTGGCACCAAAAAGAACACAAAAATCTACAGTGCATGAGCCCCTCCGCGCCCCCCAGGTCCTGCATCCAGGTTCCCAGGTTCTTAATGAGAGAAACGAAGGCGCCGGTGCCTGCCTCCTGCCTCCTGCCTCCTGCGTAAATGCCTCCGTCCTGGAGAAGTGTCTGGAGGGGCACCGAAGACGCCGTGATTCCGGTGGAAATGGACCGTCGCAGATGCGCCCCATGAAGCACAGCTCATTTGCTCCCTCCTGTAATCGATTCCCACGCGCTAGCTTTATGAGTGTGAGCACGCGCCCAGGTGACAGTCACCACCTCCAGCGTGCCTTCCTTTGACCCGGGGCTCGGGGAGAAGGCTGGAGTGGGTGTGGCAGAGCCCTCGCTGGAAGCCTGGGACCGAGGGGCCAGGAGAGCCCCAGACAGAATTACTCTCCTTCCGAAAGCTGGGCAGAACCAGATACTCTGATGTCCAAGCCCCTGTGGCCGGACGACCCACTTTCTGGGAGCTCATGTGATGCCTTTCGATCCTACAGCAGTGCCTTGGCTCCAGGTGGTCCCTCAATGTCTTACAGAAATAACAGATGCATCTCCGGTGCCTGATCCTCGCCCACAGGCAGGAGGCGAGGCTCAGGCCGGGCGAGCCAGTGCAATCGGAGAGGTACAAGACACACACCAATTGCTTCCAGGCTGGGCAGGACCTCGTCCCAGGGCAGCCAGACAGGAAACGGGTTCCCCCTCTCAGATTATTCCTCGTCCCCAACAACATCTTCCTCAAACAGACCAGGGGTGAGTGATCTGCGCTCGGTGATCGGTTGTAGCAGTAACGTACTCTGACATCTAACGACACATGAGCACGGGGTGGGGGGTGGCGGGGGGACGAGGCGGAGGCCAGTGGCCCTGCGCTGGTCTCTTTCCCGTTGGTGAGGAAGGGCCCTGGCCCCGGTGGGATGGCTTGTGTTGGCTGGGGCCACGGCCAGGCCATGGACAGGCGGCCCAGGCAATTTCATCCAACCAGACTGTGAGTCAGTTCCACAGAAATGAAGGCCTGTGCATCTCCATTTCCTTTAATAACGGCGCATGTGAGGTTTCCCGAGAAGCTTGCCTGGAAAAAGAAAGTGGTCTCAGCTTCCACCGAGGAGGGAGGAGGGAAGCTCTCGGAAAATTCCTTGCATGGGTTGGTGCTGGCTGGGGGGGAGGGGGGGGGGGGAAATTCCACCGGGAAAGGGAAGAAAGAAGATGCTCACTCCCGCTGCCCGAGTGAGGGCCTGGCTGAGCAAACAGACCTGCCAGCACTGGAGGTTTGTCTAAACACCAGGCTTCCTCAGCCCCGAGCAGGGTGTGAGCTGCACTCTGCAAGCGTCCTCCTCCGGCGACTGGAGCTGCGGGGGGCGCCCGAATTCGAGCAGCCGACCTGGAGGTTAGGAGCCTGTGCGGAGAGTCGCGGCAGGTGGCCAGGCTGCCATAGCCGCAAGCCAATTTGAAGGGCCTTCGGCTGCCTAGCTTCTCTCATTTTTCCTTTGCCTTCAGAGATAATCACAAAAACGATTTCATTTGTCTTTCACGCTGGGAGAGAAATGTCGGTTTAACGGCCCTGAACAGGCCTATGTGGTTGCCTGGGTGTTGTTTCTCTGAGAGAGAATTCTGTACCCTTTGCCGCTCACATCTCCTGAAATGCCCTAGTGACCCTGTTCCCAGCCACACACTCTCCGTTCCCACCCACTGGCCGTGGACACGGGCTGGGCCTCTGTCCCGGTCCTGGCTGGCTAGCCCGTCCTGTTCCTTCTCGGGCTGGAAAATAGCATCGCCTCCAATTTTCCAAGCCCAGCAGGGTCACCACTCGTTCCAAACTTGTGGGATGAATTTTAGCCCAACAGCATAGCACTGCCCAGGGTCGGGAGGCGGGCAGCAGAGAGGGCGCTGGCAGAGGACCTGGCATGCAGGGCGCTGAGAACACCAAGCTGTTTCATCCCCAGCCTCGGTGGGCGCCCACAGCGAGCTCCTGACATGGGCAGTGGGCCGGAGGTGGCAGCGGGCAGCAACACTGGAGCGAGCACCTCACTTATTCTGTGTTATTGGCGTTCGGGTGATGCTCAGCAACCACAGAAGCCTCCTCGCGGTTCCTTCTGAGCAGGGAGGGATGCCAGAGCCGACTCATAGCTGCGGTCCTGGCTGCCCTCTGGCCACGGTGGGTCCACTGAGCCCGAGGACCCGCGAGGTCATTCCTCCCATCCCCGGATGTGCATGTGGGATTGACGTGCCTCAGGTCCGTCTTCTGTGAGGTCAGAACCATCTCAGCGGAGAGGTCAAGAGGAAACAGAGACGTCCTCCTGGGCCTGCAGCCACAGGTCCCCCCCGAAAGGGCGGCCAGCCTGCTGAGAGAGCTGCAAGGTCAGAGGGGATGTCCCCTCCTGTTTCTGTGATGCACCCACCTGGTCCTCGCAGGAACAGGACGGGAGGGAGGCTGCAGACCGCCGCAAGCACCGATTGCGGAGTCCCCGATCAGCTCCCACCAGCTGGTGCCTTTGCCCCACAGACAAATCCAGCCCAGACGAGGCGTGCAGCCCCGGGTGGGGCAAAGGCGCTCTCCTCATCCCAGTCAGTACAGGAGCCCAGGAATGGCTTCTTGGACAGTGGATGACAATACACCCTTGTCATTTTGTCCCAGGGCCAGGCCAGTTACCTCTCCCACCCTCTGTCACACAGAGATCTGGGCCACAGGACATCATGGTGAGGAGGTGCGAGCGCCCCGGCTGCAGGGGCCAGGCGCTCGTGGGGAAGAGCCGGTGGCCTGCGCCGGACCTCAGGCCAGAGGCACCAGGACATTCTCCGAAGCAGAAGACAGAGGCTGCTCTGGCTTGTCTGACCGCAAAGGAAGGCGTGTAGGTCTTTAGGCTCCAGGGACAGCAGTTCCCACACCTGGTGCTCCTGTGGGCTGTTTTGAGTGACATCACAGCTGGCAGCTGCCGGTGGGGCTCCAAGCAGGAGCGGGCTCTGGGTCAGGTCCCGGCTCGGGTGGCAGCCACCCTGCTGCCTGGACCACATGACCCCGGACACAGGGGTTGGAGGTGTCCTTGGTGGGGAAAGGCACCTGTGAGGTTGGAGCCAGCCAGTCGGACACTCCGTGGGGAGCACATCACCTCCACCGGAGAAGTCTGCCCCTCGTGAAAGCCAGCTCCGGGTGCTCGGGTGGAGGCGGAACGCCGACCGGGGACCTCGGGGACCAGGTCACACTGTGCATCGTGAGCTGTGTGCGTCCCCACCAGGCCGCGGGGTCACCGTCACAGAGGGAAGTGGATGGGCCCAGCGAGCAGGGCCGAGGGTGCAGGCAAGCTGTGGTAGAAGTGTCATCTCATGCTAGGTCTCACGTCCTGTTCCACCAGACGCTGACCTTGAGCCCCTGGAATTGACTGCGGGGAGCGATGTGGAAGGTGATCCCAGGAAACACAGGGAGCGGCTGGGGAAGGAGGTGGTCCCTGAGTGACTGTGAGACGAAGGGGACAGGCCTTCTCTCCCGACATCTGCCCTCCATACCTCTGCCCGTGGTTGCTGAAGGCCAACTCCAAGGCCAGGCGCCAGTGCCTCCGCGTTCCAAGTGCGCCCAGGGCTGGGCGACCAGGGCCAGCCTGCAGCGAGGAGGTGGGTGTGGGGAAACACGACCCTCTGGGTATCGGAGGGTTTACTTAGGAGTGCTCTTCAAAGCTGCTCACTCACAAGTAAACAGATTGACTTTTGAAATAAACTGGTGTCTTTCCTCCTCCCTCCCTCCCTCCCTCCTCGCCTCCCTGTGACACCGCTGTTAGACTGGGGTGAGTGGTGAATTTCGTAGACCTAAAAGAGTAGCATAACCTTCCTATGAATTTTTATTTTTAAACAAAGTACCACCAAATATTGTGTGTGTGGTGGGGGTTGTGTGTATGTGTGTGGTTTATCCGTAAAAATGTATACACAGGTCCTGGCCGGTTTGCTCAGTGGTTAGAGCGTCGGCCCTCTGACCTAAGGGTCACGGGTTCAATCCTTGGTCAAGGGCATGTACCTGGGTTGCCAGCTTGATCCCCGGCCCTGACTGGGGTGCTACAGAAGGCAATCAATGGATGTGTCTCTCTCACATAGATGTTTCCCTCTCCCCCCCCCACTCTGTCCTCCCTCCCCTCCATTCTCTCTCTCTTAAAAAAAAAATCAATGGACAAATATCCTTGGGTGATGATTTTTAAAAAATGCACACACAGGTGTGGAAGTCACACCCATGCCCACGCATGTGCGTCTGCTGTGTCTGTGGTGACACTCCTTAGTCCCGGGGACCCCTCTATGTCATGGGGGCACCAAGGAGTGATTTCCTCTGCCTTTCACGCGCCCCCTGCCCATGGAATGTCTTTCCTGCAACTTGAGTAACAGTCTGTGAAAGCCTCGGACTCTCCCTCCCTCACCTTCCGCGGGGACCCACCATGCAGGAATGCGGGCAATGAATTGATGACCTCTCCAAACACAAGCCCGGAGCAGGGCACAGAAGGAGAGAGGGGTTCTGGCTTCCCCTCACAGAAAAGGTTACAGAGACATGCCCCCGATTGCCCTCCCTGCCCTCGGAAAGCCCAGTGCACCCGCTCAGCTCCTGTCTTCCGAGAAGGCGCCCTCTGCTGGCCGCTCTCTCCCCTGCAGGTGCACAGCTAGCAGACACCTTCCCTAGGGTCTGCGGGTGCAGCCAGGGCGAGCCCTGTCTCCCCTCTCCCGCGGGCTCTTCCTGGCCTTCTGGGTGCAGGCATGATGCTCTTTGCTCTTAGTCCCAGAGTCTGAGGAGGTAGCCGTACATGTGCCCTGTGACCGTGGCCACGCGTGTCTCCTCCCAGGTCAGCTGCCTTTGGCTCCGCTGTGGCTTCACCAGGGAAGTTTAAAAAACAGGCCAACAAGCCAGCCTTTATGGTCATCTGCCTTACACTGGCCGGGCTCGGGGTGCCTGGGTTTCAGGGCAGGACGGCAGGGGCGAAACAAAGAAAACGAGAAGAAACCCCACCCCTCTCTGCTCTAGCCTCTGACTGGACAGGTACATGAGAGAAAAAAGCTTTTTAAAGGCACATGCACAGAGACATCGGCCCCAGGTCTTTCCCACGTCAAACTGTGCTTCCACCGGCAGGTAAATGTCAGGGCAGTGAGCTCAGGCCTGGGCGAGGCTCGCATGGTTCACAGCTTGCTCCTTACAATGAACGCCTCAAGCTGTCACACGGAAATAAGAAGTTTCTGGAGCCACGGTTTATCTAATCTATTGAATCCAGATTTTGTAAACCACAAAAATGTCATCCCAAGACCACATGCAGACGTGTCTGCTTTGAACTCCTGGCGCGGAGAGCAGATGTCCGGTGCCGATCCGAGGTGCCATCTGGACAGCGCCCGGCCCGGCGGCGGCGG
>NW_005371769.1:3262482-3283519 GCF_000412655.1 Myotis brandtii | reverse complement strand
GCGGCGTAGTGCGTGGAGGACTGTGGCTTCTTAAGACTCAAGAATGCAGAGTATTTGGATCAACAGCGTGGGAGAGAGCAGGCTTCTTTCTAATGTGTTGCAACGTGGCTTTGTAGGCTTTCCCTTTATCTGACCTTGATAAGTCCTGTCAGGACTGTGGTCCCCGCTGTGAGCTTTGTCACAATGCAAAGGTCAGTCCCAAGGGTTGACTGCGGCCACGGGAGGGAAAGAGGGTGTCCAGAGTTTGGCCCGGACACAGATCAGCGGGGAGACCGTCTGTGCTGGCGAGTCCCACCTGGAGGGGTGGCCCCCGCAGGGTGGGAAGATGCCCGGGGCCAGCAGTCCAGCTCCGGTGGCCTCTCCTTTCCTTGCTGAAGTCTTTCTTGTCGTGGCCTCACATCGCCTTCATTACATGCAGAAAACAGGCCCACTCCTCCGCTGTGGCGATGATCCCAGGGGAAGCGTGCAGCATGTTAAGAAACTGGCCTTATTAGCGATCACTGGGATGATGTGAACAGCCCTTGCCCTCCGTGCCGCAGGAACTGCTGTCCCGGGCCTTGAGCAGGGCGTTTGTGACCCAACCACACGCCTGCTGGGCTGACGGAGGCGCTGGCGCCCGTGCTGAGCACTCACAGGGGCATCTTCTTGAGTCCTCACAAGGTGGGGCCATGCCCTCTTCAAGTTGTGGATGGGGAAACTGAGTCACCAGGAGTGGAAAGATCACACGTCCGGGGAGGGGTCAGACATAGGATGAGGACACTGTGCCTGCTGTCTAAAAAGGTGCCCCTCGGAGCAGCCACCAGCCATAGACAACCACTAAAATCTAAATTAGCTCAAGTTGAATTTCCAACTCCGTTCCTCAGTGACACGGCCACATCTCAGGGGCTCAGTGGCCACATGGGGCTAGTGCAGGGGTGGGCAAACTTTTTGACTCGAGGGCCACAATGGGTTCTTAAACTGGACCGGAGGGCCGGAACAAAAGCATGGATGGAGTGTTTGTGTGAACTAATATAAATTCAAAGTAAACATCATTACATAAAAGGGTACGGTCTTTTTTTTTTTTAGTTTTATTCATTTCAAATGGGCCGGATCCGGCCCGCGGGCCGTAGTTTGCCCACGGCTGGGCTAGTGGCTGCCACGTGGGTGGAATATGCAGCAAGTTCCACTGGAGGGCGTGAGTCCTCCCGTTTACAAAACAGCGTAAACTGGGTAGTGATTATTCACCTGTGAAAGAAGAATTGTGGGCTCCCCAAATGAGCTCCCAAGCAATTTCCATGAACCAGGGGATTGAAATGTCTGCTTACAGACCATTAACTGCCTGACAGATGAGGCTCCGCGTGGAGAAGGGCGGGTGCGTTCCCGCACCGAAACCGTCTCCCACATGGGGGACGCCTGTCCGAGGAGCGAGGAGGAGTGAAGACGGGGCGCAGTCCTAAGGGAAGCGGGCGCCACAGGCCATGGTTCCAGGCCGCTGTTCCTCTCTTGCTCCAGGGACCTTGGCCTCAGAAACAGAAGCCCAGAGGCCGGGCGGGTCTGTGCCGGCAGGAAGCTGAGGAGGAAGGACCCCAGCCTCCCCTCTGGCTTCTGGTCCTGGCTCAGCCACCCTCTTGCTGTGTGACGAGCAGGGCCTTTGACCACCGTGCCTCTCCCGCCGGCCCGTGTGCACCTGAGAGAGTGGGTGACCAAGCAGCCCTGCGAGCCCAGCCAGTGTGTGCGAGGTGAGGGCAGTTTCAAGCATGGACGTGGTCCCTGCCACACGCCCAGTCCTCTCAGCAAACTCGGGGTTAAATGAGGGGCTGACTGAGCCGTGGAGCCCATCCCAGGACTAGTCCCCCAGAAACAGCCTGAGGTGGGAATTTTGCACTGAGGACGTGCTCTTGGGAGCACCTGTCGGGGAGTCAGGGACGGGCTGGGGACGGAGCAAGTCAAAGAGGTGAGTACAGGTGGGCGTCCCAAGCTGACCCCACAGGGAATCTGAAGAGCAATCGTTCTTCCGGTTGCTCTCCACCCCCAACCCCAGGCCCACGGCAGACAGTCATGGACTCTGGTCCTGTTCAATCAGTAGTTCAACCTGAGCTGCTCCTGGGAGGGTGGCTGCAGCCTTTGGGGCACCTCCTGGCGAGCGGCTCCCAGTGGCCAGGGGGACTCTTCCCAAGCAGGCACAGGGGGCGCCAGGTGGGTGACGGTCTGGGTGGGCAGCCTTGGCACCATTGTTCCTGTGGTCCCACCCTCCTGGAACCGGAGCAGGGCGTCTCCTGTGCACCCGTGGGACTGTTTCAGGTCCGGTGTCTCCTGATCCTTCTAGCATTAGCCGTGGTCCCTCAAGTGGCTGCTGCGCCTCCCAGGGAGAGGCGAGGCCGTCGGGTCCTGTCTCCGTTGGCCGGGCTGCGATGAACACCCTGGAAATCCCTCGGTATCCAAGCGTGTCCTCGCGGGTCTGAAGCAGCCTGTCCCAAAGGGGCCGGTTCAGTGAAACGCTTTCCTTCTGCACGGTCTGCGGCAGAGGTGGGGTGCTCCGTGCCCGTTCAGCACCCCGCTTTGCCAAGCCCTGGTATGGAGGGTCCCTAACACAGACCCCTCGAGCGGCGTGACCTGGCCTGATGCAGACCCCTCCCATCGAGTGTCCAATGGCGATGCGTCTCTCATTCGTCTGAGGAGCCCTACTCACAGGCCAGGCCCTGGGCAGAGCAGAAAGAATTCTTTTCTTGCCAACTAGGGAGCAAGGAGACGTTTTGAAAGACCTGCTCTTTCGTGCTCCAAGCGAACGTGTGTCCGTGTATTAACGTCCGAGAGGAGGCTCTGGCTCCCATGTTCCGTCTGTGGGGCCTCAGGCACCTGCAGTGTCTTGGCAGCAGCTGACTCGGATAGAACGGTGATGAGGAGAAGGGGGCTCAGAGCTCCCCACTTCCTGTGGAAGGCGGGGTGAGGCCGGGTGAGGCCGGGCGAGTGGGCCGGTCTGGGCCCCGAGCTATGAGTGCAGACACACTGCATTCGAAGTCCCCGCTCTGCCAGTATCGGCTGTGGCACGTTGGGGAGCTGACCCAACCTCTGCGCCTCAGTTTCCTCCCCTGTCGATGGGATTAACAATATCAGTCTTTCGGGACCAGAGAACTGTTCCATGTGCAACATGGATGTGTAATGAGGGCTGTGACCACTGGCCATGACCATCCTGTTACTGCCCGTGGCCCCCCAGGGGCTCAAAGCCAAAGCCCGAGTCTTCCTCGCGGACGGCAGTGTATTTTCTGGAACTTTCTCATCTGAGGCTGTTGGCGTTTCAGCACCTCTGGTTAACTTGGCGCAGAGCCCTCTGCAGAGCTGGGGTGGGAGGCCCTGCCTGGGAATTGGGCTTGTCGTGTCTCCCACATGGAAAAGTTTTGGGGTGATTTGGGGGCCACTTCCGCTTTCTTGGTGGAAACACCACCCCTCCCGGGAGCTGGGCGGCCGAGGTGGCGCAGGCTGGGCGATAGCTTTCGCGGCCTCTCCCCTAGGTAGAGACCGCGGGGTCAGCTGTGCCCGCGGAGCTCAGAGCTCTCGGAAGCCAGTCGTCCACTGATGAGATGGAGTGAGGCCAGGCCGTTTCTAGAGAGAGGATTAAAGATCCCACGCCAGCGCGGCCTCTCCACGTCCTGGAGGCCGTCAGTCTCGGGAGATAAAGTAACCTGCCCCTCTCTTCCTCGGGTTGAGTTTCTTCCAACTTTGGACCCGTTTCCACCTCACTTCTCAGCTCACATGTGTTTGCCTGGATTTAATTAGTATGAAGTGTCCGTGATTCACCGCGCTCTTTGGCAAAGGAAGTAGCTGCGTGCAGAACTGGGGGGCTGGGGGGGGAGGCAGGAAGCCATGCTCGCTCGCAGGCCGGATCACCTGGGGTGCCTGGCAGATCCTCTTCCCCAGGCTCCGGGGCTCCGGGGCTGCGTGGGAGCTGGTCCTCATGCGCACAGTGGGGAAGACGGCCTCCGGGGGCGGGCGCTCGCCCTGCGACAGAGCGACAGCATGGGTTCTGCGTTAACCACGGTTTCTTGGACCCTCGAGACTTCCTGAGAGGGGACTCTGCAGTGATCTCATCACACAAGCCAGTGGGGGAGGGGACTGAGTGGCCGAGGTGATGGGTCGGCTGGCTACTTGGTTGTGAAATCATTTCATCATGGACGTGGTCTGAGCACATCACATGTACACCTTCAGTGCATCATGCTTTATCACGTGTACCACGGTAACGCTGGGGAAAGGAAGGCCTCCTGCTCGCTCTCTTCCTGCTGGCCCAGGGAATCCTTTTGCAAGCAGGAAAAGGCCATTAAAGACACTTCCAGGCGCCACCTAATGGACCAAACGATTGAACTCCACCACGTGCCCCTTCCCCTTAGATACGTTGTCAAAATGTGGCACCATGAGCATTCGTCTCTTACTGCAAACGAAACATTCTCACGCTGCTCACATTTGGAGAACACAGTTGCTGACCAGCCTTCCGGCCTGGCCGGCGTGGGAGGCTGGGCCTCTGTGACTAAGCCCGGGGCCTGTAGGTCCCGAGCCACAGAGAGCTTGACAGCGAGGAGGTGCCATTAGGATCTCTAAGTGCGGGAAGATGACACTGGGGAGGTCAATTTCTTAATTTACCACTTTCCCAACCACATCTTCTCTCTCTCCTTGGAGTCAGGAGTTCTAGAGGGTTCTGAAACTAATAAAGGCACGATATGAAGCCGGTGCCCTTCCAGGAAAGGGCAGCCACGCTTCTCTTAGAGTTTGGGGGAAAGATCCCCCGGTGCCTCTGTGACTTCTTTGAAGCGGACCTCCCCCCCACCTCCTGCGGGTAAACGCCTGCATGCATCTGGGGAAGGTACCTGTGGTGGTACCGGCTTGGAATTCCAGGGGCACGTTCAACAGAGCATCTCTGTCCCAGGGACGACAGCTTGCAGCAAAGCCATTCTCGGGTGCAAAGTCAAAGCTGCATGAAAAAGTTCTAGATACAACCCAGGCATCAAGACCCCCTTGGCCACCATGATCCAGAGCCACTGTGCCTGGAATGGGCTCAGCTATGGAGACTGGGGGGCCAGCCTGGGGGGCCAGGGCATCAAAAGGAGAAAGACAGTCTGACAGAGACAAGATTCTGTCTGTCCTGACGCCATACAGACCGATGGCTGGATCATGCAGTGGTTTCTTCTTCGCCTCCCTCCCTCCCTCCCTCCTTCTTTCTTCCTTCACTTTTTCTCCTTTATTCATTTGTTGGCTGGAACATTCCAGTTCAGTTGTGTATACAGCTGAGATCAACAGCCTAATTATCAGCTTTCCTCTCTGCTTCATAATCCGCAGTGTCCCACCTGAGCTAAATGCTTACTCATGCAAGATAATAAGAAGTACAGAAAGCCACAGAAGCCTGGAAGAGACAAACAAGTTCTAAAATTGCCTCTTAGGGACTCAAGTTTAAAGTCACTTCCGGAAGGTTCTGCCTTCTTTCTCTTCACACGGGCGGGCACCCCCTCCTTAAAATGCTCAGGGCCACACGCCGAATGTGGACGTCTTCCAGGGTCAGGCCTGCAAGACTCACTCGGGGCCTCAATTACTTTCTCATCGAAGGAGAAGAGGGTGGACGAGAGGCACCAGGACAGTCCTTGGACGTTTTAATTAGGTACCAAAAGGCAAGAACAAATCCCCGATTCCTCCGGGAGCCAGCACGGAGTTGCTTACCCAAAATACCTGTGGCTATACCACGTCCCGAGCGGAGTGGGCGGGTCGTGAACGACCGTAGGAGACAACGCTAACACGGCGTGTACATAGCAGTCCTGTTCTGTAGGAACCAAAAATACTTTCAAAAGATGGTTGCAACCCAATGGAAAGAAAAATGTGTTATTTTCATGTCATGTTATGTGCTTTTTCCCCTGCCACTAATTATGCTATTTCAAGAAAATAATTGGAATTGGCTAGAAGAAATTAAGAATAGAAACTTGCAAATTATATAACCTAATGAGTCCAACTTTTGTTAATGAACCTAGTTGCTACTTAACACGCATCACCGGAGCCCGCATTAGACAGAGGAGCCCTCCTAATTCTTCTAATTCAACTGTGCCATTCTTAATAATTCATAATTAAGTCTGGCCCAGAAATGATAGTCTCCATGGCAATATTGATTTATTTGCTTTTTGCGTCTCTGCCAAATGCTGGAAATGACAGGCTTCTGAGTCATCGAAGGCGAATGTCATCAACAAAGATCACAGAGGCAAGCGCATCGCAGAGAGCTCTACCCAAAGTCCTTCCTCTTAACTTCCAAGAAAGATGAGATAAAGAGTGGAATGTGGGGCTTACGGACTCACCCTCTGGTCTTAGCCTGAGATAGACAAGCTGGGACGGGTCCGGGAAGCCCAACGCCCATGGAAATGTGTCTGACCCCACGCACCCAGCCCAGCTCACGTTCTGCCCGAAAGGTCATCAGAGTCTGCACCTCAGGAGGACAGGCTGCAAGCATGCCCACACCTGTGCTCCGCCTTCTCCTCTGCGCTTCCATGGAGACACTAGACTCAGGACTGTGTGCTGCTAACACAGACTTGAAAACCCCAAACTGCACTCCAGCTGAGATGGCTCGTTTTGCCTGCTTTTCGTAAAAACGTCGTTCTGCTCCAGCCACTACGCTCCCCGAGACCCACCGTCTGCACCCTGAACTGTGACTCCGAAGGAAATGAAGTCAGCACGGGCGAATGCACGGGTCCCACGGCGCACTATTCCTTTTAGGGCATGTGGCAATAGAAACAGTAACGCGTGTAATAAAGGTAATAGACTCAAGGAAAAGCTCTGAGATGTACACAGGAGGTGAACAGTGCAACAGCCTTGTGTTTTTTTGTTTTGGTTTTTTTTTGCACATTTTTCAAATTAAATCTTTATTGTTCAGATTATTACAGTTGTTCCTCTTTTTCCCCCCCATAGCTCCTTAATTAAATCTTTATTGTTCAGGTTACATTTGTTCCTCTTTTTTTCCCCCTCATAACTCCCCTCCTCCCAGTTCCCGCCCCACCCTCCGCCCTCACTCCCCACCCACTGTCCTCCTCCATAGGTGCACGATTTTTGTCCAGTTTCTTCCCGCATCTCCCATTCCCCTTTCCCCGCCAAGAATAGTCAGTCCATTCCCTTTCTATGTCCCTGATTCATTATAATCACCAGTTCATTCTGTACATCAGGTTATTTATTCACTTGATTCTTAGATTCACTTGTTGATAGATGCATGTTTGTTGTTCATAATTTGTATCTTTACCTTTTTCTTCTTCTTCCTCTTCTTAAAGGATACCTTTCAGCATTTCATATAATACTGGTTTGGTGGTGATGAACTCCTTTAGCTTTTCCTTATCTGTGAAGCTCTTTATCTGACCTTCAATTCTGAATGATAGCCTTGTGTTTTAAATGGCTGATTAAGAATCCGCCTGCAGCCCTGGCCGGTTTGGCTCAGTGGCCCAAAGGGTCCCAGGTGCAATTCTGGTCAAGGCCACGTATCTTGTGTGCAGGCTCAATCCCCGGCCCCATGTCAGGGTGCGTGCAGGCGGCAACCAATCAATGTGTCTCCCTCACATCGATGTTTCTCTCTGTGTGTCTCTCCCTCCTTCCCTTCCCTTCTCCCTAAAAATCAATGGAAGAATATCCTCGGGTGAGGATTAACAACAACTACACAAAAAGAGTCTGCCTGTCAGGGGCCGCAAAGCGGAACCCAAGGCCGTGTCCCTGCCCCCAAAACAGGCGTTCTCGTCAACCCTGGAGGGTGTTCTTTTTGTGACTGACTGTGTTTTTTCCTTTCACAACTTCCAGCCAGTTGGGCAACAACACTTTATTGAACGGGAGTCTGATGTGTGTTGAATCTTGTACCAGAGGCTTTTAAAAATGGCTGAAAATGGTCCAAGGCCATCACCATTTTCCGGACGAAGTTACTGAAGCATCGGACAGATGGGGTGTCACACTGGAAAGGCGGGTTTGGCTCACACACACACCATCATGCCTGCGTGTGACCTGACCGCGGTGAGACTCCAGGCATGGAGCACGCTTGGTGACGTGTCCAGATAGCGGAAAAGAAGCACACAGACCCAGCTCTGCCACCAGCCAGCCGTGTGACCTTGGCCAGGCCAGGCCCCTCTCTGAACTTCCACCTCCCTGGCTATACAATAGGGTGATCTACCTGCGCCCGGGGTTGTTGAGGAATTCGAAGGACGCGGGAGGTGGGGAAGCACAGGGTCTGCTGGAGAGCAGATTGCAGCGTCTCAGCTCTTCCTCGTACCAGCTGTGCGACCTTCAACAAGGTACTCGATCTCTGTGCCTCTTTCTAACACGGCAGTGATATCAGCCTCGTGGGCGTGCATCGACTGCATTCATGTGGAGCGGTTCTCCTTGTCACTGTTACTCTTTTGTTGAAAAGCAAAGTGAAGAACAGATGGTCCTTTCCATTCCAAAAGGGACTCTGCTTATGTCCCCACATCACAGGCCCCTCATGGAGCTCCCTGGGTGGCCCTGAACTAGATCCTGAGGGACACCAAGGCCATCAAACAGTGTGTCCATGGTGTAATTTAAAATAGCACGTGATTCCCAGAAAAAATGGAAGCAAATGAAATGTTACTCTCAGACACATGGATGTTGTTGCTGGGTCTGTCTCCGCAGGTCTCACAATAAAGAAACAGGCAGAGTAGTCTCATTCACTCAGAAGTCAACACTTGTTGAGCTCCTACTGTGTGTGCAGGGGGGTGGTGGGTGAGGGGTTCCTGTGGGAGAGATGGCCTCCATCTCCAGGGAGCTTACAACTTGTGGGGAGGTGATGATAATGCAGAACGCTGCATAGGCCAGAGGGGAATGGGGCAAGCTGGGAGCCCAGAGGAGGGGTGCAGGGTGTGGGGGAAGGGACAGACTCAGAGCTAGAGGCTGAATTTTGAGCAGATGGAGAAGGGTCAGTCCATTGAGGGCAGAGCACTGGGGAGGGGCTGACTCCTGCGAGCAGGGCGTGGCAGGGAGGGTGAGTTGGGGGCGAACTTGGGAGGAGCCTGAAAGAGCCAGTTAAGGACTTTGGGTCTCCCGCTGAGGAGGGGAGCAGTCAGAGGCTCTGCCCCCGCCCCCTGCGGGATGCCAGCTTGCCTCCGCTGTGCAGCGCTCACCCCGGTGAAGGTTGGACCAGACAGGGAGAGACTGATGAGCCTGAGGCCGGAGCAGCGTGAGCCTGGATGGGCTGCCTTGGGCCCGGATGGAACAGCTCATCTCCTGACCTCAGCGCACGCCAGCAGGTACCCCTCGTCCTCAATGAGAGCGCGGGGGCTCCGGGGAGGGCGTCTCCCCACCACCAGCCCTGGAAGTCCAAGGGAGAGGCAGAGGTGCAGGCCAGGAGGGGGCTTATGTGTATGGGAGGAGCCTGAGGGCCGGAGACATTTCCTCGGCCCCTTCCTTCATGCCTCTGGGCTTGGCTTTCTGAACTGAAGGGAAGGAAGAAGCTCTGGTGCGATTTCCAGGATGTTCATCTCTTGTAGGACCAGCCTTGGTGGTTCTTGGAACCCATGTTCCTTAGGAACCACGTCACCGCCCTGGAGAGCGGGGCTGTGCGTGAACACCGAGCTGTTCCATTCGCACTGAATGAATTAATTGGCAGGAGCACGTGGAGGGAGGCGTGAGCGCCTCATTGATATGCGGCATCGACAATAGGAATCATACGGGGAAAGACGGGGTGCGCACCTTCAGCAACCCCAACGTGGCCACCAACTTCAGCCGAATCCGCAGTCAGCCTGGTCCCTGTTTCTAAGCTTCCTTTTCTACTTGAATTTAAGAAGCTATAGATGGCCTGGCTCAAACATCCTTATTTTTCTATTCAAACAGCTTTCTTGAAGTTTGGAAAATAGAAAAATACTCCCCTGGGTGTAAAGAACACACGTTTCCAGAATGAGTAACCTGGCAAAGTGAATTAAAAAGTTGGCTGAAGATGACACAGTTGTCAGGCACAAGTGTTTGGTGAGCAAGATCCTGGAAACCAAGCACGAAATAAAGTTTCTTCCACCCGAACGCCAGGGGCCTGTTAGCTTGATCTGATTCAGGTTTCCTGCACTCAGAACAGCCTACAACACTGCTCAGCTTAATATCTGGTATTGTTGTTCTCTTCCCTCACTCCCTCTCTGTCTCTTCCTCTCTCTCTCTCTCTCTCTCTCTCTCTCTCTCTCTCTCCCTCTCTCTTTCTTCCTCCTGTTGAACAAGCAAAGTCCAACCACATACTTGTCATGTGTCCTCTGAAAGAGCTAAGATGTAAAGTGTCAACAATATCTGAAATATTTTTTTAATCCCACAACGTCCGAAGCAACCACCACCACACAGCTACTTGGGTCCCCGCGGTCCCTGTCAGCCACCGTCCACAGCGCTGATGCACCCGCTCCCGACGCGGCCCGTCCGGGACGCCGGAGGATGGGCTTGGCTGCACCACCATCTCCGAGGCCAGCGGAGGGAGTGACACTTGGAAGTGGAGCGTTTTCCCAGTTGCAGAGGAAATAATGATTACTCTTGGCGTGGAGACACTTGGATCTCCTTCCTCTCTGAGGACACTGAGTTGGAATGGACGTGAGCTGGGGAGGGAGGCTGGATTTATTACTTCACCTCACACGAGACGTGATGCACATAGTAGCCAGCACTGGGCTCCTCACCAGCGGGGTGGAGATTCATCCTCTCGTCGTCAAAAAACTTTCAAAAGGCAGCTGACTGGGGAGCCAGAGGCTTTAGGGGGGAAGCCTCCACTGTTTACCAGTTTGGTTATTCAGAGGGCAGGTCAAACCACTTCTAGGCCTCAGTTTTCTCACTTATGAGAGGGGTAAATACTGCTTGCATGTGATGGCAAGAGTCCATGGACTGTGTAGGTGCAAGTTCCAGCATGATGTCTGCCTCATTCATTCATTCATCCATCCATCCATCCATCCATCCATCCATCCATCATCCATCTATCAATCCATCCATCTATCCATCCATCATCCACCCACCCATCCACCTATCTATCCATCATCCATCCATCCACCTATTCATCCATCCATCCATTGTCCATCATCCATCCATCCATCATCCACCTACCCACTCACCTATCCAGCGATGAGCCATCAGACATCCATCCCCCATCCATCACCTACCCATCCATCCATCACTCATCCATCACCCATCCATCACCTACCCATCCATCCATCTGTCCTTCCATCCATCATGAACTCCAGGCACAACACTGGCTCTCCGTACAGAGCTATGAAAGTAGAGGCTTCCCTGCCTTGCAGAGCTCACTGTCTGAGGAGGAGAGAGACAATGTTCAGCCTTCCGTAAGTGCTGGGAAGACAAGACAGATGGGGGAAGCTCCCAAGAGTGCTTAGCTAATGACAGCAGCCTCTTTGGGCAGGAGGAGGACTGAGTGCTGAGTTCGAGTTCTCCTTGCAGGATCAGGCAGTCTAGTCCTCCTGGTCTCTCCGGCTCCTCTTTCTGACTCTTTTTGTCCTCCCTGGATCAGGAAGGACCAAAAGGGGCCCGGTGGGGGGGGGGGAGAGCCCAAGCTGGAGGTGACTGCTTCCTGTAGTTCCCTGCCCTAAAAGTGCTCCTTTCTCACATCACCTTCCGAGGTGGCTTATGAACAGACGTGTGGTTCTCTGTGCTTTCTTCTTATTCACGTGGTTCTGCAGAACATACACCATTCGCGACATTCGCCCTGGGCATAGTAACCCAGGAACAAAAGCAGTTTCTGCAGCAACGTTTATAACAGCAAAATATTTGGAACAGTAGGCGTGGGTGGAGTAGATCGTGGTGGGACTTCTCAGCCTGCCCTCCTGGCATGCGGACCAAACCCTTCTCTGTGGCGGCAGCGTCCCTGGCCTCTGCCCACCCGAAGCCAGGAGCCCCCACCCCAGTGTGACAATCAAAAATGTCTCCAGATGCTGCCAAATGTCGCCTGAGGACAGACATGCTATGTCATGTTATACAGCTCCCGACGGAGAGGGGAGGCCTGTGCTGACTGAGAATCCAAGCAGGCCCAGAGGGGCCCCTCCCTTGAGACAAGGACCTTGGTGTCACCATCAGACAGCAGCGATAGAGGCCATGTACACAGCGCCCCGCGCTGGCCGGCTCTCCAGCTGCATTACGAAGAGTCACTGAGAAAAGCTGACGAAGTGAGGAAAGGGCCAGAACGGGTGAGCCCGTGTACATCCCACGTGCGCTGGGCAGGGTCTGCAGGGGCGCTCCGGGCCCAGGGAGGCTGCTGTGAAGCTGCCATTGCGTCCACCCCCTCGTGGCCCAGGAGGGGAGCCACGGCTCCCTGACGTCCAGCCTGTGGGAGGCTGCTGTGAAGCTGCCATCGCGTCCACCCCCTCGTGGCCCAGGAGGGGAGCCACAGCTCCCTGACGTCCAGCCTGCTTGGGGCGGAGCGAGTAGCACCGGGCAGATGCCAGTCACCAGACAAAGCCCATCCTCAGTCACCCGGCGCCCCAGGCTTTTGGTGGCCCAATCGATCCCGGTTGGGGTCAAATTAGCAAATTTTGTCTAACAGCGGCTAATTTTTGCAAATGGTCCTCACTGGTTTTATTTACAAAACCTCAGAGTGGCCCCAAGAAATGGACCAGATTAGCTGGCGGAGCCGTGCATGTTGGGAAAACGTCCATTTCACGATTGCTGCATTGACGTCTGCTTTTCCATAAACCCGGGCGTGGGAGAAGTCGGGCTCACGGCCGCCCTGACCATTTTCCATCGCCCTCGCTCTCTTCATGCGTGAATGTGAAGAGAAAACACACATTTCCTCCACTCCCTGCCCCGCCAACTCGGGAACGGAGCCTCGCTTCTTGCTGGCTCAGCGAGAGCTGGGGCGCAGGCCTTGGCCGCCCGCAGCCGCAGGGGGAGCCAGGTGGCCCGAGCCGAGTTCTCTCACTCGTGTTCTTTCCTCCCCCAGATGGGGAAAGGGTCCCTCTTAGGTCATAAAAAATGTGGCTTAAAGACAGAACATCTGGCGGGAGCTGACTGTTCAATGGGAAATTCTCCAAGCACCCTCTGCATGCCAGACCCCCACCCAGCCCACCCCAGGGCCCACCAGAACCTGAACTGCAGACCCAGCCTGTGCCACTTCTCCAGTTGGGTAAGTCACACACAAATGCCCCTGCCCCTCAACAGAACAGGACGTGCCCTTGGTTCTGGAGTCATGGAGACCCAGGTCCAAACGCCAGCTCTGCCTCTGGGAGGCCCCTGACCTGGGGCTGGTGACAAGCCAGGCTGAGATTCCGCTGCGTGGGAACAAGCGCATCTCCCCCCACGGGTCTTTGTGAGGATTAGGCGAGATGTTTGCAAAGCATTTAGCACAGGGTCAGATTTGGCTGCATTTCGACACTCGTAGCCGTTTGTGACACGTGGATACTCTCAAGGCCCAGGCGGTGGCCCTTTGCTACACGTTGCAGCCACTCCCGGGATCGGTGTCCCCTCCCGCTGATAACTCTGTCTCCCTCACCCAGGCCTGGGGGTGAGGAGGTGGGGAGGGGCCTGCCCTGGGCATGTGGGCACCAGCAGGGAGGAGAAAGGCCAAGGATGGGTCTGGCCCCAGGCCCCAGGCCCCAGGCCCCAGGCCCCAGGCCGAGCTGTCTGCAGCTGCAAACTTCTCAGAGTCTTTGGACTGCAGAGGGATTTTTCTTTCCCACCAGCCTCCTGAGTGGCTCATTTGTGAGGCAACAGCACCCCCTCTGGTCAGAAAGCAGTATTTCCTCTAGAACTTTCTCTGGGGTTTCAGTGTCTGTACCCAAAAGAGCAGATAGTGTACCAGGTTAGTGTGTGGCTATGCCAGGGCAGATTCGCCGGGGAATGAAGGCAGCCTCAGTTTCCCCTGTCATACTTGGGGCCATTGCATTCATTTCTCTCACCTTTGATACCTATTGTTCCTTCTGAACTTCTGATGACGGGGTGATGGCCCAGAGGTGTCCCCCACATTCACCCCTCGGTGGTCCCTTCCCCAAGTCCGTCCAGTTTCTCCTGGGCCAGCACTCACCGGACAATGTTATGCTTTTACTTGTTCTGGTCTTTTGCGGTCCTGGGAGCCCACTGCGCCCGAGTGGCACTGACGCCCCCACACAGGAAACTGTGCTGTTTGGTTTGGAAAACTCCACGAGCCGGGCTTTCCGGGGAGGGTGTGCTTGTCTTCATTAGTCAGAGACTCGCTGGGCACACGGGGAGGCAGAGCGGCATGCTCCTCCCGCTCCGAGAGCCCCAGCCCTGGGCCACGGAGGCGTTCAGCGGTCTCCTGGACAATCAGGAACTGGCAGCAGAGTGGGTGGCGTGGCTTCTTTAGAATGCAGCTCTGTGACCTCAGGCAGGCGTGTCACCTCACTGGGACCCTATTTTTAAAACTTTTTTAAAAAAAATATTTTAATTGATTTCAGAGAGGAAGGGAGAGGGAGGGAGAGAGGGAAACATCAATGATGAGAATCATTGATGGGCTGCCTCCTGCACGCCGCTCACTGGGGATCGAGCCTGCAACCTGGGCCTGCCTGCAGAGCACCCCAGCAGCCCGCCATGGCTCTGCTCCCGCACCCCGCCTGTGACGGCCAGCAGAGAACTACGGGCCTGTCGGTTCTCCACGGGTCACTGTGAAGGAGCACCTTAGCGATTATCCCAGGATGGATCCCGCTCGGGGTCTTTTGAAGGCAGTTACTAAATTTTGTGAATGAAAATGATGGTGATTCAGGCTCTGCAACACCACACAGCACCCGCTAAACATGAAGTCATCACCCACAGGCAGCTCCCGCTCCCGCCGCTCAGCACTGCAGGCTCTGTCCGGAGACTCACCGAATGCTCCCAACAACCTGTTTCACAGTTTGGAAAATGGAGGTCAGAGAGGGGGGCAGTTGGCCAGGGTCACACAGGACCCGGGATTGAACTCAGGCAGTTCTGGCCCCAGGTCCTCCCCGCTGTGCTCTGCGGTGGTAATTCTGTTCATTGCTGGCTCACAATGCTCTTCCGTGACTGTGTGGGGTGGTTTGTATGCATTCTCTCTCCAAATCATCGCTCAAGGAGGTGGCATCATGCCCACTTTACAGATACAGAAACTGAGGCACAGAGAGGTCTTCCAGCTAGAAAAGACAGAGATGGTTTCCAAAGCAAAGCTTGACGGACTAAGCTACGAGGTGGCGCTGCTCTGGGAAACAGCACAGCGCGGAGCCCGGGAAGAGGGGCATTTCTCCTTTGCTCCTCAGACCCCTCAGAGCCAGCAGCCTCCTGAGACCCCGTCCGGCTTGGGCTGTGGCTCATCTTGGAAGCGAGCACCAGCTTGCCCTCCACGCCCACCCGGATCTGAACGTGGCTTTGCATCAGCGCTCAGATGCGTCAATAGACGCTCCCACGGCCCTGCGGGAGCCTTCTGGGTCCAGCTCATTTGCCAGGCCTCACGCTCATCTAAAATAGTCTGTGCTGTTACCACGGGCCCAAGGATCAATGTCTTAGTCACGGAGCCTGCTTCACGTCCCCGAGATATTCAAAATCACCGACGGAGGGGGGCCGCCGGGGGCGTTGGCACAGGTGTGAGCTCCGATGACGAGCGAGCGTCCTGCGGGGACCTGGAGGAGGGCCTCTGGTGGAGAGGCAGCTGGGCGAGCTCAGGAACAGAAGGGAGGAGACAGACGGTGGGGACGGGCTTTGGGACGTGGGGAGGAGGTGGGTTTTATTCTGAGAGTGCGAAGATGCCATCCGAGGGGGACCGGCGAGCTGATCACCACAGCCCAGGCACATTCTAGCTCCCTCGGGCCAGGGTCCCCTGTCATGGCCTGCCCCTGCCTCCAGGCTCTCCCACAGGGCCTGGCTCTTTGGAATGTGAGGTGGACAGGTGACAGGAAGGGCAAGGGAAGTGACCGAGCGAGAAGGCCGGCTGTTGAGGAATTGTGCTCGGGAGGCTCTGGGAGGCTCACCGCCCACACAAGGTAAGCTGGAGGAGTCAAGATTCAAGGCCACTCGGTGGCCGCAAAACTGCCGTCTTCGTCCCCTGCCCCCGCCTTTGCAATGTGACTTTACTGCCCCTCCCTTCAAGAGGGAGGTGAGTCCACAGGTAGACCTGCGCACTGTTGACCCTGGCCTGGCTGGATCTTGTTCTGACAGGTAGAATGAGGCAGGAGGGATCGTGCCAGCGCTGAACCCTGGTCTCAGGAGTCACTGTGACCTTCCACTGTCTCTCGCCTCGGCCCCGGGAGGCCCAGGCCAGCCTTCAGGACACCCAGAGGCAAGCTGGGACAGCTGAAGCTGCCGAGGCCAGGGCGACGCAGGAGCCCAGCCCGAAGTGGTAGGGAGAGAAATAAACGATTGTGGGTGTCAGCCATTGAGTTTGGGGGTGCTTTATTCCACAGCAGGGTCAGCAGGGTCTTGTGTGGAGAAGTCTGGGTACAGCGCCCGCCGGCACCTGCAGGAGTGGGGCGCTCATCCCCTTTCCTTCTCCTGGGCCGCTCCTGCCATGTCCTAGCCCCAGCACCTCATCTTCCCGCCACGGCCTCGGCAAACACAGGTCAGGGCCACGTCCTGGGCACCCTGCCTGGCCCCATGTCCCATCCACGTCCCAGCTTTGCAGACTCCCCGGAGTCCCATCAGATTTCCTTCTCACAGTCTGTGTGTCCCCCCATTTCCCACCTGCGACATGAGCACAGAACTGCTCGGTGAATGCTGCTTATCTTGTACAGACATGGATGAGCACACGGATGCAGAAACAGATAGGGATCTGGATACACACGAGGAATACATGTAACTAAAGTGAAATGTAGTTACATTGTCACATGGCCCCAGTTCATGACAGTGGGGAAGGATGTAGTTGAAGATAATGAGAACATAGCCAAATAAGCCACCTGCACATGCAACATGAATACCCATAAATATTCCATCCTTAGCACTAAGAAATAAGGAGAAATCTTAGAAATAAGCGTAGTCACATACATTACTATTAGTTAAAATAGTAACAATAACATTCTAATATCATTAAAGAACTGTTAACGTAAAAAACATTCTTATGGAAACTGATGCCAAAAGAAGTGGAGAAAAAAAAATGCCTTCTCTTTGCCTGCAACTCAGGGGAGAGCAGCCTTAAGGACAGCCACGTGCTTGCTGCTGCTGCCCCCTGCGGGCCAGGCCTGGTAATGCTCTTCTCACATGCATGACCCCATCTTTCCAACACCCTGATAGTGACTGCTGGAAACAAACTCTGGAGTTATTTTGCAGATGGAGAAGCCAAGGTTTGGAGACACCATCATTGATTTTCAAATTGAGCACCTACTATGTGCCTGGCCCTGGGGATGCAACAGCAAATTAATTAGAAATATCAGGTCCCTTCCTGGACCTCAGAGAGGAGGTAACTAGCTCAAGGTCACATAGCTCTCAAGGACATGAGCTGGGATTTGTGCCAGGTCAGCCTGACCTCAGAGCCTTTGTTCTCTCCCTAGAGCCACCTGGCTATGGTCAAGGAGCCCTCAGAGGTGGGGACATGGCAGTTCACACCTGACTGGACTTCCAAGTCACAAAAGCTGCTTTCCTCTTCTGTCTCCCTGGTTCTGTCAGATTCCTGCCCTCCGGCTGAGCCCAGGGCCCTCCAGGCCCTGCCTGCTCTTCAGCAAGGTCACCCAGGCACCAAAGGTGTGCTGAGATACTCGACAACGCCAGTACCTATGGTCTCTTCAGAGATGAATCTTGGGTGCTCAGAAGTCACATACTCCCACGTCCCCTGAGGTCACAGGGGGACCTCAAGACCACCCTAGGCCTAGCCCAGAGGTGGCAGGGGCTGTGTTGTGTTTTTCATTTTTTTTTTATTTAATCCGTTAATATTCCAGTATATAGCAATAAGAAATAAGACGCTTCGACTGGTAGGTTAGCTTGCTGCTGGGGTCCAGCTGATTGGGACTGAGCAAGACAGGCTGGACATGCCCTGGAGTCCTCCCGAGATCCCTTCCCAGCTGGCCAACCTCCTGCATCCCTCCCCAGCCCCGATCGTGCACCAGTGGGGTCCCTTGGCCTGGCCTGCGCCCTCTCACAATCCAGGACCCCTCAGGGGATGTTGGAGAGCTGGTTTCGGCCCTATCCCGCAGGCCAGGCTGAGGGACCCCACTGGTACACGAATTCATGCACTGGGCCTCTAGTAAGAAATAAAGAGAAATCTTATAAATAAAGGTGGTCACATACATTACTATTAGTTAAAATAGTAATGATAACATTCTAATATCATTAAAGAGCTGTTAATGCATAAAAATTCAAACCTGTAAAGAATTTTTGTGAGTTTAGCCTTAGCCAGTTTGGCTCAGTGAATAGAGCGTTGGCCTGTGGACTGAAGGGTCCCTGGTTTGATTCTGGTCAAGGGCATGTACCTCAGTTGCAGGCTGCTCCCTGGCCAGGGCCCCTGGTCAGGGCTCGTGCAGGAGGCAACCAATTCATGTATTTCTCTCACATTGATATTTCTCTCAGTCTTTCCCTCTCTCCCTCTCACTCTCTCTAAAAATCAATGGAAAAATATCCTTGGGTGAGGATTAAAACAAAAAGAGAATTTTTGTGAGTTTACTTGAGCCAACTGTTGACAAATGCCTGGAAGCAGAATCTCAATGTAATGAGATAATGCTCCTGAGAACGGCAATTTTTCACCTTGTTTTATACATTACAATCAAAGGAGGAGATGTAAGTGGGTTACATGAACTCCACTGGTGATAGATTAGAGAGATGGGAGAAAGCAAAGTGGGGGTGGGAACCTCTGGGATTGTTTAAAAAGTAAAATGATAGACACATACTTCTTTTACTTAGGGGAATACAGGATAGTTAACAGTCAACAATTAACATGACAACAATAACAATGAAGGAATTTATGGTTGTGCACTGAGGGGTATGAAAAGAGGGAAGTTACAAGATACCCTGGCATTTCACAGGTACCTTATCGTCAATGTAAAGAGAAAATAGGCTCAATTAAGGTAAAGACTGGCCTTTGTGGAGAACCCTGATAACCAACAATGGCAAGTGGAGAGACCACATAGCAACTGGTAGGAGGGCAGAGGCACCAAAGGGCTGGCCGGGCTCCCACAGACAACAACTGAAGTTCTTCAGAGATATCTCAGCTGTGGGGGTTCCCACTGAGAACTCTGGGGTCTAATCCCCAAGCTGGGCCCCCAGCAGAGAGCACCAGAACTGAGAAGGGTACCCACAAGACATCTGGCTGTGAAAAGCAACAGAGTTGCTGTTTGACAGGGAGAGATGGCTGAAAATGCAGACACACTCTTAAAGGGCCAATGCACAAAATTTCCTGTGGCGCCACCCACCTTGGGCTCTGGAAGGGGGAGGGCAGAGTGGACTGGAGCTGTGTGAGCAGAAGCCAGGAATGGGGACTCTGAGATTAGAGCCCCAAACCAGACACTGCAGTTTCCTGTGCTGAGTCATTCCCTCAAGCTGTAGAGGCCATCTTTCTCATACTGGGGGGAAGAAAGTTGATCCACCCTATTGGAAGACAGCTTGCCCAACTATGTGGTGTTGCTCAGGCCCATTAAGAGACGAGAATAACAATTAGCCTAGAGGTAGAAGCAATTGCCCCACCCTGTTGAAAAAAACCTCTTGCCACACCTGCGGATGATTGCCCAAGGGCAATTCAAGACAAAATCCTATCAGTCTATGGACAGAAGCAGTCTCTAGAAGCTTTAAATCTTTGCCTGATCTAATTAGTCAGAAAGAGGATTTGACACTGTCCTACACTAGAGTTTGAGAGACGTAGCCGATCTACCTAATACATAGTCACAAACCCAAACAGGCAGCCAAAATGAGGAGACAAAGAAACAACTCCCAAATGAAAGAACAAGAGAATTCTCTAGAACAAGAGATAAATGAAATGGAGATAAGAAATTTATCTGATACAGAGGTTAGAGTAATGATGGTAAAGATGCTCAACAGCATGAGAAAAGATATAGTAACTATGAAAACAGAAATAAAGAATGACATAGGACAAATAAAGAACACATTGAAAGGATACACAGAAGATTAGGGGAAGCTGAGGATCAAATCAGTGAATTAGAAGACAAGGTTGAAAAAATCACTCAATCAGAGAACCAAAAAGAAAAAACAATTACAAAACAGGAGGACAGCTTAAGGGAGCTGGGGGAGAACAAGAAACTTAACAATATTCAAATAGCAGGTGTGTAAGAAGAGGCAGAAAGGTAGAAAGAATAGAGAACATGTTTGAAGAAATAATGGCAGAAAACTTCCCTAACTGGTAAAGAAAAAGTCCCACAAGTGCAGGAGGGACAGAGAACCCCAAGCAAAAAGAACCCAACTGGCCCCACACCCTGACACATCATAATTAAAATATCAAAAATTAAAGACAAAGAGAGAATCTTAAAGGCAGCAAGAGAAAAGAAAATTGTTACCTAC
The DNA here is from genome assembly GCF_000412655.1 of Myotis brandtii. Lineage (NCBI taxonomy): Eukaryota > Metazoa > Chordata > Mammalia > Chiroptera > Vespertilionidae > Myotis > Myotis brandtii. The sequence goes on along the minus strand of NW_005371769.1, from coordinate 3,263,173 downwards.
AAAGGAGCTCCAATGGGGCTGACACCTGATTTATCATCAGTAACTCTACAGGCCAGAAGGGAATGGCATGAAGTACTTTAGGTAATGAAAAGCAAGGATCTGAAACCAAGATTACTATATCCAGCAAGGCTATCCTCAAATAAAGAGCTTTATAGACCAAAAAAAGTTAAAGAAACACATCACCACCCAGCTAGCATTACAAGAAATGCTAAAGGAACTGCTATAATGAGAAGAAAGAGAGAGAGAAACCTAGGCATACAGAATTAAAATGGCAATAAATAAGTACCTCTTCATAATAACTTTAAATGTAAATGGATTAAATGCTCCCATCAAAAGACATCGGATAGCTGAATAGATACAAAAACATGACCCAACTATATGCTGTCTACAAGAGAACCACCTCAAAATAAAAAACACACAGGATGACAATGAAGGGATGAAAAAAAAATTCCATGCAAATGGAAAAGAAGAGAAAGCTGGAGTAGCAATACACATATCCAACAAAACAGACTTTAAAAATGAAGGCCATCACAAGAGACAACAAAGGTCACTACATAATACTAAAGGGATTGATTCAACCAGAGGATATAACCCTGGTAAATATATATGCGCCCTATATACACACATACACACACTAGAGGACCAGTGCACAAAAATTAGTGCACTGGGGGGGGGGGGCGCCCCCACCCCG
>NW_005371769.1:3259332-3261620 GCF_000412655.1 Myotis brandtii | reverse complement strand
ATCATTCACAAAGACAGACCACATGTTAGGACACATAACAAGTCTCTACAACTTCAAGAAGATTGAAATCATATCAAGCATCTTCTCAGATCACAGTGGAATGAAATTAGAAATCAACTACAGTAAAAACAAAAACAAAAAACCATTCAAACACCTGGAGGCAACAGAGCATGTTATTAAACAATGCATGGGTTATCAAAAAGATCAAGAAAGAAATAAAAACCTTCCTGGAAACAAATGAAAAGGAACACACTAGCAAAAATTTCTGGAATACAGCAAAGTTCATAACACTACTGGCCTACCTCAAAAAACAAGAAAAATCAACAATAAACTATTCAACCCTAAAACTTAAATAACTAGATAGAGTACAACAAGAAAAGCCCATAGTAAATAGAAGGAAGGAAATAATAAAGATTAGAGCAAAAATAAATGACATAGAGACTAGAAAAGCAATACAAAAAAATCAATGAAACCAAGGGCTGGTTCTCTAAAAGGATAAACAAAACCGATGAACCTGCAGCCAAACTCATCAAGAAACAAAGAGAGAGGACCTAAGTAAATAAAAGCAGAAAGAAAAGTGAAGAAGTAACTACTGACATCACAGAAATACAAAGGATTATAAGGAAATACTATATGACAACAGCTGGATAACCTGGGTGAAATGGACAAATTCCTAGAAAAATACAATCTCTGAAAACTGAATCAGAAAACCTGAATAGGCCAATAACAACTGATGAAATAGAAGCAGTAATCAAATAACTCCAAGCAAACAAAAGCCAGGACCCGGATGGCTTCACAGAGGAGTTTTACCAGACATTCAAAGGAGAACTAACACCTACACTCCTCAAAATATTCCAAAAAATCTAAGAAGAAGGAACACTTCCAAGCTCATTTTGTGAGGCCAGCATTACTCTAATTCCAAAGAATTAGATATTCCAAAAACAGGTAAAGACACTACAAAGAAGGAGAATTACAGGCCAATACTCCTGATGAACAGAGATGCTAAAATCCTCAACAAAATATTAACAAATCGCATCCAGCAATATATTAAAAAGATCATACACCATGACCAAGTGGGATTTATTCCAGGGATGCAAGGCTGGTACAATATTCTCAAATCAATAAACATGATATATCACATAAAAAAATGTAAAGACAAAAATCACATGATCAAATCAATAGACGTGGAAAAAGAATTAGACAAAATCCAACACCTATCCTATATAATAAAAGGGTGATATGCAAATCCACCAAACAGCGGAATGACCAGTTGCACTGACCACCAGGGGGCAGACACTTAATGCAGGGGGAGTGCTGCTCAGCCAGAAGCCAGGCTCATGGCTCATGGCTGGCGAGCGCAGCGGTGGTGGAAGGAGCCTCTCCCACCCCCGCGGCAGCGCTAAGGATGTACGACTGATGGCTTAGGCCTGCTCGTGGGGAGCAGGCCTAAGCAGTCAGTTGGACATCCCCCAAGGCCTCCCAAACTGCAAGAGGGTGCAGGCTGGGCTGAAGGACCCCCTCGAGTGCATGAATCACATGTACTGGGCCTCTATCACATAAAAAAATTGAAAGACAAAAATCACATGATCAAATCAATAGATGTGGAAAAAGCATTAGACAAAATTCACCAACACCTATTCTATATAATAAAAGGGTGATATGCAAATCAACCAAACAGCAGAATGACCAGTTGCACTGACCACCAGGGGGCAGACACTTAATGCAGGGGGAGTGCTGCTCAGCCAGAAGCCAGGCTCATGGCTCATGGCTGGCGAGTGCAGCGGTGGTGGAGGGAGCCTCTCCCACCCCCTCGGCAGCGCTAAGAATGTACGACTCTTGGGGAGCAGGCCTAAGCAGTCAGTTGGACATCCCCCGTGGACTCCCAGACTGCAAGAGGGTGCAGGCCGGGCTGAAGAACCCCCCCGAGTGCATGAATCTCATTTACTGGGCCTCTGGTTTTTTATAAAAACCCTCAGCAAAGTGGGAATAGAGGGAGCATATCTCAACATGATAAAGGTATTATATAACAAACCTACAGCGAACATCATACTCAATGGACAAAAACTAAAACCATTTTCCTTAAGAATACCATTATGGTCAATGAATATTTGAAAAAAGAGGCAAGAGCATACAAGACAGGGATGTTCACTTTTACCACTCTTATTCAACACTAGAGGCCTGGTGCACGAATTCATGCTCAGGTGGGGTCCCTCGGACTGGCCGCAATCGGGGCCAATTGCAGCCATCTCACCCAGTCCCAATTGGCCAGACCCCAGCAGCAAGCTAAC
>NW_005371769.1:3257301-3258713 GCF_000412655.1 Myotis brandtii | reverse complement strand
AAACAGAATTTCTGGAGGATGAGGCCCAGAAATCAGGATTTTAAAAAGATTCCCAGGTGATTCTAATATGCAGCCAAGGTTGAGAACCACTGTTATACAGGATAGTACTGGAAGTCCTAGCCACAGAGATCAGACAACAAGAAGAAATAAAAGGCATCCAAATTGGAAAGGAGGAAGGAAAACTCTCATTATTTGCAGATGACATGGTATTGTACATAGAAAGCCCTAAAGACTCCACCACTACTAGATTTAATCAATGAATTTGGAAATGTAGGAGGATACAAAATCAACACTCAAAAATCGATGACTTTTTTATACACCAATACTGAATTCTCAGAAAGAGAAACTAAACAAGCAATCCCATTTACCATTGCAACAAAAAAAGTAAAATATTTAGGAATACACTTAACCAAGGAGGCAGATGACCTGTACTCAGGAAAACTACAGGATGTTGAAAAAAGAAACAGAGGAAGATACAAAGAAGTGGAAGCATATACCATATTCATGGATTGGAAGAATTAACATAATTAAAATGTCTATCCTATCCAAAGCAATCTACAGATTCAACTCAATTCCTATTAAAATACCAATTGTATACTTCACAGAGCTAGAAAAAATACTCCAAAAATTTATATGGAATAAAAAAAGACCCCGAATAGCTGCCGCAATCTCAAGAAAGAAGAACAAAGTTGGAGAAAGCACAATACCAGATTTCAAACTATCCTACAAAGCCATTGTAATCAAAACAGCCTGGTACTGGTACAAGAACAGGCAAAGTTTGGCATGCAGAAGAATTTTGAGTCAGAGATTTTGATGGTTTTGGCACGCACTCACAAAAAGGTTGTCCACCCCTGTCCTAGGGCAAAGGAAACTAAGGAGAAAATTAACAAATGGGACTAAATCAAAATAAAAAGCTTCTGCACAGCAAAAGAAACCATAAAAAAAAAAGAAAAGTGAGCCCACTATATGGGAGAACATACTTGGCAGTAATACATCTGATAAAGGGTTAATATCTAAAAAATATAAGGAACCTATACAACTTAACAGAAGGAAGATAAACAACATGAAACTAGACCACCAACTTACACCATACACAAGAACTCTGGGGTACAATCCCCAAGCTGAGCTCACCAGCAAAGAGCACCAGAACTGAGAAGTGTACCCACACAGCATCTGGCTGTGAAAAGAAGTGTGGTTGCTATCTCAAAATGGATAAAAGATTTAAATGTAGGTCATGAAACCATAAACATCCTAGAAGAAACCATAGGCAGCAAAATCTCAGGCATCTCTCCAGGCAATATGTTTACGGATACATCTCCTAGGGCAGGGGTGGGCACGCCAGTAACTTTTGCTGGCACGCGAAACCCTCTCTTATAATCTTCCATTTACAATTTTTTTCTTAATATCGACTT
>NW_005371769.1:3254366-3257000 GCF_000412655.1 Myotis brandtii | reverse complement strand
TAATAGGAGTAGCCTGACGGATGAAAGTAGTAGCTCGTGCATATCTCTGAAGGTCACGAAATATAAACCTGATGTAAAATCTCTGTCATCAGTGATGCAGCAGCAAAAGTCCCACTGATAATATCAAACGGAGTCATAAAGTTTTCTGTTGGACTATCAGTGTACATGTATACATTAAAAAATAAATGTATTTTTCATCATCATATACTGTGTTTTTGTCGCTCAAATGAATTTTATTATTTCTTCAAGGTTCTTCACATACGTACACCTTAAGAGATATCAAGTAGGCGTAACGTGTTCTCAAAAAATTAGGGTTGGCACGCAGAAGAATTTTGAGTCAGAGATTTTGATGGTTTTGGCACGCACTCACAAAAAGGTTGTCCACCCCTGTCCTAGGGCAAAGGAAACTAAGGAGAAAATTAACAAATGGGACTATATCAAAATAAAAAGCTTCTGCACAGCAAAAGAAACCATAAAAAAAAAAAAGAAAAGTGAGCCCACTATATGGGAGAACATACTTGGCAGTAATACATCTGATAAAGGGTTAATATCTAAAAAATATAAGGAACCTATACAACTTAACAGAAGGAAGATAAACAACCCAATTAAAAATGGGCAAAAGACCTAAATAGACACTTCTCCAAAGAAGACATACAGATGGCCAAGAGACATATGAAAAAATGCTCAAATGATCATCAGAGAGATGAAAATTAAAACAAAATGTGGTATCACCTCACACCTGTCAGAATGGCTACCATCAACAAATCAACAAATGACAAGTGCTGGCAAGGATGTGGAGAAAAGGGAACCCTCCTGCACTGCTGGTGGGAATGCAGACTGGTGCAGCCACTGTGGAGAACAGTATGGAGTTTCCTCAAAAAATTAAAAATGGAACTGCCATTGGACCCAGTGATCCCACTTCCAGGAATATATTCTAAAAAAACCTGAAACACCAATCAGAAAGAATATATGCACCCCTATGTTCATAGCAGCACAATTTACAATAGCTAAGATCTGGAAACAGCCCAAGTGCCCATCAGTAGATGAGTAGATAAACAAGCTGTGGTACATTTACACCATGGAATACTATGCAGCAGTAAAAAAAGAAGAATCTCACCCTTTGAGACAGCATGGAGGGACCTGGAGAGTATCATGGTAAGTGAAATAAGTCAGTCAGAGAAAGACAAGTATCACATGATCTCACTCATATGTGGAATCTAAGTAACAAAATAAACTGATGATTGGAGTGGAACTAGGGACATGGAAGCATGGAACAGAGTGCGGAATCTCAGAGGGAAGGTGGGGGAGGGTGTGTGGGTGGGAGGTAAGCAACCAAGGACCTTGTATACATATGTGCATGGCCCATGGACAAGGGCAATAGGATGGTGAAGACCTGGGGGAGGCAGTGGGACTTGGAGGGGGTAGAAAAGGGGGTGGGCGAAATGGGAGATATCTATAATACTATCAACAATAAAAAATATATTTAAAAACAAGTAAGTGACAATCTCATGTGGTTTCTATAGACTCAGCAGAAATGGATCTTGTTGGCATTTGGGTGTCCTTAAAGGCTACCTAGCTCACTGGAAAGAGCATCCAAGGCAGGGAATTACCCAAATAGCAGAACAGAAGAGAGAAATAAAGGTGATAATGTCAACAATCTATAATAATAAAAGCATAATATGCTAATTAGACCAGATGTCCTTCCGGATGAAGCCGGGGCTGAGAGGGAAGGCTGGGTCCTGGGTGCCAGAGGGAAGCCGGTGCCAGCAGCTGGGGGAAGGAATGCCTACTCTTGCACTTATTTCGTGCATCTGGCCTCTAGTTAACATATAAACAGCAGTGGTCTTGCTGCTGGGCAGGAATTATGCTCTGACTCACAGACAATTGTCTGGCTAGCGATCCCACTGCCCTCTGGTGGATGCTGCAGAGATTGCAGCCTCACTTTCCAGCTTCCAGGTCTGTCCCTGAGGCTCCAGGCTCCTTGTGGAGGTGGGCCTCTGTGATGAAGGTTTGGGTGCACTGCCTAAATGTCTTTAAAATATTTTGCTTCATCTTTCAGAATTAGTGGAAACTTCATGTCTCAGCTCCCACAGTCTAGACGTGTTTGTGATGACTTAGTGACGGCATTTTTAATTTCTTATTGTAAGATATAGGAGCCCCCGGTGTGTCCTTTGACCTCACACCATTACAGCACGTGGACAAGGACTCCTGAGGGGATGTGGCCACAGCCTGAGAGGCCTGGGCTCTGAGCCGGCCTGCAGCCCTCCTGCCAATGGTGCCAGGCCTCCTGGGAGCCCCGGGGTGCCTGCAGGCTCACCCCACCTTCCTGTCCTACACCAGGACCCTCTGAAACCCTCCAGACACAGGAGGGCACCTGACCCAATAGGTTATGGGGACTTGATGCCATCTGGGCTCCCATGGACCAGGTGGCTCTTGTGTGCTGGGGACTTGTCACTCTCCCCACCATCCCACGAAGTCAGCACTGCCAATCATTCCACAGAGCACATGGTGCCAGTCCTATCCCGTGGACTCCCCCAGGGCACAGCCCCACTTCAGCCCACTTCCCGTGGCCACCTGCTCATCTCCTGGGCAGCCAGCCCCTTCCCCTCCTGCTCCAAACCAGGTCCCGGTCCC
>NW_005371769.1:3252458-3253985 GCF_000412655.1 Myotis brandtii | reverse complement strand
CTGGGTTGAGATGAATCATTCTGGCCACATCTGGGTGAAAGACACTGGTGTCACCCAGTTGTCACTCGTCAACTGGGACCCAGGCTCCTGGCTATCTGGGTGCAAGGAGGAGGGTTGTGTCCTGCATCCAGACCCGGAGGGACAGACTTATGAGGACAGACCTGGGGGAACAGGTGGCTGCAGTGGAATAACGGAAAGTGGAACCATGATGCTGGTCAGGGCAAGGGAGGGGATGTGGGGCCCTGAGAGATGACCAACCATACCGACGTGTCCAAGACTGGGCAGTTCCCTGGGCGTGGTTGGCTGAATAAGGGCCCCCAGATGTTCACATCCTCATCCCTGGAACTTGTGAATCGGTCACCTTATGTGGCAAAAGGGACTTTGCAAGTGTGATGAGGTTACCGGCCTGGAGATGGAGAGGCCCTCCTGACCCACCCAGGTGGGCCCAGTGGAATCTCCAAAGCTCCTGAGAGGCGGTGGGAGCATCTGAAGCAGAGAGAGACTGGAGGCCCACCTGCCCGCGGGCTTCGAAGGCAGAGGAAGGGCAGCAGCTGCAGGAGGAAGGTGGCTTCGGGACACTGGACAAGGTGATAGAGGATTCTCCCAGCTTCCCGAGGGGCCCCCTGACACCCTGAGGTGAGGACTGCTGGCCCCCAGAGCCGGAGGAGAGAATCCTGCTTTTTGTTTGTTGGTTTTTTGTTAATCCTCACATGAGGGTGTTAACGTAAAAAAACATTCAAACTTGTGAAGAATTTTTGTGAGTTTATTTGAGTCAAACTGTTGAAAATTGCTGGGAAGCAGAATTTCAACAGATGGGGATAATGCTCTGGAGCAGGGGTCCTCAAACTACGGCCCGAGGGCCACATGCAAATACAAATATTGTATTTGTTCCCGTTTTGTTTTTTTATTTCAAAATAAGATATGTGCAGTGTGCATAGGAATTTGTTCATAGTTTTTTTTTAAACTATAGTCCAGCCCTCCAACAGTCTGAGGGACAGTGAACTGGCCCCCTGTTTAAAAAGTTTGAGGACCCCTGCTCTGGAGAATGGCGGTTTCTCACCTTGTTTTATACAATCAAAGGAGGATATGTAAGTATGTTACAGGAACTCCATTGGTGATATATTAGGGAGGCGGGAGAAAGCAAAGGGAGGGGGACCTCTGGGATTGGATAAAAAGTAACATGATAGACACATGCTTCTTTTACTTAGGTAGGGACAGGATAGTTAACAGTCAACAATTAACATGATAACAATAACAATGAAGAAATTTATGGTCTCAGTCCCTGCGCCCAGGCACATTTGGTTGTGCCCTGAGGGGTCCAGAAAAAGGGTAGTTACAAATTACCCTGACATTTCACAGGAGTGTTATCTTAGATGCAAAAATGCAATAGGCTCAGTTAAGGTAAAGACTGACCTTTATCAGGGAAGACACTGGCCTAGGACATGACTACCCACTATATCAGTGATGGCGAACCTTTTGAGCTCGGCGTGTCAGCATTTTGAAAAACCCTAACTTAACTCTGGTGCC